>NW_009259798.1:5438869-5515795 GCF_000687185.1 Egretta garzetta
CCAGCAGGTCAGCCCCCAGCCTGTACTGGTGCATGGTGTTTGACCTCCCCAGGTGCAGCACTCGACTGTGAGTTACATATATCTGTCATTCATTACAGATATTATATGAATGTATTTGATTGCTATCATGTCAAAATAGAATGAAATGAATTTAATAAGAAATAGAAAATGAATAAAAGACAAAATATGTGAGTGAACTTGTTTAAAATGTAACTATATGGCAGAGACATACTGTATGGGCTTTGCAGGTATAGTAAAATAAGGTAATTGGCCTGTTATTTAGTTTGAAATTCATGATTATATCCACCTACTTCTGCAGTTCTGCAATGCTACAGTTACATGATTTTATAGATAATTTAAATTTCCATATTTCACTGGCTGACTCACTACTGTCTATGGACATAGAGTGACAAATGAGAGGCAGATTTGTGTCATAACTGGATTGCAAGGTGAAAAAGCCAGCCAGATGTGTCATTTGCATTCACTGCTATCCTGGGAAAATGATGAAGAAAACTACATTTGGAAACTCATTCTAATTCAAAGCACAGTCTTCTGATGCTATATGCTATAATAGCAAGGGATTTCCAGAATTATGCACTCTTGACAGGAAAATACCTTAGAGTTGTTTATATTAAAAATACGTATGTAATAAAAGCACAGGGTAGCAACTGGTGATACTGTATCACATTTATATTGTATTCAGGAAAGCTTTGCATTAAAGTTTGTATTAGAAACTGTAGAGGCTCCTGTAAATGACCGGCTGAATTTATGAAATTCTTCAGTAGGAAAGAGCCTAACTGGATGGGAAATGTTTGGGAATTTAGGTGTTAATTTTGAGGGGTTTGGTATTTATAGCTGCTACTATTTTCAATGATACATCTCCTCCTCCAGATTGTCACACTCATTATGGCTGAGGTGCACTTGCAAGACAATTTAGAAACGATACCGTAGGAAAATCACCAAGCCTTTCTAGGGAACGTTGCTGATGGTGAGTTGCCTCCTCTGCCATCTGTGATTTCTACAATTATTCAAGTTGTTAAAAATTCAGACCTTGTTTGGGTTTTTTTTATCTATTCTGCTTGAAGACATCCTTAAAAAATGGTATTGGACAACTATTTAATATTTTTTAGTGTTCACAATTAAGGAGTCCTTCAGGTTTGAAAGACCTTCATCACCCATTCTACCCCATCACTTTTCTTTCCCTCTCTATCCCCACAGTGAGAATATTCATCTCACTGAGATGTTGTAAGATAAATTATAGCTGAGAGATATTTAAACTGTATCTCATTTTCTTGCACATAGGAGGATAGTCAAGTTAACATCTGGCAGAGAGAATTACTTGGAAGAATATCATATGCCTTAAACACAGACTGGGTAAGATGAAGATGATGCTGGCTGGCGGTAGAGAGCATTTTGAGGAACTTGAATAAGGGAAGATGTCCGTCTCTTACCGAAGAAATGTTTTTCAACCAGAACACCCACTGTAAATCCAGGCAGAGGAGAACAGAAGTGATTTCTCCCACCTTTTAGTTGCCAGAAGACTCTAGATATTTCTCCACAGATGCAAACTTCCCTGTGGTTAATATTGCCTACGCTATTCTAAATTTTGACAACTAACAAATTGTTCCAAAGTGAATGATGAATGCTGCCATTTCATTCCAGTAACTTTAGAATCCAGTTACTTTTTTCTGAGTGGGAAAACCTGGTGAAACCATACTGAAAGACATACTCTGTGCCCTAAAATAGCGGCATCTTCATTTCCAGATCAAGTCCAAATTGCAGGTAATTGAAAAAAATATTGCATGACTTAAGTTATCATTGGGCAGAAATACATTGGCTGCTTCTCCCTTTCGGAGATTAAGTACATGTGAGTCAGAAGCAAGGAAGTCTCAGCAATGGACTTGTACACAGATACAACTGCAATGAGCATATTATAACTGCGTGGCAGTAAACACCTGAACAATGATGTTTCATTCCTTATAAGTTCCCAGGTACTGTGCAGGGCTAGGCACACCTGTAAATTTAACATGTTTCTTCTTTTCATAAAAGCGCTGTCCTTTATAGATATAAATAAAATGCAGTGAATGCATCCCTAGTGTCAGGACTAGATCAACTGCTTAATTGATTTCCCCACATAAAATTAATTGTCTTTTCAGAACAGCATGCTTCATGTACTTATAATGCTTTGCCCTTCAGAAAAAAAAAAAAAAAAAGAATTCACAAAGGTTTAGAAACTAAACAACTTCAAGGTAATGTGTTGGTAAATCCCAGAATAGCAAAATATTTAGTTATTGACAGCAATTCTTGTCCTTGAATTCTAAGCATTTTAGTCTTATTCACTGTAGGAGCCAGAAGAAATTGGTGAGTAGTTATTGTTCTTTGTTCAGTTTCCATAGCAGCAATAATAACAAGTTGTTTGCAGGTTTGGTTTTTTTTATTTTTTTTTCCTTTCATATTTCCAAACCTCTTTCCCCTTCACAATACTGGAAGTTTCTGGAGATCATAGCTCATCTGCCCCAACCATACAATCGTTCTGCTGCTGCCTAGGAGGAGCTGTGTTGCAACGAACATTGTTTGAGCCTTTATAGGCATATGTTTGAGAATTTGACATTGCATCGTAACCATCTTGTGTGGTGACATGGTGAAGTTTACCATACAAAATAAAATGATACCGCTTATGAAACTATTATGATCCAAACATACTGGCCTCTCACTACAAGAAAGACGTTGCCTTGCTGGAACATGTCCAGAGGAGAGCCACAAAGCTGGTGAGGGGTCTGGAGCACAAGTCTTATGAGGAGCGGCTGAGGGAACTGGGGTGCTTTAGCCTGGAGAAGAGGAGGCTGAGGGGAGACCTGATCGCCCTCTATAATTGCCTGACAGGAGGCTGTAGCGAGGTGGGGGTCGGCCTCTTCTCCCTGGTAACGGACGAAAGGATGAGGGGAAATGGTCTGAAGTTGCACCAGGGCAGGTTTAGGCTAGACATTAGGAAAATTTTTTTCACAGAAAGGGTTGTCAGGTTCTGGAATGGGCTGCCCAGGGAGGTGGTTGAGTCCCTATCCCTAGAGGTATTTAAAAGAAGGGTAGACGAGGTGCATGGTTTAGTGGTGGGATGGCAGTCCTAGGTTAATGGTTGGACTTGATGATCTTAAAGGTCTTTTCCAGCCTAGACAATTCTATGATTCTATGATACTTCTCCCAGATGCTAACTAATATTCATTTTTCCTTTTCTCCCTCTGTTAAGGAAGAAGCACTGTTGTCTGATGTTTTATCACAGGGAGAATTTTAATGAGACTATACAGCTTTACAGCCATTCCCAAAGTACTAACTGATAAATCTCAATTAATAGCAGCAGTGCTCTCGGTCTGACTTCTGTAGAGCATGGCCAGTACTCATTACCATTGATCCTGTTCCACGTGGAGGCTTGAGGTGAGCCACATCCTATGTCCTGACTTTCATGAAAAAAATAAAAAATCAGAAATCAGACAGTGATCAAACCCACACTTTGTTTCTCAATCTGATCCTGAGTGGGGCAGCTCTGTTTTAGCCTCTCCTGGAGTTTACGCCAAAGCGCCTTTGAATATGTCCTTTTCAGAGGTGTCTTGGGCAGGACTCAGCTTGTGTTAGATATTGCAGGGGGTACATGAGAAGTTGTCCATTTGTGTATCACTCTGAAAAGTGGAGGAGAGAAGGTTCATGAACTAGCAAAGAAGCACAGCAAATGTGGAAACCTGCCACTGCTGTGCTGAACCTGCTTCCTCCAGGGCAAGGGAGGTGGAGCTGGAGAACTTTTACTTCAGAAAAGGAGAAATCCCTTTGTGTCGTGGTTTAACCCGGCTGGCAACTCAGCACCACGCACCCACTCGCTCATTCCCCCCTTCCCTCAGTGGGATGGGGGAGAGAATCGGAAAGAAAATAAAAGGTTAGAGCCAAGGGCTGAGATAAAGACAGTTTAATAAGAGAAAATAATAATAATAGTAATAATGAGAATGATAACAGAATATACAGAATATACAAAACGAATGATGCACAATGCAATTGCTCACCACCTGCCGACTGATGCCCAGCCCGTCCCGAGCCGCAAGCAGTTCCCGAGCAATCCCCGAGCCGCAAGCAGTTCTCGAGCCGCGAGCCGTCCCCCCGCAACCGACCGACCGACTAACTCCCCCTGAGCATGACGTTCTATGGTATGGAATAGCCCTTTGGTCAGTTTGGGTTAGCTGTCCTAGCTGTGCTGTACTCCCAGCTTGTTATGCACCTGGCTGAGCAGGAGAAGCTCAAAAAGTCCTTGAGTAGTCTGAGCACTACTTGGCAACAGCTGAAAACATCAGTGTGTTATCAACATTCTTCTGGTACTAAATCCAAAACACAGTACTATGCTAGCTACTATGAAGAAAATTAGCTCTATCCCAGCCGAAACCAGGACACTTTGCTATGGAGAAAGGTAATGGATTTCACCTCTCCTGAGCTCTGCTCACTGCCAGATCTGGAGGAAGTGCTCTCCAAATGGGTTAAACCCACTGTGAACTCCCAGTGTGCTCAGGATATTCAAGAAACAAGCTGGGTAATTATCATAACTTTCTTTTTGACTGTTTTCTCTGTCTGTCTAGATTTTGACTTAACGTCTGGATGGAGGTCAGCTGACTTTTCTTTCCCATAGCTTCAATCTCTCTACATTTTTATTTGTGTTTGATTTTGTTTTCTCAGTAATCATTATGAAATGAAAGTGTTCAACTTTGGCAACACAGGCACAGCCACCACAGATTCTTAGGGAGCCAATTCATTGTCAATGAATGACTGAGTTTGGTAATTTACAGCAAGAACTGCTGAGGCAAATAGCAAGGCCTACTTTCATAGTGTATTTTAGCTCTAAGGCAAAGTCAGTGGCATTTTTAATAGTAAAGCACCCAAAGAAAACACACATTAAAAAACCACATTCTACACGACAACTTCACGTCATTCATTTGCTTAATGTCATGGTCCATGATCCATGAACAACTAGTAGTGAGAGACTGTGATTTTCATATATGTGTACTTTTAATGATACATGAATACTGAAAAATTGCAACACCTTCTCACCAGGTAAACTCTTGTACGCTTTGTTTTCATTTCCTCAGACACTAGTCCGCAGGCTGAGGAAGAACATGTTGCTGCCTCCGCTGTGCTAGCTGACATGCAAAAGAGCCTCAACAGTGTCTTTAGCAACTTTTTGTCCAATTTTTAAGGAGGAACTGAAGCCTGCTTTGCCTTTCTAGAATGAAAACCTTATTTTAAAAAATCTCTTTGATCACTGAACAATTCTAAAAACGAACTTGGATAAATGTGATGTGCTTTTCCTTCACTGTACTGTGAACTCAGTGAGACAATTTTGGAGGTGCAAACAAATCCTTCCCTTTGACCATTTCAGAGCAAAATTTTTAATCTCAGGAGTCAGGGTGCATTGTACATCAACCTTCAAGAAGTTACCTGGGGACTAATTGTGTTAATATCAGTTGTCAGTGATGAGTAGCAACCCTCAGGGCTCCGTGTTTGGACCAGTGCTGTTTAATATCTTCATCAATGACACAGAGGGTGGGATCGAGGGCACCCTCAGCAAGTTTGCAGATGACACCAAGCTGAGTGTTGCCCTTCAGTACTTAAAGGGGGCTTATAAGAAAGTTGAGGGCAAACTTTAGCAGGGTATGTTGCAATAGGACGAGGGATAATGTTTTCAAACTAAAAGAGGGGAGATTTAGACTAGATACAAAGAAGAAAGTTTTTACAGTGAGACTGGTGAGGCACTGGATGAGGTTTCCCAGAGAGGTGATAGATGCTCTATCCCTGGAAACATTCAAGGTCAGGTTGGACAGGGCTCTGAGCAACCTGGTCTAGTTGAAGAAGTCCCTGCTTGTTGCAGGGAGGTTGGACTAGATGACCTCTAGGGGTCCCTTGCAATCCAAACTATTCTATGATTCTGTGATTCTGTAAGTCTCCTCTTTGGCTAACCTTTGTTCATGTTTTCCAGTTTTCATATAGGAACTTTGCTCCATATTTTACAGATGAGATGCAAAAACTAGGAGTCGAAATTATTTGTTTTCCAAGGTAGGAAGACAATCATAAATCTTTAAATGTTACAATCCCCTGACATAAAGTACACTTTGTACATACCCAGGAATAATTCGAGTGGAGCAGCCAACTTCTGAGTGGATCTGTGTCAAAAATTTCACACCCCTATTAGTAATCCTCTATCCATTTCAAATTTTAAATGACCAGGGAAAATATGATATTTGCAGCAGAACCTATAGGCCTGTTTCAGATTCACAAAGCATAGATATTGACCGCCATTTGAAATGCTGTCAGGCATGTGGGATATCCACCTTGAAATGGCGGTTGTAGTGGTGTGCTCCCCCCACCCCTCGTTCCTCCTTGCCCTGACCTCTTCCTGTAACTCTGCTCAAGTGATAACCACCTGTGTCGGTCATGATAGATGTGTCTGGCCGTGAAGGATGCATCCAGTGGATGCGGGGGAGACAGATAACAACACAATAGCCAAGGGCTACTGTGGAATGTGCCCACCTAAGCACAGTGAAGAAACTAAAATCCGTGGTCAGTATGCAAACAATACTATGAGCCACTCATCTGACCCCCATCAATAGCGAGCAGCCCACAAGCCGTTGGAGCTCTCCTGCACGGCAGAGGGCTGTACGCCAGGATCTCCCATGAGCAGGGACGCCTCTCAAGGTTACCCCTCAAGGTTGAGAGTTTCCTTACCACAACAGATTCTCGGTAAGTGGCTAACAGCATGCTAAATCTGAAACCTTAGTTAAGTGATATAAAGGATTGATTGTGCATATATAATTCTTTAGACATAAACAGTTTACCAAGTCTGGGACTAGGATTGGATGCAGCCACACATAGACTCCTCTCTGAGGAAGGAGTTTAGAAAGCAACGGGATCTTTTCTGAACCTCACAACTCAATGAGAGGGTCACCCTCACAGTTTTGTCTGACCCTGTGCTCTGTGCAGTAAATAATAAAGTGTACCTTGCCATCGATTCTTATAAACTAGTGTCGCATTTACCACTGAACTTTGTTAACTTACTGGTTTATGGCAATAAACTATCTTTTTTGCCTCCCTCTCACTCCATCCACAACAGCTGTATGGGAGACCTGTGCACTCTAGTGCTTCAGTTGCCCATGTTTAACCAGCTAAAATGAGCCCGTTGTGTCATTCAATTAAAAATGTTTTTTGTGTGAAGAGAGAATGCACATTATAAAAGTAAAAAATGTCTTCATCTTACATGGGTTCAAAAGCTCCATCTTATGCAGGTAAGTGAATTTTCCTTTCTTCCACATCTACAGATGTGAACTGTGATGGTATGGCATGAGAAGAATAATGTTCTCAGCCTTGACCTATGCAGTATTTCATGAATAGACATAACATGGTCCATGGTCAGACCACAGTCTTGTGTGGCAGTCAGCTCTGTCGGCACAGCGTAGAATGCAATAGAAGAACAAGATTTGCAACAGCTACTCAGATTACAAACCCACTTAGGGATGACCTGTAAATTAATGTGTAAATAAACAAACCAAAGCTGAAGAAGGGAATAGGATGGGCATATGGATATAAATACTCTTTCATTTGTAAGTAAGGCAAGCGGAGATTTTGTTCTCCTCCAAACCCATCAGATTCAAATCTGCACATTTTCTTACACTGACTAGAATTTACATATGTTAAGTTAAAGAAACAAACTACACGTGGACCACAGGCAAGGACTGCTCTGCATAGTTGCGGGAGCACAGTCTGTAATCTTTAAAAAGATTTTGTATGATTTCGTATCTCTAGTTTATGTTCAAAACTTAAACCACATTAATAACTGTAGCCTAACTTATTGATAAGCAGTATGTGCTTTTCTCAAAGTAGCCCTGAAGCTTTGAAGCACTTCAAAACACAAGTTTAATATGTGCAACTTAGGGACTGGTGAGTATCAGGAAGGATCTTTCAGTGAAAGACAAGCTGCTCATATCTTCCCTTTGAAAACCTCAGTGGAATCTAAAACACATCCTCCTTCACTGAGTGCTTCCCCTGAAGCTAATGGCTTTATTGACAGTTGCAACTCCTCAGTTCTTCTGGTTTGTTTGAAATGGCTCATATAAGCCAAAACTATTATGTACACTTAAAGGGAAAATGTCCTAGTTGTATTTGTGTAATAGCTTAAGCAAATACTCATGTATATGGTAGCCATGGTTTAAAAGGGGAACAGGAGAAGGCTTTCAGCATCACTAGTTTCAAAGGATCATGTTCTGAGAGAAATCCAAGTAAGAGCTCAATGCTTGTGGAAAGAAGGAAAAGTGAAGCTCAGGTCAAACCTTAAGCATTATTATTAGACACCAGCAGCAGGCAACTCAGGATGTTTCCTGTTCATTTGGATGGGAATTCTCACACAAATAAGAAGTCACCAATGTGAATAAGAATTCAACAGACTGATCCTTCTGTATTTTCACATCATTGTTGCAACTGTGTGCTGTGGAAAATAAGCAATTCTCTCCCATTATTCAGACAGTCAGACCTATGCAACACATTAACACAGAGGTCTTCTAACTTGCTATTTTTCCTTTAAATTATTCTTTTTTTGCTTTCTTTCTGACATCTTTTTCTATCTGCTAAGAGTAGCTTTATTATCATGGGTCATAATGTCAATATAAAAAAAAACCCTGCTATAAAAAAAATCCTCCTTTAACTGTCAGAGTTCAGCACACATGGAAGTAATTAAATTCAGACAATGACTGGTCAGATTTCTCCAGCTTCCTCCAGCCAGTTATAATCACCAATCTAAAGAGCAAATCCCGGTTTAGAATCTCTGACATTCCAGCTCAGGGCTGTGAATCAAGAATTCGTCTCAAATCCCTAACAGTTAAACAGGGCTCCTGAAAAGTGCTGCAGATCTGGAAGACATCTGACTGTGTTGAATGCTTATGTGAATCTCTTGCAGGGAAAAATGAGAAGGAGCAAGCGCAAGCTGTTGAATGAGCAGTTCTATCTTCAAGGAAATAGGTGTGTGTAATTAAAAAATAAACTCCTAGTGTCCAGTCAGCTGTTTTAGGTAAAATTTTAATCTATAAAAACAAGCAAAAAAGCAAAGGCTGGCACAGAAACCAAACTTTTCCAAAATTTCCTCACAAACTGTGTTTCCTAATATCTACAGCTTCAGATTTTTCCTTTTTCATTAGCTGACTGGAGTATTTAATCTATTTATATATCATAAATATTGAGGAAAACATAGTGGAAGAGCAAGCAGACATATTTGCATGTGTAAACTGAAGATAATTTCACAAATAATAACAAATATAGAGCTTTCCATAATTAGAAATCACATAATTCTGTAAATATTTTTGAAGTAATCTTATTACATGCAGCCGATAGGAAGAAGAAGCAAGCAGGTCCTTGCCTAGGATGACCCAGCAGGTACAACCAAGTGCATGGGAAGAGAGGTCATCTCTGTGGTGACCCAGCCTGGTCTCCACTTTATGCTTCTTGCTTTGTGCTCATACATATGGATTGGGGTTTGCTACCGTGACTACTTTGGCCTGCAGCTGTGCCAAAAGGAACAGCCTCTACTTTTTCTTCGTGTGCTAAAACAGCCTTTCCAGGGCTGTCCCTGAACCTCCGTGGTGGTTACTGCTCTGCATCATTGCATATTTCATGTTCAGATGTGGACAGAGTCACAGGAACATGATAATCTTCTTGTTAACACAGAGCTCTACTCCAATTTATATTTGCCAGCAATTCCAGTGGAGAAGATAGGATTATTTTTTCCCATTTCTTTCAGCACTTTCTTCACAAACTAAAATCTTTTGACTGCTACAAAACAAACCAATAAACCCCCAAACCCTTCACATGACAGGTACTCTGGAGGTCAGACATCTGGCCGACATATTTCTGTGGCCTCAGTTATAACCTTTGGCAATGAATTTCACCATCCACCATTACAAAGATGTTGCCCTTACACAAATTAACAAGAAGTAGGAGGAATATCTAAAGGGCTGGAGAACTGTTTTAGAGAAGGAAGTGCTGGGGGAGAGACAGTACTGACAGAAGTTGAGAAACAGAAAACGAAAAAGAAAAGAGAGGGGGGGTAAAAAAAAAAAAAAAAAAAAAAAAAAAAAAGGAGAGAGGGGGGGGGGGGGGGGGGAAACACATAGCAAAAGATAATTACTTCTCACCATAAATCTGAATGGAGATATATGCTCCCTTTGCCTAGTAACACTCTTGATGAGAAACATATGGATGTTTAATAATGCCAATCATAATACAAAGAAGCAAGCCACCAAACAGCAACGTATGGCTAGGACTCTGTCCATCACAGTCTTTCATTAACATCATGTTGACATCCTCTGACTTTTAGGACAATTCTAACTGTACATTTACTGTCCCCAGTCCACAGGCCACCATGATTTACCCCATATTTCTAGATATATTTCATATCCAGGTAAGTGAATATGCAAAATGCAGTGGATCTGGATCTGCAATCCACTTTGGCAGTTCTTACCCATATAGGCACATTGAAAGCAGCAGTTGTGCCACTCACATAAACAAAGATTACATAAAATCACAAGACATGCAGCCAGAAATGCTCTGAGAGGTTTTAGGTGCATCATTTTTTCTTCTACTTTTCAAAAAAAGAACATAACAGTAAAGCCAAGTGAGCAAATTAAGGCATTAGGAATGCTGCGAGAAAGTGGAAGATGGAAGAATCTTGCCTTATAGAGCAAATGCATATAAATTAAGTGTTGCTCTCACTTCTGATCACACCCTGTTTTCTTTTTTAACCATACTGAAAATCATCCAGACTATATGTTACCTCGGGCAAATCTTCTCCTTGCTCTTCCTCTATTTTTGCTTGGTTTTTTTACCTGAATATATAACTGAGACTACTAAGGTTTAGAAATTTTTTTTTTTGGAGGATGGAACATTTACATTAGAGAAAAAAAAATACAGAAACCACTAGGCCATTATTAAGCCACTGGGCTACACTACTATCTAATAGGCAGCTCTTGAAAAAATGTGAGGTTTATTTTGAAAAAAAATATTTTTTTAAAATCTGAAGTTTCTGTTAAAATTCATATTTTATATCAGCTATTCCAAACCTTATGCAGCAGAATACTCAAAGCTGGAAATGTTTATGCAGCTTTGCTGGGAAGACAAATCAGTTAAGTTTACATAGCTTTTTATTTTTTAAAACATCATTGATCTCAATATATTTGGAAAGCTTTCATCAAAAGTCAATAAAAGGCTTACAAGGTTCTCGCCACTTTTTAAAGTGAAGAGAAAGAAATATTTTGTGACAGATTAAGCCACACTCATAGAGTGAGTCAGAGATTGGAACTCAGAAAACTTGACTCTATTTGCACATTTTTTCCATTTCTCTACCAAATGTTGCCCACAGGACTTTATAATAATTGCAGGTAGGTTTTGGCTAAACATTAAATGAGTTCTTGGGTGATGACACCTATACTTAAGGAGAACCTTTGTCTTTAACTAGATGACAAAGAAGAGGGACTGTTTCAAAAAACTACATAATGTTCTATTGGAATCACTTTTTCTTCCAGTAAAATTCCTTTTTGGTATATTGAATGGGTGAAATGAAATGTCAAGCTCATCTAGTCTTCAATATGTAGCCTTGTGCAACAGAATGTGGGGAAAGAGCTGAAGGCTTACTGACAGCAATATAATCTCCCTAATACTGAGATGGATCTAGCCTGCAGAGAAAGCGATGGCTGCGGTGCATACAAATGAAGAAGCAGGGCATTTGGGAAGATTGCAGCGAGTCTGATCTGTCAGCAAAAGAGTGAGGTTGTTCACTAAACATCACAGCCTTCAGCTTAAGAAACCATGTACAGGAGGCAAAAAGAAGATAACATGAAGGATGAGTGAAGAGAAGAAGCAACTACATTCTCTGTGCATGCTCTGATTAGAACACAATACGAGAAACCATTCAAAGTTCAATGGATAGACAAGAGAGTCAAGACTGATAGACAAGGGCACAGTCAAGAAACTTTTTTCCTTCATCTTGATGCTGCCAGGACTGTGAGAAGCAGAACAAAACCATAAAATGTTGAACTATTTCAAATATGATTCTTTTTCCTATTCTTGGTGGGAATCATCATGAAATGCTTCTTGAAGGTATTACAAAGCCTTTCTGTTTGTCTGCTTGCTTGGCCAAGTGGTTGTAGTCAACAAACTGGCAGCAGATTCTGAGGAATTTCTTAGCATATTTAGAAACTGTTAAAAGGTCTAATTGTTTCCAACCTGTATACAAAATATACTCAGTGGGTACCATACATATCCTATCTCACATTTTCCAATTACTTCATCACATCTTTAATTAGTTAATATTTTAAAAAAAAAAAAAACTTTATCTTTCCCCACATAAAAAATTGAAGGAAAAGATGTGCAAGTGCCTATAATGACTGCAAGATTGTCTGGTCATATCTTTATCTTTTAGCACGAACCAGGCCACCACTGACAAATTGAATTTGATCCCATATGTAAGTCACACAGCTGAACTTTTGCATGGCTTGGAAAACCTACATGGATAATAGACCAGTGGTGCAATGTGCTGACCACACTGTAGCAGGAAAGTTTTAACTCAGAGGATGATTCTGTGGGATACCTCCGTTGCTCTTGTTATGCCCTGGCATGTGTCTGATGCCAAATTAAAAATGGAATGACTGATGTCACTGAGTACAAAACTGTATTTTTCCTCCAAACACCTCTTTATCATGTTACTCCTTGTCCATACACAGGGGTATGAAGGAAAACAGAAAACAAACAGTTAATGCAAAACTATAACATATTCACTGGCTAATTTGGGTACTGAACTGGGCTTCCAAACATAAAGCATAAATTCACAGGCACCTAAGATGAGACTTGAGTACCATTTCAGAGTTATCCAGATTCTTATACAGAGACAATTAACTGTGCCAGGAACCAGCCTTGAGGAAGATGTTCAATGGACTGTTGATCAGACAACTGGGGTAGCTCCCCTCTACCAGTAGTTCCCAACTTCCTAGCATGCTCTTCTTACAGTACCTGATGTAGCAATTCATCCAGGCCTGAGATCCACATTTTCTCAGGATAAGAAACCACAGCTAAGGCAGAGTATAGTAGGCAACATGAGACTGGTGTTATATGATAAACTTAAATATGCATGATAGAGGGCGAGGAAAAGAAAGCCGAAGCAGGCTTTTCCTTGAACATGTAAAACTGCAAATACAGTGATGCTGCTCACAGACAACTGCTGTTGCCTGAGAAAACTGCACTTGGGATCCATTTTCCTTGTAATAAAAATGCATTCTCTACTCATGAGATTTTTTACTGTTACTAAGCAAAGGTGGGCTGTAGTAGGTATAGAGTTGCAAGCTGCAATGAGAATGAAAAATCCCTGTCAACCAGTACACACAAGATACTCTTTCCTAAGAGCTGGACACAAAATACAGTTTTCAGTTCTCAAACAGTTAACAGCAAACATTTTTAACAGGCATATATGCAGTGCCCTGTCTATACTTGTCTTTCAGCTTATTGATCATGACCCAGAACACATCGATGCAAACCATGATGTAAATCCAACAGTAAAAGTATGGGTGAATCCTGCAGTTCCCTGTGGATGGCACCCTTTCTCTGCAGTGATTTCGTATTTATTAGGCAAAGGAATTTATGACTTCAGACAGGAAGGGTTTGGGGAATGACAGGTGGAATGCCAGTAAATATGAACAGCAGAATATGAGCCAGCAGTGTGCCCAGGTGGCCAAGAAGGCCAATGGCATCCTGGCCTGTATCAGGAATAGTGTGACCAGCAGGACAAGGGAAGTGATCGTGCCCCTGTACTCGGTGCTGGTGAGGCCGCACCTTGAATGCTGTGTTCAGTTTTGGGCCCCTCACTACAAGAAGGATGTTGCATTGCTGGAGCATGTCCAGAGGAGAGCAACCAAGCTGGTGAGGGGTCTGGAGCACAAGTCATACGAGGAACGGCTGAGGGAACTGGGGTTGTTTAGTCTGGAGAAGAGGAGGCTGAGGGGAGACCTGATCGCCCTCTACAGCTGCCTGAAAGGAGGCTGTAGTGAGGAGGGGGTCGGCCTCTTCTCCCTGGTAACAGATGATAGGACGAGGGGGAATGGTTTGAAGCTGCGCCAGGGCAGGTTTAGGTTAGATATTAGGAAAAACTTCTTCACTGAAAGGGTTGTCAGGCTCTGGAATGGGCTGCCCAGGGAGGTGGTAGAGTCCCCATCCTTGGAGGTATTTAAAAGAAGGATAGATGAGGTGCTTAGGGCCATGGTTTAGTGGTGGGATGTCAGGGTTAGGTTAAAGGTTGGACTCGATGATCTTAAAGGTCTTTTCCAACCAAAGCGATTCTATGATTCTATGATTCTATGAAATCAGACTGGAAATTTTTCTGTTATGCTTTCTCCTGGCTCCATCCCCCTTACCTTTCCCCACCCATACAAGTCTCATGTGTGTGTTTTTAGCACACTCATTCTTTCTGGGCAGGGAGCGACATGCACCAGAATTTACATTTGTCATCCCCTTTCCAGGTCTGGTCTCATGGTCTTTCATGTACGATCTGGCCCTTACTCCCTCTAGAGGAGTGTTTATGAGAGATTGTGGCTTCTGATAGCGCTTTCACTAAAGTCCCATTTTTTTGCTAATTTTCTTTGTTATTCAAAGTCTTGTATGATAAGCTAATTAAGAAGAAACAGAAACACTGAAACTACGGAAGGACTTACTGTTATTTGGATGTCTATTATTTTCAGCAGGCTTCCCACTTATGTCTCCAGTATACTTGTTGAATCACTTCTTTTTCATCTTTTTCTTGTCGCTATACAAACAAATTTCTGAGTTTGTATTGATACAAACTAATAAAGAAGTTCACATTACTGACTTTAAATTATTGATACTGTCTTGTTCAACCATGATTTTTGTGTTTTGTGAGTTTTAAAAGTCAAAGCAAGTTTTAAATTGTAGAACATTCACATTATTATAAATACATCTTCACAAAACATTATGAAAGCTGCTCGTTCCTGCCTGCTATCACCAATGGCCATCACAGAATCCCTGCATATAGGTACACACACTGTATGGTTTATAGCTTAAAAATTAGATTGATTATTAATTCATCAACAATAAAGGCCAATATATTTTTAAACCTTTAAAGCTACATATTCATTATGATATACCAGTATACATTCAGTGATTTCACATCCATCAGTTTCAAATGGCTTCACAAAGGAATACAACTGAGTATGAGTGCTAGCAGCCATAGGCCAAAACCGTGACAGGGACTGGGTGAAAATTAAGCAATATGGACAATCATACGTTACTGCCTGGGCCTGTGCCCTTGCTTCATTTAGTGTAGATTTAGACTGGAATCCAATCTAGTGCAATGCAATTAAAAAATTACCGGAGTTTCTTGCATGATGTGCCTTCTGAAGTGTTTCCATCTCCTCCAGAAAGAGAACTGGGCAGATAGCTTGCTTAGCTTCCCATCCATTTGGGCTACAAAAGTTCACAGGGATGTCACTCTCAGAAATACCATTGTGTTGACAATTTTTATCAGGTCATTCCATCTGCTTCAATGCAGCTGTACTTTGAAGTGTCTAATTCTCCCCAGACCGGGAATGCAGGTATGGAATCACCAAACTTTGGTTTGCACTCCATGGGGATGCTGGAGGCAAGTGGAAGTTTGCCCAATCTAAGTTTTTTCTTTATCTGGACCTAACAACTCTACAAAACCTTACACAAGACTTCACTGATGAGCAATACAGTCCTCTGTCTTCTAGCCAGCCTTCTAGCCTTTGTCACACAAGATGTTTTATCCTCTTTCAATGAAAAATCATACAGTATATTATTCCTAAAAGGACGATACTTCAAATACCTAGCAAGTGAAACTACTTTTTGCAATAATGTCAAGAAAATGAAAGAGCTGGAACAAAATTGAAAGTTTCCCAGCCAGGAAAAGCTATACATAAAAACATGAACATCATGTCACCCCCTGAACACGAAACTGTCTTATTAACTGTATTTCCATCTTCTGACTTCAGAACTACACTGATTATTTATTTTAGCTGTAATCTCTGAAGGACTCCTTGATCATTGAGCATGTAGGACCAGTGGTGACTTTCAGATATTTTTTGCACTGAGACTTCAGTGGCCCTTGGAAGAACTCTCAGACTCTTAGATGACTTTAAGAAAGTTACTAAGCAGAGTCATTATTGCTGGAGGTGAACTATATGGCTCTAAATATTGGAAGTTATAGATTTTTTTTTTTATAGTTTAAATGGATTTTTTTTATAACTGCAGAAATCAAAAGGACTGATGGTAAGAAAGTGGTAAAAGTTTGGTTGTCATAACAACTGAGCTCAGTGAGTAGAGAAGCCAGAATATCCTAATTAATTTTTCCCAATGTGCAAAACCTTTTGGGTAGTTTTGTTCAACAGTCAAGCTACAGTGAGTCAATACCTAAAAAAGAAGGAAAATAAAATAATATAGGGGCTAAACATAACTGTTAAAGCAAATATCCCAAATTCTAACTCAGACAAAACTCCTTTATATTTCTGATCTCACTGAATTATGATTAGAATTTTAAAGATCTTACTCTGAGAGCTTGTGCAAAGTTATTTTGGAACCAGAGAACAGAAAACCTTGATACTTGTGGACCTGAAGTTTCATTAAAGAATAAGGTGCTGCCTCCACTGAAATAATTTATTGCTTTACCAGACAAAGGGTGTTGAATTTAATATTGACTGGGGGTCTTGAACTGAGATCAAGTAAATTATCTTGGCTATATTGACTTCACTGTCACAATGCAAATTTACCCTTATAGAAACTGTCATCACCTACAAAACTACTTAATCTTGTACCAAATCTTTGCTCAAAGGATAATAATAAAAACATTTGAATTCAAAAAGAATAATTGATTTCCTGGAATAAAAGGCTGCAGGTATGCCTATAGTCTTCATATAACTTGTTCTCCTCTATTACACTGTACCCACTGAAAATTAGTCTAAATTCAGGCACTGGACTCTATGCCAACATCACAGTTAACCAATAATCCACCTTTAATGATAAACAAAAAAACCCTTGCTTGCTTTTTTTTCAGTAGACAATTCAGTAGTGCATTAAACGAGGTTATAACACACGCCATAAAATGCCCTGTTTGCTGTATTTTGTTTGCACACTGACACTATGCTGCGTATAGAGCAGAGTGGATTCACAAGAGGGCAGCTTTCACTGCTCCGATAGTGCTTGCCAACTTGCACTTCACACTACGTGACACAGAGCAGCTGAGCTCTCTACAACAGTTTTATCCCCAACAGGGGAGCCCTGAGGCACCCAAATGTTGTATTATATGCCCAGGCTGTCAGTTACTCATGACTTTTCCAAACGGTGAGCACGCAGGATGAATTTCCTCTGTCTCAGGCAGAATTCTCATGGGGATTTAGTTGCTTTTCTTACATAATCTACTTCTTTTCAATAAGTCTTTCTGTGATTGCAGTGGCAGCTAACAATATATAGTGACTCAACGCGGTGCCACACAGATGACTCATCAGATCTGCTAAGGCGACTGCCAGTCCATCAAGGTAATGCACATTATCCCTTTCATCATCCCACGTAAATAAATACAAATCACTCACTTCCTTATTTTTTCATCCCTGGAATCTGTTTCTGCAAGTCCCTCACTCAAAACAACACAGGATGCAGTAAATCTTTTTTATTTTGAATTATTTTGTTGCCAAAGATATACTTGCTACTTAAAATCTCACTATCTCCATCTGTGTTATCACTCATGCATCATCTCACCTCATTTCCTACAGGGGAAATAATTTTTTGAGAAAATAAATGCCAAGAAATATCTTCAGGAAAAACAAAAAGCTATCTGGTATGGGTGTATTGTATATACCCACATGAACTGCAGATGCATTTGCAGTATAAATGTTCCTCACTAAGTTTAACACATGTGACAAGGAAATAGTACTATTTGGTCTTCCCTGGGGGAACACCAGAAAAGTGAACCAGTCACTCACAGGGTAGCCTGTCAGACCTACAGACAAGGGCCCAGGAATGATCATGGATTATATCATAGAATCATAGAATCATAGAATGTTTTGGGTTGGAAGGGACCCCTAGAGGTCATCTAGTCCAACCCCCCTGCAGGAGCAGGGACACCGCTAACTATATTTCTCATTTTCAGCTGATGCCATTAAGACAGCACATACTTTGAACTGTCTGAGGTGGGTGGATTCTCAGGCTTTTGGAATTTATGGCAGCAAAACACAATTACAGAGCAAAAGTAAACTTTAAAGATAATGTTTAAGTAAAAAAAAATAAGGTTCATTTAGTAGCTACCAAAATGTGCTAGCAGAGGAAAGGTAGTTACACTTCATCTTCAGAGCTTCTAGGAATATCAGTAGATACATTATTTAACGCTGAGCAGTGCTCTCACACACATATAAGAAAAAGCACAACACATTTACAAACAAACAAACAAACATAGTTATTACTTGCTGAGATATGTCAAGCTTATCTGGCATACAACACAGAGAAAAGGCAGTGTTTGGAGGGAAGGAACTGGTCCTTGTCTTCCTCTGTGGCTTGGTGTGGTGCAGCAAGCCCTGAGGCTGCCTACCAACGCCAACCCTCCAACAGGTTAACCACGGCAAACACCTTCTCTGCACATCAGGCTGGACTGCATTTTGCTTCAGAGTACTGACCCTGATCAGAAGTTAGGCCATATTCCTCAGGGCACCTGAAACTTTGGTAGTCATGAGGAGATCTGAATTCAAGAGAGTGTTAAGAAATTCAGACCATCTGTTGCACATGGTTGACAGATCCTGTCCCATTTGTAGGAATAAGTCCTGACGCCAAAGAAATGAAGTAGCCATCTTTAAGTTAGACTTTTCTAGTCAGCATAAGGAGAGAAGCGTGTCTTCCCTCCTGTTAATGTAGGTGACTTGTTCTTTGCAAATATTTATCTCCTTTCATTGATTAGAGAGAAAGACTAGATGACTGAATAAAATCTTAAATCTGTAGTTGGCTAAATTCCAGTTTGGTAATTCCTGCTCTAATCTTATGGAAAAATTTGCACCTTCCTCCTTCTTTACTTTACTGTATTTTGCTGATTTATTCAAATTATCATTTTTAGTTGTTTTACTGACAGATTTCAGAATACGACAGCTTTGCCACTGCCTTTGGCGGGGACAGGTTTTTATGTATGTCTTGGACTCACCTTCAGTAAGTGAAATAGTACTTTTGCAGTACCAGAGCTAACACGCCTCTCACTTTTTCGCTCATTATCTACTCAGTGAATGGTTTCTATCATTACAGTGTTTGCCATTTACAAAACATTTTAGAAGTTTTCTAAATTAACATTTACAATGTTATGCTTGTTATTCTGTTTATGCACAATTGACTATACTAATAGGTGAACTGGCACTATAAAGCAGCTGTCAATGCGGAATTTAGATGACAGGATATATTTAGTGCTATAACAAGTTTGGACGACGTCTTACACAAATGCACATTTGTATGTGCAGCTGCTAGTATAATAAACCAAGGACTCCATTAATTGTTTTTCCAATCTAATTAGGGAACACAAATACTTATTTTACCAATAAAATTGCAGGATAACTCAAAGCAGCACAGGTAGATTGAAAACACTGTAGAATTAATTACTTTGACTTGAGAAGGGCATCTGGCTCAATATGCTACAAGCAAACCAACCAACACACTGTGTAACTGATGTTGGTAATTATTATTGAACTTGCTATAAAACAGACTCAGTGCTGTATTACCACATTATTTCATAGAGAAGCATGCACATAAAATCTTAAGTCGTTGATATAAGAAGACATCGATCTCTGTCAGAGGACTTGCGGTTGGGTCTGATTACCAAGAGGACAGATTAACATGGGCTGGTGCTACAGTCTCAGCTCTGCCATCCACCAGTGTCATTCCACTACTGAAGGAACCAGCTGCATTGCCAATGCCCATGCCCATAAGTGTTTGCATGAATTAGGATTTATTCACATAAACACATGTTGAAGTAGGTTATGATCTGCGAGATATTTCTTATGAATGGTTTGCTAAAAGAGATCATAAACCGTTGGAGTTTCACATCTCTGGCAATTTAAAAGCCAAAAGTTTAATTTAAGCTCATCACCAATGCTGTTTTTAGTCAACCAGGGAGAAGCACTTCTAGAAGCTGTATGCATACCATCCTGATCCCTAGACTTTGATGGGAAAAATTACTCATCGGAGACGCTTACACCTTATCACTGACTGTTGAAGGAGCTTATTTGACTTGCTTAGACTCGATGCCGATTTGAGAGCTGATGGTGGGTAAGATGAACCCCTCTCTAAATGAGCAAATACAGAGGGCTAAAATGTACATAGTAATTTTTCAGTATTTAATAAATTTCTGATAGATATTAGAGATATAATAGATATTAGGCAAATTTCTATAGGTATTAAATAACAAAAGCTTGCATCCGAGGTTATCTAAAGAGAAGACTGATCAAGATTTCCCACTGTAAGAAAGCATTTTCAACTGTTTCTGTCTTTGTCCACTTTAACGATGAGCTGAAACTTTCCATGAATACTTTTGAAGTTTCAACAAAAAAAGATTGACACATCTAAAATGAAATTTATAAAATTATATTCCATTCTCCATATTAAAAAAAAAAAGTACGTGAAGACATTTTTAATAAATCTCCATTACCTTCTTTAGGAAAAGCTATGTAATATTCTACTGTGTCAGTTAGTGTTAGGTATATGTCATTGACTGCTCACATAAAAATATAGCTGGATTTCCCCAATTTATAAATTTCTATCACAGCAAACTGGGTTTTGACATTTTGTAACTTCAAGTACTTGCATTTGTAACTATATTACTTTACTAATGGAGTTTTTGCTGCCCCATAAATCAAAATATTGATGGCAGTTTTTACTACTTAAATTATAAAACAATATAAGTACTAGTGGCTGGTTCTTAGATTTCTTAAGGCAGAACTGTGCTGAATATCAATCTCAGATGTAATTTCAATAGGATCTACATCACAGACTTTGGAAAGACATTCAGTCTTGATTTAAAACTACAACAAATGGTGTAGGGCTAGTTTTTGCAATTAATTATCCTTGATTAAACTTTTATGTTTCAATATTAATCTGAATTTTTTCAGCTTCATTTTTCAAACAATAGACTTCATTATAGCCTTTTCCACTGGAGTATTAACCATTATTACAAATCTCTCCTTGTTGAGGTGCTCTGTTATCCAGTTCATTCAACAACAATAATTTTAAATTCTGTATCCAAAGGCCCTCTCTCTTCATGTTTGCAAACTATAGGACTTGAAAATGCGATGTGGCTAAACCTGCCCATTTTTCTGAAGAAGCTGAAAATCCCATGAATATAGACTCTACTGTGTCTACAGAGCTAGCTCCATTACATACCGCAAGGCATCCTGCTCCAGCAGGCTTTTACATTTGTTACCCATTGTGCTTTCATAAAATTGGCCCTTATTGTTCTATTTAAACTTCCCTTTTCAAAATCTTCAGTGTAGATAGCAAATTAGTCACTGTGAGAATTGCATGCATTTCAGACTCAGTGTTTAAGTCCCATGTCTACATTTTAAATGTTTCAGTTAATTACTGAATTACATTGTGTTTTCAAAAATGAAAACATCTTACAAATCAGAAATTATTCTTGACAAAAGAACATAAAGTAGTACAATAGCAAGACTTTACTTGCCAAGGTACCAGTGCAGATCACATGGAAGAGCCTATATGCAAATCAGAAAATACCTAGACAAAATTAAAGGAGCCAGTGATTCTTTATTCACATGTGAGTATGAGATGAAGAACAACATCTAACAGGTGACAGAGTGGCTGTCTGTCTACCAGGGATTCAAATCATCTACCTCTGCATTTAACTCATTTTGTGTATGTTATTATATATGTTTGGTCATGGTGGCTATTTTAACCTAATTTTGTCTAGGAATTTTGTGTTATTTTGTATCATCTCCTTCATTATCAGATTAAAATAAAGGCAGTAGGTGACACTGGATTTTGATGTTGCTGACCCCTTGACATAGAGATGATATAACACATTTTGTAATTCTGGCCTGGGTCTGGTGACTAAGCCTAGAAAATAAGTAAATCTCTGGACATAATATTATACAGAGATGTTTCATGAAGCACAATATGTATTTCTTTTTGAAGCAATAGGATGCTAGGTCTTATCAATACACGTGAATATAGGGAGGCAAGTCCAGTTGAATCAAGGTTGAAAAAAGAACTGTCCTTGTTCTATTGTCAGCAGGTCTAGTGATCCTCTGCATGCACAGTGGCCAACTCTGACCTGACAGCTTCCTTTTATATGTGAGTCTACTTGACAGTTATTGATGCTGACCTCTGCAGCAGTGAGGCTTCCTCTTTAATTAGATGGGCTTTTATTCTCACCAAAACTTACAACAGTAGGCTCTGACATTTTTCTTTCTCACCTTTAGATTTGATAAGACAATTGTATTGTTACTTGTATTTCACTAACTGAGGAAGAAAAAAATATTGTTATTTTAACTACAGGTTCAAAACCAGCAGGCACTGTACTTGTAAATGCACCTTCCAGTCCTTCTTGACTGTGAGGCACATACAGCTTCACAGCAAGCAGCAAGGCAAGCAGCAAGCAGCAAATGGCTAAAAGCCCAGAAATTTAGAAAAAAATACTTGGCAGAGATTTTGACATTCATTGCCTATCTATTTTATAAATATCCATTGGATAGCAGATACTTTCTCCAGACATTAAAGTATCTGCTATTTGATTTTATATTTATGTCTAAATGAGACTTAAATCTGTTAGGATTATGGTATTACCAAAAATAATGTGAGTGAGAGTGCCATCTCTGTTACTGAAAAGGTTACTTTTTTTTTACCTGTTTTCCTTGTGTGAAAATACTGTGAATGACTGGTTACAGATGCTAGCAGTACAGAACTATTTTTATTAAAATAGGAGGGCTGTGAAAGTGTATAATATTGAACAAGATAAAAAAAAAAAAGATCTTTTTCTCTGTAGCCCTGTAATTTATCCTAATCTAAGGTAAAAAAAAAAAAAAAAGGCCAGATAGTTCTTTTTATACTACTGCTTAGTTAGAATGAAGTATGTCTACAATGGAGTGTTGCTCCGACAAGATCAAACCAAACACACTTTGACATCCACACAGTGCCATAGCTCTGGAAGCGGATTTTACAAATTTTCCTTGGGTGTAACACCATGCTGATACAACTGCTTTGTTTTCATTTCGCAGAACCAGCTCTGCTGAAACTTTCTTGAAGTCCTTGGACTGCACACGTTTCTGGGGTGTCTGCAGCTGAGACTGCATGATGAGAGGTGGCCTGGCAGTGACTGCTGAAGTCTGAAGATAGACAGCCTGACACACAGTTTTTAGATGGGTTGTTTCCCTCTTTAAAAACTGGAAAGTCTTAAATGGTAAATATAAGTCTATGCTTTTTTTCCAAGATTTTTCCATGTAAATGCTAAAACTGGTTGAAATTTAAAGCAAAGTCCAGAAAAAAAAAGGCAAAATATTAAATGTTTAATGCTATCACTTCCCATTTCTTGGCAAGCTGTACACACATATTATACTGTATGCTTTAATATTCTAGCTAAAGAACCTCAAAGAAAAAAGTTACTGTGTATTCTTCTCTAACAGGTCAGCGCTGCCAGACATTAGTTTATACATAACAGCCATTGCCCTTGTTTGAGTTCAGACTCTACAGAGCCCATCTTTTCTGTAGCAGAAGAGAGAAGGAACGTGTACAGCTTCTCTGCCTGGCTTTGGTGGCATGACATCACTGCAAAGGTAACATTTGTTTGGAAGTACCTGAGCCAGCTACTTCCCAAAT
The DNA here is from genome assembly GCF_000687185.1 of Egretta garzetta. Taxonomy (NCBI): domain Eukaryota; kingdom Metazoa; phylum Chordata; class Aves; order Pelecaniformes; family Ardeidae; genus Egretta; species Egretta garzetta. The sequence goes on from NW_009259798.1 coordinate 5,462,801, forward strand.
ACGTGCAAGACCAAACTTATTGCATGTAAACATGCCTAAGACTGAAATCTAAAGCACAGGGCAAACCCTACCCACTCCAGCGGAGTCCCTATGACTGTCGATTGAAGAGGTAGGTTTGACACACTGCAAAGATGACAGCACTCTGGACTGTCATTTAAATCTGGCTTTGATTTTTACTTAAGTTCTGCTTTTCTACATGCTTTTTGCTAAACAAAGCTTTATATGATAAGTCATAAATATTTAAAGCAGAAATGATCCAAATTTTTGGTTCCCATTGTTCAAAAGTACAATGAGAAATAGCATATGAGGTTGAGATGGAGCTGAAAAAGGGCATTGGAAAATGGTGTAGACTGAAGGCTGATGAATAGCATATCTGTTTATTGTCTAGGAAGGATCAGTATGAATAACATTTGCTGTTTTAATTCCAGTAAGAGAGTAGTGACATAAATGGTGTTCAGCATCTGTGGCACAGAGATACTCTACTGTACTCCTGTGTATCAAAAGAATTAATGGAGAAACACATTCCTCTCCAAGTTTTACAGGAGGGCATGGCCATACTACATTAAGCCACATTCAGGATTACTATCTGAGTTTTCAAGTACAAGAGTTGTGTAAATGCCAGAGGAATCTTACTCTTTTTCGCAAACCAAATAATGGTGCAGTGTTAAAGAACACGGCCTTGCTAGACATCTGTACAGGGTCCTCTATATTTTTGTGTTTTCAATGACTTAAACTCTGCTACATTGAATTATATTTTATACACATGATCTTTTGGATCCATTTGTTTGAATAATGTCCTGGCATAGATGACAGCCTTTCTTTTTAACAGGGAATGGCATCAGGGTTCTGTTGTTCTGCAAAATGATGGCAATTCAAATAAACCATTTCTCCTCTTTCTGAGTGAAATTTATTCTTTTATTCAGAATATAGCACTGAAGGGTGAAACATGATGTAAAGGTATGGAAGCGACGTGAGGTCTGTTTCTATCTCCGTCACAGTCTTTCTGCACCACCCATGGTGGTTACATATAATCCTCAGCAACAATATATCATGCAATTTATGGTCTTTGCTTTTTCCAGAACTGGAGAAGGATATCTCAAGATATGAAGTCAAATTTTTATTTTAAAAACACTCAGGGATTCAGTTCTGCATGTCTCATTTTCCCTGTTTGAAAACAGGAGGTCTTACTTTTCCAAAGGCAATAACTAATTAAATGCTGAAACGTTAAGGAAGAGAAATGACAAGTAATAAATTACAAAGCGACTTTTTTTCTAATATACATGCTTCTATACAATTAATACCTTTAATGTTTTGTACACCAAATGCAGACTGGTAGATTTCTTCCATGTATCGATAAGTTTTATTATCTGAAAAAAAATGTGTATTGATGTAAAGATAAGTCAAAGATCCCTGCTATGAAAAAGTCTAATTCTTGTCTTCTTAACATTCCCCAGAATTAACTTCTCTAAAGGATATTACTGTATGAGGCAATAAAGACAGTCCTAACTCTGCCCTATTTAGGATCAGAATCTTTCGTGGAAAATGTAAGGGAAGAATTCCTGAGTAGGATCCAATGGCTACTTCTCTTCAGTTTTTCATTATTTAATGTTCAGAGTCTATTTAGGCCTTTTTTCTAGAATGGAATTCAAACAGGACCACTTGTGAAACAACACAGAAAATCTTAGTCAGCTATATTTAATGAAAAGGGACCTGTTTGGAATGAAACACCTGGAACTCAAAATCAGAATTGATATTTAAACACTCCAAATTTAATAATGATACCTTCAGCAGTGTCTCCTTAGCTAAATTTTCTGTCAAGATGGTCCAGTTTTGCTAATCTTTTTACTTTCAAGGTGTGAGTTTGCAGAAATAATACTTAACCATCAACTGGAAAGACTGTGTGTAAATGTAGTTATGACATGCACTTGATTTATTAAGTGTGTTACAGCTTTGAAGCCTTGTAATTCAGAATAAGAATGGAGGAGGTCTGGAAAACACATCTGACACCACACCATTTACAAAAGTTTATGTGCAGTATTTACCAAAGTACTGTCTGGTTTTGCATAGATTTTTTAAAGGTCAAAAGATGTTTAAAGCCTGCCATGCACTCAATATAATAATAATAAAAAAAATTGCAGTCTGCTAATTTAACTTAAATTCAATACTTGTCAGCATAGTTATTTCACAGCTTCTTTGATTTCACATTCTGCTTCAGATGAATTTGTCAGGTGAATGTAGTTCTCCTGGCTACCATTTGTGCTAGTTATTAAATTAGCGCGTACAGTTTCACATGCAGTTTTTCTCAGTGTCAGCACGTTTATTCAACTCCAATTTTGTGTTTGGAGTTTTTTAACAATGTTTCCAGGGCTCTATATAAAATATTTAATCACTGAAAGCATCAAAATTGAATTGTTTCTCTGTTGGGCATTACTCCTCCTGAGCTGAAAGGAGATGCTATAGGACATATTTTCACAGTGAGCTAGATGGCATTTTAATCTTTCAGTCACACTGAGTATAATTGGAGACAGGTGGCTAAAGCTTCACATTCTCCTTCAAAAATGTAATGTTCTCACCATTCAGATATGCCTAATAAATTCTTAAATTCGTCCTGTTACACTTTGCCATCTGAACTTTGCAAAACGGAAGGCAACATACAGTGTAAAGCCTGTGTATTCATTTAGCTAAGCCCACATAGATTTCAGGTAGTTTAGGAGCACAGTGTATGCTTAGAGTATTGTGTATCATCGATTTTAAGCCAGAAAACATCACAGTGGCCATCTATTCTCACCCCCAGCTTTTCACTGGCCACAGCATTTCAGCCAGACATTTTTGCAGTGGAGAGAATGATTACTCCGTCTTACAGAAGGAAAGCTGATTCTGGGGAGGATGCTGTTTTGCTCAGAGACTTTTGTTTTATATTTTATGAAGTGGGTAATTAAAAATGAAGTGTGTATAATACTATATTTAAAAGGAATATGAAACTTCATATCTCCAGGATTTTAAATAACAAGAAGAATACTATTTTAGACAGAGTACTGTATAGCCAAAATCTGCATGATTTTGCATTGATTTGTCGGACGCAACATTTTGCATCTAACACCGCTCCCTGGCAGACAGCATGAGTTACTGATCTGATCCAGGAAGGTGATTCTTATGTCCTTAACAAAAAAATGCCTTAAGAGCAGACATCAGGACGAAGAATGCTTCATGTCCTGTGAAGCAGCATCAAGAAACATCTTGAGGCAATATTTGCCAAACAGTGGATTCTGTAAGTGGAATTTTTTAACTGACTTGGCAAGGGAGACCATGTCCTGTACACTGTTGTTAGAATAATGCTATATGTTTCTAATAGAAGCAATCAGAGATGTATAAAACCAGACTCAAATAATTTAAATCTCAAACATGTGAGAAAATATTTGCATTTTAAACTCCAGCATATTCATTTTCAAAGACCTGATTTCAGTAGTTACATGAGCTTCCTGGACTAGACATGTCTAGTAACTAGGCGTTTATTTACCCAAGTCAGTTGAGGCCTCCTCTAGAAAGAGATTGTAGAAAATGTTAGAAAACTCTCATGTGATTAAGCTGGCTGCAAAATTCATTGCAGGGATCTAATTTTAAAGCAACATAAATATTCTGCTCCTACCTTTTATATCATAAACTATGATTTAAAGCACTTATTCTGAAGAAAAAGAGACAGATTGAATTCCCTCTTCAGCCTTGGAGGGATTCAAACCCAGAATACTTCAGTCACAGGTAACAATCCTAACCAAAAGCCTATAATTTGGGTCAGGTAAGGACACTGGAAGAACAATTTAGACAGAATTATAGCCAAAACCTTAAGAACAAGGTCTGCAACAAGGCACAAGGTGTGCTTAGAGTCTCCCATTCTGGCTCTGGGAGGTCTGCAGTGTAAGAAAGGGGTAAGGGTGTATTCAAGAGCAGTTGGTTAGCTCACAGTTGTCCTATTGCAATCTTAATGTCCCACTGTGCAGCCACATTTTTTTTTCTGTGTCACACATATGAGTAATTCTTTCTTGTTGTACAACTGGCCAGTTTTAGTGGGAGTGAGACAGGGTAACCCTCTCTGTTTTTTCATTCCAGAATGGCCTGAGGGAAGCCTACCCTTTAAAAGAGGCAGAGCTGTGTACTTCAGTTCTCTCAGGGCTAATGAAGGTATTGCACTCACCATTTTCCTTTTCAAGCAAATGCTTTAAGAAAGAATTAGTATATCTTCAAATCAGATAGCTAACACTTCTTAAAACAACAAGGACTTTATAGTCCTTATGCCTCATTACTATATGACAGAAGAGAACAGGTTTCACTTCCTCACCAGCTCCCAGGTTTTTTTATCGTCCGGAATATATTTTTTTTGAGGCACCTCAGCCTTTATGCTTGTAGCCACATCTGTATTCGAACATAAACCACTGCTGAACTACTAGCAGCCTCCATGGCACAGCTGTGACCCATCTGAACTCATGTGTTTCCAGACAATGCTTTGTCACAGCTCGGGGGTGAGGAGGGACCAAGGAACATCCAAAAAAAGCAGACTGGATACAGTTATCCTGTTTGGGTAAGGAGGGAGTAAGCATAGCTGCCTGAACGTAAGCCATGTTGTGCCACTTAGATGAAGGGATAGAGGTGCTCCCTGTCCTGTTTTCTTGCTATAGAAATGCAGATGGGTACCTACTTCTGAACAACAGAGTTCTTGCAAGGTGGCCAAGATCTAGAATTCCACGTATGTAATTTTAACTAGTCTATGTCCTTTGGTACATCTAGCACAAGTTCAGCCCAGTGAACAGGTAGGTTCCATGAATGAGGGTGGGCTTGCATCGTGCCTGTAGGGCCTTGTGCCTTTGGGTATTATACTGTTGACAAAGATCCTTGCTCAAGTCCTTTTATGCTGGGAAATTATGATTAGCACCAATTATCTGAAATTGGTGGATTCATGTACTGATTAAAGCACTGCTCAGTATATCTCTAATGAAAGCCCACTTCAGCAAATTGACTAAAGCAATCTTTTCAAGCTTCCTAAGGATTTACAATGAAAAAACAAACAAACAAGCAAACAAACAAAACCCAATTAGTTTTAACCCTCACTGGAAGTTCTTTTATCTAAAAACTCATTTACTGGCAGCAAGTAATCTATGCAGTAATAAACACATAGTTCCTTACTAATTTTATTTCAAGGCTGTTTGTGTATACTCAGTTTATCAGTTCCATAAGGACTCAACACTTTCATAAAATATGCACATAAATAGTTCTAAGGAAGTCATATGATTTTTGTCTTCAGAGAGGTCAAAACCGAATCTAAGTAGCTGCCAATGTTTTCTTTTTTTAATGAAAAACACATAATATCTTTTTTTTTTTAATTTGGAAATTATAGAGAACAATTAAAACTTGCTTTTACATAGAAAAACTCCCATTTTATTTCCTAAACAAACTAAACATGATCTTGACAGTCTTTGGAGCTCTAGGATAGACAGAGCAGCAATTTGTAGCTAATCTGCTAGCCATCAAGGACTTCACACAGAGATACTAGAAGGTCTGCCTACGTATTTTTGTGATACCTATGGAGTGGGCACTGGTGTCCTGCACTTGGCAAATGCAACAGACAATGAGATGGGTCACACAGTTGAGGAAGACTCTTCAGATCCCCTTTGAAAAAGGAATTCTATGCCCACTGATTTGTATCATTTAATTTAGATAGCATATTTTGACTTTACCATTTTGAATTAAAATTTACATCACTGAGATATATAAATAGTATATTTTATATAAAAATAAATCAAGATGTCATTTTTTCATCTCAAAAACCACAAACATGGATTTCAAAGCTAAAGAAGAGAAGAAAATTTATTATTTTTGTTTTCTTGTCAAGTGTTGAAATAAACATATTCCATCAAAACACATTCCCATTTGAAATCTGGCAGGACTGTATTTTGATTAAAGAACTGCTGCACTAAATAAACGCTCATTTAGATCTCAGCATCTAGCTCATTTAAATGCTCAGATCTAGTTGAAACTGTGGTAGTATAGACTGCCCATCTTCCTTCAACTACACCAATCATAAAATAAAACCAATTCATTATGTCCAATTAAGAATAGAAAACTTATAGAAAGATGATTTTTCTCAATCTTTTCTATTTTATACCTCTTAAAGATCAGGAAGGACATATTCTTTCCTTTTGGAAAATTAAAAATAAAGTGAGAGTTTCCAGCTCAAAGCTTATGCTTGACTTAGGAACACTATTTTCACAGTACAGATGTGCAGCAGCAAATACAGTGAAAATATTGTTCTCGTTCTGAACCTTATTGAATTATATTAAAAATTCTGACACACTGATGTTGTCTTCAATATGACAATTCATGTGAGAATATAAATCCAAAATAAAATCCTTTTGTGAACCTGGGTCCTAAATTCCTTTTCTCCCCTAAGAATGTACGTAAGTTCCTACTCATAAAACACATGCATAATCTTGACCAGTGTCCTTATAATGACCTTAATGTCTTCAATTACCACTGATCTGCATATTCTAATTTTGTAGTCCTATAGGATGCATAGGATGCAATAGCATTACTAACCCACCACCACCACCCAAAATTAGGAAAAAAAGGTATAGAGAACTTATTATAGGGTTGGCTAACAGAACTCAGAGCTCATGATTTTCAGTTATGGCTTTTAAATCATACATGAGTTTTCATTCATTCAATAAGCTTCAAGTTACAGTTCAGTTTTGATAAATAAACCATTACCCCAGCTACATTTTGTGATCCCGACAGACCATAACAGGTTATGTGAACAACCTTTTCTGCACAAATGTTCCTTATATCCCTGCTATTCACATGAGACATAGGGGGTAACACTGTTAGGAATGATGTTATCTAAAGAGACTTTATTATGTTTATGCTTGCTACAAATTTGCAGTCAGTGATTCTATCTTAAGAGGCTTAATTATGTTTATATTCATTAGAATTTTGCAAAACTAGCTCTTCTCCAATTACTAACAATTTACAACTTTTATTATTATTTTTCATCCAAAGGTCTGCCTCATCAAGGTCAAAGCCCTTGCAGAATCATCCTGTTTAGCCAGTTCTCCAGAGGTATCACTAGATGATCATTTGGATAAGTCTTGTGGTCCAGAAGGAACCATAGCCAATTTTTTTACCCCTGAGCTTTTCTCATAAGTGAAAATAATATTGTTCTAACACTAACATTGGCTTAGACATTAATAGCTTCTACAGATAATATTTTAATCTTTAATGCTGATAGACAATAAACAGAGCATTATACTGTATACTATGGTGTTACACATCCCTGCAAATTTCTTTGTAATTGCTGATTACTTTTATGGTGCTACATAATTATACTTCAGAACATAACTTAAAGGATGAAACCCTGGGGTTGTGTAAGAACTTCAGCATGTGCCACCTCTTCAGTAATCCCCTTCTCACTCCCACTTGTGACATGATACCACCTATGCCAGTTACAGAAACTGTTCAAAGGAACAGCAATATCAGAGAGATGTTTTAATTTTATTACCTGGAAGAAAAGCAGGGAGTTATGCAGTCCATTAACTTTCTTCAGGACACTATTGATTGTTCTGTCTCCATTTTGGGGTCAGCTATGCTGACTACAAGCATAGCAGTGGCAATTATTAACAATGTACTTTAATTTGCAGCGGCTGAGAAAGAAAAGTAGAAAGAAAAAAGATTAAAAGAAGAAAGAAAGATTTTACAATCTGTCAAAATTTCAGCTTTCTATGTTTTGACTATTGTTAGTCAAAACTAACATTGTCTCAGCTAAACATTGGGAAGAGACTCCAGGATTATGTATTCATTTGTTAGGAGGAGATGCTAGGAAAACTAGTTGTCATAGATTAAAATCTAGGGATCCAAAATAAAGAACATAGGGTTTTTTCAATCCTTTGATTTATAGTAAAGCCTCTTTCTTTGATGAGTATCAAAATTCATGATATCAGAATCCTCATCTGTCTAATGGATATTAATAACATTTTACATAATATTATTAAAATTATAACATCTGGGTCCTTTCAGGGAATAAAAGCCTCAACTGTTTCCTATGGAACTAGAGTTTCTCTATTGAAATACCTAGGCAGTCCTACAGTACAAGTAATATAAATTGAGTTTTATATCAAAATAAACACCCAGAGCTGAGGGACTGGGAGCAGTTAGCTGCAATCCCTGGAGGAGGTTGTCTAAGCTTAAAATGCAATAAAAGACAATACACATTATTACCAGCTTTTTCTACATTCAGATTTTCTAAGGAAGTCTCTCTGACCCATGTATTATTTTGATACACACTAATTGTACTGACAAAGATAGAGCCCTCAGTGAATGCAATCAAATTATCCAGAAAAGGATGGAGTTACAACTGGCCCTTCAGTCATGACTTATATTGGAACTCGTGACCATCTCATATCACAGGAGGAAAATCCCTCCCTCATGCTGTCCAAAGAATTGAATGAAAATTAAGTCAGAGCTCTAGATTAATTAGTAAGATGTCCAATAAAAGATTTCTTTGGGGTATGTCTACTGCAATAGAACATCAAAACTCGCACTGAGTACTAATTATGGTGAATTATTTTAGTCAAATGCATTGTCAGAAAGTCAACTGATGTCAAAGGGTTCACAGACTGTTTAGGCTGAGTTCTCATAAACTGGGATATTTACACAAAACTCAGGAAAAAATATAGCCTTTGCATTAAGTTTACAAGCTATAAATTTAGTGTAATAGTCTGTCCAAATAGCCTTTTTCTTTAGGATGTGAGCAATTCTCTTCAAATGCAACAAATTCAGAAACCAATGCTAAAAAGAGAAATGTATTTTGAACATCAAAGAAAGTTAGAGTTCCAGTCAAGGAAACTCAGAGAAAGTAAATTGATCAGAACTAGTTTCTGAGCAAAGTACAATTTACCCTAAATTACTCAAAAATAATTTCATAATGGTAAGAAGCAATTTTGATGTGACTTCAATACAATCTGTACTCCCTAGGCATTTAGTTCTATTTTCCTCTAATTAAAGCCATGTATTTTCTTAATTATATTTCATATAACTATTTAAAAAAGTATAGCTCTTGCATGGTGATACAGACTATATATACATTTGGTGTACATGCTTATAGTCTGTGCTAACAAAAAGTTCAAGTGTTAAAACAAAATTTAATTAGTAAAATGTAAAGCAAAGTGAAAAAAAGATATTGCTTCATTACTGAAAATGCTAATAACGTGTATGCAATATCATTTACATCTAAAAAACATAATTCAGCCACATCCACATCTATGTTTGTGAGTTGCATTTTTTATATATAAAAGATAAAACAATATATAAGGGAATAAAGCTAACACAAGAGACCACCAACAATTAAATCAGATTTTCATCGCCTGCATTCATAAGAAGTTACAGAGATTCTCCCACTGGGCTCTTCATGTACACAACAGGAAAAACCTCTCCCAAATCATAGAAACATAGAAACATGGAATTATAGAATCATAGAATCATGGAATCCTAGGCTGGAAGGGACCTCAAAGTCCAACCTTTCTAGGGAAGAGCACAGTCTAGACGAGATGGCCCAACACTCTGTCCACCTGAGTCTTAAAATTGTCCAATGTGGCGGAGTCAACCACATCCCTGGGGAGATTATTCTGATGGTTGACTGTTCTCATTATGAAAAATTTCCCTCTCATGTTCAATCAGAATCTCCCCAAGAGCAACTTGTGTCCATTCCCCCTTGTTCTCTCCATGTGCCTCCTTGTAAAAAGGGAGTGTCCATCTTCTTTGTAGCTACCCTTAGGTACTGGTATGTGGTAATGAGATCCCCTGTAAGCCTCCTTTCTCAATCATCAGAACCATCAGAAGAAGCTTTAAATTAAACTGGAAAAACATAGATCACCAGCACCTGCTCATGCAGGATTTTTCACTGAAATGGGAACTGCTTGATCCAGCTGCCCCAGGACCCCCTGTCAGCCCCCGGGGCCATCAGCCCCTGCCCAGCGATGCCGCAGCTGGGGCAGCCTCCAGCTCCCCCCTGGCCTGCCCTGCCCAGGGCCCCGCTCAGCCAGGCCCACCTGCAGGCCCCCATCCCGGCCCAGCCTCATCCCACCCCCAGGGAGGCACCTGAAGCCCAGGACTGGCGCTGCCACCAGTGCCCTGCTCCTGGCTGCGGGTGGGACAGGCCCTGGCTGCCAGGCCCTGCCACCCTGCGGGAGCCCTCATGGTTGCCATCGCCAGGGAGCCGCAGGCCCACGGTGTGCACCGATGGCTGTGACTTTCAGCATGATCTCTACTGCACACGGTATAGACACAATTTTTAACAGAGGGAAGGACTACCCTGGCTTTACTCAGGTGTTTGCAATATCAAACAAATACCTTATTACCCCTCCTGCCCCCATTTTTGCTGCCTCTTACTGTTTGCACGGCTGCTGTGTCAAGCGCTGTGCCAGTACAGCCTTTGTTGACATATGTTCAATCTGCTCTTAACGCGTTGCTCTTTTTTAACATAGATTGAGCTCCTGAGCGTGATCGCACCGCCCTGTTCCAGCCAGGTCTGCACATAAAAGTCAGAACAGCCTGTTCCAAAGACTTAGAAATATTGAAATCCTGCGTCTCTTGTCACCTGGCCTGACAAGTTCCTGAGGAGAGCTGTGAAAAGGTCTGGGTTTGAAAGATTGTCAGATGTTGATGCAAAAGGTGGAGACAGTAGCTCAGAGCCAATCCCTCATTAAAAATAATATACAGTTTTAGAAAATATCTTTTTGCAACTTAAGGTGTCATCCTGAAGGCACCTGGGTATGCATTTACCTCTTCGTGAACTTATATCCAGTTTTAAAGAAAAAATGGATCTCTTCAGATATTTTTCAAATGTAAAGCAGAAAAATCTGAACACTGCAGTAGATCAAAAGTGTTAAGAATATCATGGGGTATTAGAAAACTAGGATTAGTAAAAATTTAAATTTGCTGATGAAGTAAAATGCAGCCTGACTGAAGATGGAAATAAGAAGAAAGAATATTTGCAATTTTTTTTAATAGGCTAGATCAAATAAAACCTTCATGGAACTGAAATTAAATTTGTCTCTACAGACCCATCTGATACCGGGAGAAAGCAGATAGTAAAAACCCTCATGGCAGTTTTCTTCACTCATTTGAGCAGAACACAGCAGCTGTGTTATCAAATTTATCATCTGTCAACCTATAATGTATTCAGATTTCTGAAGTAAGTGTGCACCTCTCCATTAAATTAAGTTAAATGTTTGCTTGATCATAAATTCATGAAGATAGCAATTGGAGGTCAGTGGGCGAGATAATGAAAGGTATTTTTGGTTGCCACATTTATTTTTGAGGGAAGAAAGTTTTATAAATCTAGCAGCACAGGACATAGTTTGGACTTTAATTTAATGGAGGAGAAACAACCTTTAGCTTTACATGCCTCTTGAGTAGGAAGTAGATGGTAACTGATTAATATTAATTTATACAGCTTTGGTTAGCTGCAGAAAACTGCATTGTGCAAGACTACCAGTTATATTTGTAGCGACACAAGGGAGCAGGGGTTTAGAGGTGGCTAATCCCCTAAAGAGTAAACTCATCAGGTTGCAAATATGCTGCCATCAGAAGCTGCAAACTCCAGCCTTCCCCTGCTAATTGCTGTTGCCATCTCCTCCTCCTCTCTTCCCCCTTTGCCCCCTGTTGCTAACTCTGCTGACCCAAGAGCTGAACTGTTTCTATCAGCATGCCTTTAAGTGCTTCTGTCAGAAGAAGCTTAAAAAAAACCCAGATCTTTGCTAGCTCAGCTTATTTTGACTGCAGCAGTGTGGGAACCATTCATAGGATCAGGAGGAGGTGACTTCCACAGGCTCTGGGTGAGGGCAGTAACTCCCCAAGCTGCTGGAACTAATTGGGGGTCTCCCCTGGGCAGACACCCTTATGGACTGACTCCACTCAGCCTGAAGTTTCTGGTATGAAGCATAGTTCAGACACACAAGAGCATGTATTTACTGCCCCCCACCCCCCTTTTTTTTTTTACAGGGAGGCAAGAAGCTCCAAAAGTAGTTTGTTTTTTCCCTAAAAGATTGCCAGAAAAAAAATCTGTACATTGCAAATTACCCATGTGAAAACATGCAATGTCCACCAGCTCTGCTTTTGTAAATCAGGATTATTTCCTATAAATAATGTGGATGTTTCCATAACTAAATCCTGGATAATACGATAAAACTGGCGCTAAGCATAATGCTATAGAGTCTCAGAGCTATCTTACATGAGATTTCATGTTAGCAATATACTCCATCCTAAAATCCATCCTAAAATCCATCTGAAAAATATGTATTAATTTTTACTAAAAATTAAATGTTTCTGGGAATACAGAAGATTATATTTTACTTCTACATCATTATGGCAGATGCTACAGAATTATCAGGAAGGAATAAGTACAAAAATATCTAGCCACTTGTTACTAAAAATGAGTAACTTGAGTGATGTGACTCTTCAGGGGTTCATATAACTGCAAGAGAAAAATTATCATTATGGAAGTGCAGTTTTTATTTCTCCCACATAAATCAAATTGGACTGATTTCATCCCTGTCACCTTGCAACTCTGGCTTGGGGGAAACCAGACACAATTCAAACATGGAAAAAATAGGAGAAACTTGAAACATGTTAACAGACTTTATGTAATGCAGGCAAAGGGAGAAGCAGGAAATAAACAGAAAGACTAAATAGAAAGATTTTTAAACTCTTCATTTTTTTTTTGTTTAATAATATGTGCTATGAAATATAGGAGTTAAAAGGAAAATAGGGAAGGGTGGGGAGGATGTCTTACATGGCTGATCAATAGAGGTGTCTTTCAATGTAAACCTCTCACTCTGATCATGCCAGAGACAAGAGGTAACCTAAATGCATTCTGTTCTGTAAATAATTTCCTGATCCACACCACTTTGATTCTTTCCATAAAGTGCACTTAATCTAGAAAAAAAATGGTCTCAGATGCACTGGCCTTAATTTGATGAACTTCAGTATGTATTCAGGCCTCTGACTCAAATCACATCCTTCAGTGATTTCCTGATTAGGGATATTACCCAGATGGAACCTGGTGAGCCTTTCTCTTTCTCCATCAAAGACATGTGGCTGTTGTATGCTGGCCTTGTTTCCCTAAATGATGCATGTCATGGTTTACCCCCAGCCGGCAACTAAGCACCACACAGCCGCTCACTCACTCCCCCCTGGTGGGATGGGGGAGAGAATTGGAAGGGTAAAAGTGAGAAAACTCGTGGGTTGGGATAAAGACAGTTCAACAGGGAAAGCAAAAGCCGTGTGTGCAAGCAAAGCAAAGCAAAGCAAGGAATTCATTCACTCCTTCCCATGGGCAGGCAGGTGCTCAGGAAAGCAGGGCTCCATCACAAGTAATGGTGACTTGGGAAGACAAACACCATTACACCAAACATCCCCCCCTTCCTTCTTTTTCCCCCAGCTTTATATGCTGAGCATGATGTCATACGGTCTGGAATAACCCTTTGGTCACTTTGGGTCAGCTGTATCGGCTGTGCCCCCTCCCAGTTTCTTGTGCCCTTGGCAGAACATGAGTTGTCTCTCATCTAACTTCAAACATTTGCTAGATTAGATTAACCACCAACGTCTGTTTCCTTCCATTGACTTTAAAGGTAAATCTGTTTCGACTTCAATATGCAATAGCAGATATTTATTTGTTGATAGGACCTTTATGGATTTTTATGGGTTAACTGATAATTTGAGGACTGAAAAGCATAACCGAAACTGAGTTAAATAGAAAAAAATAACCCAGTAATGCTGGACAACTGATTTGAGGACTCAGTCAGGACTGTCTCCTTTACTCTTTGCTCCCAAATATGCACAGGTACTTTACTGAAAGCAAAAGCCACAATGGGGGTCCTGCTTTCAAGTGTAGTAGCTGGCAAGGGGGGAGAGGAGGGAGACAGATATTTTAAATTGTTCCATTTTCTTCCATATTTACAGTACCCTCAAACTGCAAAGTTTAATCTTAAAGTTTTCAAAATGTTTGTTTTTCTGAAGGCAAAATGGAACATTAAAACGCACATTTAGTATAAATGAACCAAATAGCCTGCAGACCTACTGTGGACCTTACAAGTGATAAGTTTTGCTGGGGTTCAAAGCACTGACTTTCAGTTTATTGAAATGTTAATGAAATTTTGATTATAATTGAAAATATTGGTTTTTCCTGTAAAACATTATTAATTCCATTTCAGAGATTGATGTTGCAACCAGAATGCTTCGTTTTTCATTAATCTACCAGTTCACTGCTGAATTTGTTTATAAGTCTCCCCTTTCATCCAGTTTATATCTCATTGCTCCAAGTTTACATTCTATCTAAAATTTTATGACAGCAGAAGTATACTACTGCAATTAAAATATCAATAAAAGAACCTGTATTCAAAGCCCGCCTGGGCCCCTCACTACAAGAAGGATGTTGCATTGCTGGAGCATGTCCAGAGGAGAGCAACCAAGCTGGTGAGGGGTCTGGAGCACAAGTCATACGAGGAACGGCTGAGGGAACTGGGGTTGTTTAGTCTGGAGAAGAGGAGGCTGAGGGGAGACCTGATCGCCCTCTACAGCTACCTGAAAGGAGGCTGTAGTGAGGTGGGGGTCGGCCTCTTCTCCCTGGTAACAGATGATAGGATGAGGGGGAATGGTTTGAAGCTGCGCCAGGGCAGGTTTAGGTTAGATATTAGGAAAAACTTCTTCACTGAAAGGGTTGTCAGGCTCTGGAATGGGCTGCCCAGGGAGGTGGTAGAGTCCCCATCCTTGGAGGTATTTAAAAGAAGGATAGATGAGGTGCTTAGGGCCATGGTTTAGTGGTGGGATGTCAGGGTTAGGTTAAAGGTTGGACTCGATGATCTTAAAGGTCTTTTCCAACCAAAGCGATTCTATGATTCTATGATTCTATGATTCTATGAAGTCCTGTGTAACATGCTCTAGGAGAACCTGCTTTAGCAGGGGGGTTGGACTAGATGATCTCCCGAGGTCCCTTCCAACCCTTGCGATTCTGTGATTTTCACTATTGTTCATACCACGCTGGCAAGATACAAGGATTAAAGTGAACATGGGCTCTTTTATGATTTAACTGTGTGCAGGAGAATCCAGCCACAGCGTTTGAACAGAAAGATTTGATTACATTAATCAACACAAGTAGACCAAAAGCAAAATGCATACTGAATCCCATTAATTGTGCAATTAATTTTCACTAATACAGTACCCTTTTTTCCCCTTTCCTGTCACTGGCAGGCCATGTACTGAGAATTAGTTTTGTTGTCATTTCTGTATCACCTCTTGTTCTGCAGGCACCATCAGAGCATCTGAGTTCCTCCCAGTAGTTCTTTAAGCAACCTAACTACCATTTGCCACATATTTTTCTCTCATACTCTCACGCAGAAGACATGTAGCTAGCAGTGTGCTTTATTCTAGAAAATTGAACTTTTCAAAGAGGGATGCTATTCTTCCCTGTGCTTGGTGCTTAATTCCAGTGCAGATTGTGGCTTTCAGAATTATTACCTGCTATAAATCCTACCTTAGAGTTGGCAACGTCAATACAGGTTGATAAAGGTTTTAGCTGTCTTGCATATCCTCAGAGTGGGCTTGGGAAAAACACTACATTTCATTAGATCTGTTCCAGCTTTTGCTTCCCTCTACAGAGCTCTGACTTCTCACTTTCTTCTGTCTCTTACCGTAGTGAAGACTGTTTGAAAACCCAGGAAATCTATGTGGGAGATCAGGAGAAGGACTGTTTGAGAGCAAAGGGTTTGTTATCAAGACTCTTAACGCCTTAACACAATGAACCACCAACCTCATTGACTTCTTGTTTTGTGGGTGCAGAGCTTTTCAACAGCTCTTGATATTTGATCATTCCCCGCTCCTGATCAACAGCTAATATGAGATATATGTGCACACATCTAAATATCCTGATGAGCTCAACCTGTGCTAGATTTAGTAAAACTCACTGTAATGTCAGTAAAACTTGTGTAGTGAAATACAGAGCGTATTTCTATACAGTGCAAAGCAGTTTTGCAATATCCAGTGTATCCACAATGTATCTCAGACTCGAATTTAAGATTTTCCTGCATGCATTAATGGATAGGTAAATTTTATCCTGATATTACTCAATTTAAAGTCAGTAGATAACCGTGTCTGTGGGATGCACTGAGAAGGTAAAAGGATATTTGATGGAGTTATATTCTTTGTCTGTCTTCCAAATCAGAAAATTGAAAGGTTTACCCTAGTTTTAGTTTATAATAGTAAAGAATTAAGAGCTTATGGTTTTCAGTTGCATTAAATCTAATATTCTACCATTTAAATTCCTGGTGGATAGGGCTTTTCATCTAATCCTGGTAATTTACAATTCATGATAATGCAAAATTCTACCAGGATTCATGTTTTAACAACAGAAAGAGTAATTTTTAATTAATGTTAGCCTAATTTCTTTTTTGTTCAAAGCTTTTGCTTGATAACAACCAATAAATGGTCTCACGGATGCACCAAATTTGCCCTTCACGAACTTTCAAGGTTCTGATTTAGGTTTATGCAAAAGTGTTGAAACTCCCACTAATCTGAGAGAATAACAAGTCATTTTGCTGTTAACAACTGTAGGAAATTATTTATGTTGCTATTATCTGGGAGAGAGAGCATATTGCCAAGGTTAAATGCTGAGGCATGGAGTTATTGCAGAGACCATTACCAACTTGCTTTTTATATATAAATCTTTCATCTGGGCAGGGTGAATTACTGTGCAGCTTTTAATTCTCATTTATTTCAAAATACCTTGAGTGAATGTGAGCATTCTGTGGTAATTTTCCTTCATCTTCCCTTTCTATTCTTCATTCTTAGGTGCTTGTGCTGTGCTGTATTCTCAATCATGACTTCTGCCTCACTTCCAGAAAACTTTTATTCAACAACTTTGCATTTCATAGGACTGCTTGGTTATCTGAAACTGGGCACATAGATGTTCCCATGACAGCCCAGACAACCAAGGGATACATGGGAATGACAGAAAAGGGAGTCCTGCCTTGGTCCATAGCGTAGTGATGGACCTGCATTACACTTCCAGTGTAGCATGCCTTGCAGCTGCTGTGCTCCATGAACAGAGATTAGGGGCGTGAAGGAATGGTGACCCTACTTGCATGTTACTCCATTACCTTTTATGGCATCTTTATTCTGTGACTGTATTCAGACAACAAACCTGTGGTCTGCCACTGGTATTCCCTGCACATTCCTAATTCTATATAACACCCATATTACTTTCCCTTCCACTTTGCTTAATCCGGTCCCAAAGCATTATCCTAAGGACAAATAATGTGAACTGCTGAGGTTTTCACTGTGCTAATTTGATCCTAAAGAATATGTAAATGTGTCTTTTGAATTAGCCTCTATAATTTTGCTATACCAATAGCTACACCAATTTTGAAAACAGAGAAGAAAACTGCATATCAAGACAAATTAGGAAACAATCCAGATAAATGGACAAATCAGGCTGGGTTACTAGAGATAACATAATTTTGAAGAATTTCAAAATCTTAATTTCATGAAGCAGGAAATGGTGATGAAAGAATCTGATGGAGTGTTGAAGTTTGAGGGGGAAAAATCTGCTAGTTTTTTAATAACTCATCCTAAAATCTACTTAACTCAGGGGGATCAACAATGATAGTTTTGCAAGAGATGCATTAAAACTCAGGGTAGAAAGTAGAGCAAATTTGTTCTGAGGAGAAAACCAGAAAATAACTAATATGTGGCCTTTACTTTTGAGTGATGAAGTAGAAGAAATTCACACCAAACTTAGCATCTCCTCCCAGACAACAGAATTGCATGCGAGTAGATAAGTAGATCAAAGAAATGTGATTACTTTACATGGGTCCTTCTAACCTGCTGAGTATGTGCACTACAAAGCTCTACAGGGTTCATCTCTCAATTAAAGCTCAAGTACTAGACTGTCAGCAGCACATCACTTTCTGACATGTTGCTGTTACTGTTTTTAATAGATAGATATCTGTCAATAAGTTAATTCCAAGAGCACTTTCCACAATGTCTCTAGCAAGAGTGTCAGCTTTCTGTCAACAGTGTAACTGCAGAAATGGCACACATCTGTTAATTCCGGCAGCACTGCACATGCTGGGAATATCTGAAACATATGATCCCATCTGGTCCCTCAAGTCAAGCAGAAATGGGTTAAGACAATACTTTGATGACAGACTTTTATAAAGAACTTAGAGCCTTCAATGCAGTGGTGCGAACTGTTTAGACAATATTCTTTTTTTGGAGTCAGTAACGGATGTGCATTGAAATAGCAGGGTTTATTCTGTCTGGACAATCTGTGCACAAAATATCCCTCTGCAATCTTGTTTCAGGGATGCAATGATGGAGACACCCTTATTTTTTTTAATCCCCACCCTATCTGCAGCATGAAAAAGCACCATGATTTTAAAACTAAAATGGAGAGCAATCATGAGAAATATCCACAGAGGCACAAGTTCTCTCATGTAGGCTGCCTCTCAGGTTCTTTGCTCTCCAGCAGCTTGTGCTACTCATCTAAGTAACCACACATGGTCATGTCCTGGGTGACCATTAGAACCACATGACTGTCTTCTCTTGGCTTCAATGCCTGTTCATTTCCAACATCCTTGGCAATGAAATGTACTGATTTTTTAAGCTTTTAATCGTGCTCTTCTCAGACATGGAAAGGAACAATACCTTTAGTTTGAGGCGAGCCAGCTTTCAGTTGCTATGACTTCCCTGCCTGTAACTACTTAATGTTTCCTTGCTAGGTGGGGTTAAATGTTGAATTTAGGATTGGGCCAGTGGAGCTGGGACTACACAGCACCTTGTGGAAGCAGACTCATAATAATTATATTTAGTCATATAATGTAATCATATGTTTATATGAATCCTCATGAGGTTCCTCTCATCCCAGTGGGATAGAAGGGAGGCTCTGCAGGTCCGTGTTCCCTATGTGTCAGAGTGAGGCTGAGCGTTTATTCCCAGCTGGTGCATGAGCACACACACACATGTGCACACATGGCCAAACACATGGACCAGCACACAGACAGGGTCAGTGCCTTTATCAGCACCCACACCTATGTGCAACCCACAGCACTCACACGGACATGAACATCACAAATGGCCTCATCCCATTCCTCCTCCAAGGGCAGTTGGGACTGGGGTCAGGATATATGCATGCTCTCACTCTTGATTCACAAAAACACATCTGTGGGTTCTTGAAGACTAACACAGATTTTAAATCCATCCAATACCCGTGGCCCATTCCCACACACTGACTAAGGCTTTGGGTGTTTCCCTGTATGGATCTCTTTCTGTTCAGCAGCTGGTCCAACCTCAAGTTCATGAGCAGTTTGTACACATGGGTTCAGGGTCTGACTCACACAGAAAATGGAATGGATTTAATAAGTTACAACAGGCTGTGGTTATCAGCCTCCAGGTTTTCCAGGCTTTTGCTCACAGGTGACTTGCCCTTTTTATTCCCTTTTTTCTCCCTGACCCAACTTGATCCCTCCCTTCCCCTACTTTTTATCATTCCCCTAAATGTTTTTCACATTCCCACAGTCCCCTGAAGACACCCCATAGCTTTATACCATCTTCAAATTCTCTGTGCTCTGCCTCAAAATCCTTGTCTGCCTGCATCCCAAAATAAGTCCTGTACCCCTTTGGAAAATAACTCCCCTAGTCTGCATGACATTCCATGAAGAGAACTTCTTTCCTTGAGTCATCTTGGCAGATGGGACAAGGGGCAATGATCTAATTGTTCTACTTTGATAGTCTTAGGAGTAGCTGACTTGGTGTGCTCCATATTCACTGATCAGGTACCTTGGCCTGTCATAGTTACTTGGATATTTGCTGAGTCTTTGTTTTCATTGTGGTTAGCTTTTAAATCACGTAACCTAATAAAAACATGTAGTCGCACCTGTCTTCATGCAAATATCATGAAATATACTATATATAGTATTCTTACAAGGAATTAAAATAAACTGTTATCAACATGAGGAGCTTTCTGTTTACTACTTTTCATGCACAATTTTCCAAGAACTTTTTGTCTTAAAATGTTGAATACATTTTGAAAATCTTGTCCATGTAAAAGTCTTTGTCAGTGTAGAAAGATATTCTGATGACCACTATTTCTATTCCTGGCCTCTTCAAAATCTTCAGGAATAGCAATTACAAAATTCATGCATTTTCAGTTTTGAGTTTGATTTGTATTAGTTTTGTCTATCTTACATCTATTAGTTCTTTTTATAATCACAATACACGTAAAATGCATCGAAGTCTGTAAAACACGTATGTTCTCTGCATAATAGAAGATAGAATGAGAGAATCAAAATTAATTGCTTCCAGAAAAAAAAAAAATGTTCATGCCTTTCCAAATTTTTCATATGTCTGCTGAAATACAATACAAATACAAGTCTGTGACTGCACAAGTTCAACCTGCAAAGGGTGGAATAATGTATGAACTTAGAAAGTCAAAGAGATGATAGTGTCACAAATGACTGCCATATATCAAAACACTCTTCTCATGACTACTGTACATCATCTTGAAGCTCTCCTTCCCTTACACACTAATTATGCAATGACAGCAAACTTTGGTTAGGATGGAAAGGCAATCTTATTTTATCTTGCAAGACTTACAAATCAGTCAACTTGTTTTTAAGAGAGTCTTAATTCAAAACTCCTTCAGCACATGTTTTTTTTTTTTTTAATTTATGCAGTGGTTCAGGATTCAGAGACAGAATAAAGACTGCAGTGCATTCCCCAGTGAATAACTGATATGATCACATGCATTTAGGTCAATGAAAGCTCTGTAAAATTTATGCTGGCATAAACAAAGTTGACTAAATTTAGCTGAATCATCACTTCATTAGGTATTCATTTTTATTCTTAGATCATCTATAAATGAACACAGGCATTCAAAAAATTATATCCTTTTCATAGACACATCTTTTGAATTTCATGTTCAATATTTTTATCTGATACAACTGTTGTGGTTTCCACTGGAGAGGTATAGTCTTCAGAGGCTTAGGGGAAAAAAAAGTGTTATAGCAAAAATGTTCTTAAAAAGAAAAGATTTCATTTACAAGATGATATCTAAATCGATGTCCTCTACACTTAGGTTCAGCATCAGACTTCAACAGCAGAATTCAGTTCAAAATAAAAATGACTGCATTTAGTTCTGTATTTGTAGGTACCTGGAGGTATGCCACATATCTAAAACCCCATGGAGTCAATGAATATATAATTACTACAGTCAGTGTAACTTAGAACTCTGCTACAAGTTGACCCTAAAGTAAATGCCTAGGTCTTTGATTCAATTGCCCACCTATAGGCACTTAATTCTATGTGACATGCTCTGGAACAACCAAGACATCCTTGTGAGGCTGGTGGATCTAGTGCAGGACACTTGTATCCTTGGGATCAGCAACTGAAAGATAGACAGTATATGTTAAGGTATCTCAAATTCCACTAAACACTCATGTATGGGCAACTGAACAAAACCTCAGATCTCTTTTCACTGCAATGGTTACCAACAGACATAGAGAATGATGTTTGGAGAGCCACATTTAGCTCTCTGATTTGTGAGTTGAATCCTTCACTGATTACAGTGAGTACTGCAGCGAGTTCTTCCTACAGAACTTTCTATGAAGTGGTCTGGTCATACTGCAGACATTTATTTTTGGTACCTGGGACTGTATGCAAATAATGGGGTTCAATATAGTTACAGATCACCATCATATCTAGTGTTTGTGAAACTAGATTCACAAAATTATACTGAGTTTTTATCTGCCATTTTAGACTCCTGTATCTATAACTTAGATGCACGAAATCCTTTTTAGCTACTATTCAGTTCTAGGAGCAGCAGCAGATCTCCAGTTTCCAAAATATTAGATGGAAGTCATATAAGTACTTTGCTTTTGATGGTGTGCGTCAGCTTCATGCCTACCTCTTCAAAACTAGAAAGAGTATTTTTTTCTCCTCAAATCTGCTGACAGACTCAGTGCAGAAGGGTTCTCAGAGCATCCATGGCTAACAGGCTCCACAAACATGACTGGAGTGAAGGTGACCTATTTTGTCCAATATACTCAATGATTAAAACGTGCATCAAGAAAGTTAGAGAGCCTGCTTCGTTCCTGGCTTGACCCTACAGGGATTCAAACCCCCACCATACATTTCTTGAGAGATCACTAATCACTGCTTCCTCTTGCAGCACTAAAGAAGATTCTTTAAACCTAGCACTTACCTTGGTAATATCTCTTGAACCCTGTTGAGATGGTTCCCTGCTCCCGGTGCTGGATTTGTGGGCTCTGTTCTTAGATGCCTCTTGCCTTACAGATTCTGTAATTTAGTGTGGGTTTGGAGCAGTCCCTATTGCACAGTATAAATCTCTTTTCTTGTATCGGCCCCAAGTTTTCTTTTGTAGATAGAGCAATTACATAATTTAGTTTGGTTTAGTATTCTTATGTCACAGAAATTAAACACTGGAGAAGCCATTTAGCATAATTTTCCCTCCCCAGATCAGTGCAACATTGTTCCCTATTGAGCTCTTTACAGTATGTTTCCAGCTATAAACTATTCCTTCTTTTGTTATACTTGTAAAATTGATTCATTCCAATATGCCTATCATTTTATGAAAATTATTCTGAATAGTATTTACATATCTAGAACCGAAGAATTAAAGACAAATAACTTTTCTAATTTAAATTCTTTTGTTACTTAGGAAAAAAAAAAAACCCTAGGGAAACTTCTAACGAACTACATATACTTGTTTGCATATCTTGGAAGTATGCCTGTGGTTTCATATAAACTATGCACAGGAACTTGAATATATGAGGTTTTCCTAAGAGTATTAGTTTCCTTCCAAAATGAAACTAGTTTTTAATTCTTCACAGACCAATGACTGACATAACTTGAGTTTTAGTCTGTAATCCTTTTAGCTTTTTTTTCCCTCTTGCAGCTCAATGCATGGTAGAATTATACTGGAAAAATTATGAACAAGCAATTCCCCTATTCAGAAACAGTTTCTCAAGCCAAAAAAAGGTTTTTATCTGTGGCATAATGTAGAAGAGAGAAGAAGAGCTTAAATTACTCAGTGCATGAATGATATATTGGTGACCTTTGTAATATACTAATGGTTAGACATTTATCAAACTAAGACTAAATTACCAAAATACATCTCAAACAAATCTGTAGGGAGTTAGTGTTACATGTGAAGTGTTTCTAATTTTCTTTAATCAGCATGTGAGAAACAGATAAATTGCTCCATTTGAGAAAATATATTCAATGACTGGTAAAACTCATTCTGGAAGAGAGCATGTTGACTGATAGGAGGGAGGCAAAACATTGGTTATCTATTTTTTACAACCATCACTACCATAATACTTCTTAAAATTCAGAAGGGAAGAGAATAATATCTTTGACTGTTCATTGTCACAAACGTATGTAGAAAGAGAATCAAGAGTTCCACATGGATCCTGACTTGTCATGAGTATATATTGCAAATACAGATATATTTGTAAAGTCACAGAGAGATTGAAAAGATTCCTCTTAAAAGCATAGCATTTGAGTTATGACAGGTGAAACAGTCCAAAGAAGACAGTTCCTTTAGATCCATACAGATTCAGTATGAAGGGCTGGACTGATGTCCAAAAAAAACCCCCAACAGCTAGCTTGATCCAGCTTCCACTGAAATATGTCAGAATGCCCAGTATACATTGGGTCTTAATTGCAGCTGGGTTTGGCTTTACTAAGGAAAAACAAATGTAGACAAGCTGTAGATAAAATTAAATAAATAATTAAAATGTTAGCACCTTGAAATCAAGAGATCTATTAAAACCCATTCTGCACTCGACCATCGTTATGGTGTTCAGTTGCCTCAACACAGGCATTCAGTACAATTTAAGCTCATAGAGTCCTGAAAGGATTTTCCCAGGCTGCTCCAATCCCCTCCTAGTCTGACACATAGTGTTAGATGCCTATTTTTACACAAATTAAATCAACCCTAAGGATAGGATTAATTTAATGTACCTCTGGGCATTTAAACATTAAATAAGTAGTCTACCCTGGTCACCTAGGCAAATAGTTGGTAGAGACACAGGGAACTCAGGTAGGAAACTCATAACATCTGAAGATATGTATTTTAGAAGGGTGGGGAAAATTATCTTTCTCTTTCCAGGGACTACTGAGGGAACTCAAATCCAGAAATTACACAGATTTTAGATAGATACATCTAGGTGAGATCAGTCTCTCCCCAAGAGACTGATAAACCAGCATTCTATTCTATTCCACTGTATTGTATTGTATTCCATTGTATTGTATTGTATTCTATTCTATTCTATTCTATTCTATTCTAATCTAATCTAATCTAATCTAATCGATTTTAATCCAATCTTTGTGTTCCCTGGTGGTCTAGTGGTTAGGATTCGGCGCTCTCACCGCCGCGGCCCGGGTTCGATTCCCGGTCAGGGAAACAAAACACTCCTCTCTGGAGCCCAATGTCTGGGCAGGATGAACATCCCACAGCATGCATCCCTTTCTGTCTGTTTCTCATTGCCCAAGTCCCTTCTTCACAACATTTACCACATACTTATACCATCTTTATGTCCAACATAGATTTATACATTCTTGTTCACTACTATCCCCTGTCCCTCAACAGATAGATAATATTCCCCCATTCCCTGGGCTTCCAACACTCCCCCAAATCTTTACAAGAGCAGGTGGGTGGGTGCTCAGCACAGGAGAAGCAGAGCATGTTCAAGCATTGGGTGCCCGCACCAGCTTGGTTTGGGTCATTGTTGCACTTGCCCGGTTCCTTGAGAAGCTCACTCTGTGTCAGTTAAGGTCGTTCCTCCTACATTACTTCCTACAGCATACAACTCACATCACAATTTTTTTTCCCCCCAGGGTTAAATCTCCTTGAGCCACATGCCAGATCTCCCCATCCTTCTGCATTATTCACCAAGTACACCTGTGTCCTTGAGTAAAGACAATCCCATGAATGGGTTTGACTTTTCTCAAGGGAGGAGCAACCCACACTGCCTTCCCCAGCCACTTCCCTATGTGCACTTGTGCTGGCTTTTGCTGGGTTAGAGTTCATTTTCTTCAGAGTAGCTGGTATGGGGCTATGTTTTCTATTTGTGCTGAAAACAGTGTTGATAACACAGAGATGTTTTAGTTGTTGCTGAGCAGCGCTCACGCAGAGTCCAGGCCTTTTCTGCTTCTGGGAGGCTGGGGGTACACAAGAAGCTGGGAGGGGACACAGCCAGGACAGATGAGCCCAAGTGACCAAAGGCATATTCCATGCCATATGACATCATACTCAGCATATAAAGCTGGGGGAAGAAGTAGGAACTGGGGGGGGGGAGACCTTCAGAGTGATGGCATTTGTCTTCCCAAGTCACCGTTACACGTGATGGAACCCTGCTTTCCTGGAGATGGCTGAACACCTGCTTGCCCATGGGAAGGAGTGAATGAATTCCTTGCTTTTCTTTGCTTGCACACATGGCTTTTGCTTTCCCTATTGAACTGTCTTTATCTCAACCCACGAGTTTTCTCATTTTTTCCCTTCTGATTCTCTCCCCCATCCCACCAGGAGCGGCTGTGTGGGGCTGAGCTGCCTACTGCATTTAAACCATGACAACACATCAGGTGAACTGATAAATTTACACCTGATCATGTAACTCCATATACATTTTATTAGGCTTACAAGCTGTTGGTGAAATGTCTTGACTAGTGAATTGCATAGTTTCATAAGTGCCTTGAACTTTTTCAGTCTTCTGCTTTTTGTGGTCAGCTCCAGGTCCACGTCTTAACAGCTGGTTTACTTTCTGATATTCTATCTTAATGAAATATCTTGTTGTTTCTGTATGGACGGTGTGAGCTCTTGTTACAAAAACATTGCCTTACTATCATAGTATGGAAAATTTGGAAGAAAGCAATGGGTAGCTTAAAATTTTACATCCAAGTGTTAAAAAAAAAAAAAAAAAGCCTATTGCTAGACAGTAAGTTAAAGTGCTTGTAAAAAACATTTTATATGCCTTGTTTGTTATAATGTACCAGAGAAATGGCCTAGTCAGCATATTTAATTTCTTACAAACATAATGCATATGAATAAGCTTTGAATAATAAGTAGATCCCATAAAATACAGTAATTAACTCCTCTACACATTGAAGGTTTTATAAAATGCTTATTTATATCATAAAAATAGGGTAACCACTGTTCTAGAGACTGAATGCCCTCACAAATGTGCTCATAAAGATGCAAAAGAGGCTGTCCAGGGGAAAAGCAGCAAAGAATGAGCCTACTGAGACTGGAGAAGATGGATGGGACAACCAAAAGATGTATAGTTACATGAAGTGAGTGACATACGATGGCCATTTTTTATAGCAGACAATCGTAATTAGATCACATGCTCCAGCAGAGAAACTCAAGACATTAGCGAGAAGAGAATTAAACTTAGCAATTCATTAGACAAATATTAAGCAGAGGGGAAAAGTTTGAAAACTGACAAAACATAAGGTTTCTAGAAAATGTAATTCAGGCATGTGAAAAAAAATGGAGACAAAAAATGGAATCTTTCAAGCTCAGTGTAGAAAACATGGATATAATATGGAGGGGAAATGGAGTAACAGAATTAATGAATCAGATGATGCAGCCTGAAAAGTTAATATTAAAGTAACAGAAACATCAAAACCTTTATGGGTGGCAAAGCAAATGATCATTACCATCAAAAAGGAATAGGAGAATATGTTTACACTGACAACTAATGCATAAAATGGGTATTTTTTCAAGAGTTTCTGAATAGATCAGATATCTTTAAAGATATTGCATTGCTCCACAAATCTTTTTATCTGCAAATAATTATGCACTACAGAGAAAAGTGAAAATGCTACTAAGAAGCTGAAATCACCTGCTATTGATAAAGTGCAAGAAAATTCTAAAGTTGACCAAAATATGACTATCCACGTAATTTCTGAAATAGTGTTTGAAGACAAAGTATTAACTACAGTGGTTTTAATTATCTAACTCTTGAAGAAAAAATACTTGTCAAACTGTAGTGACTGTCACAGCACAACTTTATTGACAGTACCAAAGAATTCTTAGCCAGATTATTGTCTACAGTGGAAGCCACTGAAGACAAGAAATGAAAATTAAATGTATGGCATTTCAGAGGAATAAAATTATGTATTTTGAATCCTATTGGAAGCTTAAGAATAAATTGCTAGTCATCATTAGCTATACTCGTTTTGACACTTTGATGCTTTTTACCCGAGCACTTTGTGGAAGGATAATGGAAAACTACCAAAAAAATGGAGAATTTTTAGTGATATAAAAGACAGCAGAATGCTCACACCTTATTTTTCTGTTCCTTGAATGATATGCAAAAGTTTTTCAAATAAATTGTACAGCCTAGTGATAGAAGACAAGTAGTAATGTTAAGTGCTACTCTTACTGTTGAGACTGGCTTTAGATTGACTCACAGAAGTGGAGAAACTATGGCATTTGGAGTGACAATGGAAAGCTTGAAGAGTTGTGGACAGTGTAGCTCTTTCCTCAGTTGCTCTATGCAACATAGAAGCAAGATCTTGAAAAGAAAAAAGACTAGTTATCTCCAATGAACAAGCATGAAAGGTTTCAAATAAAAAAGATTGTTAAAAAAATTGAAAAAAAACCAAATATCCCTATTAGAAAAGATAAACCAAAACAGATGCTGAAGAATTTGTTTGTAGCCATGGTGTTTAAGAAAGAAAAGTTTTCAGGAAGAGGTATTAGACTGTATGAAACACAATCACTGATATAACTAAAAAAAGATAAAAAGCTATTAGTGCAAAAGCCTTCATTCTATTCAATATAGTTATACGGATTATCTCTACCCTTGTGTCATGAACAGAACTACAGAAATGGAATAATATCATGAGTGGGGAAAACAACAGAAAATATAAATTTTTTTTTTGTTTAAATCTTAAGTTTTTAAAATATGACAATAAATACAGAAGTAAAACTACGTAACTTCTTCCAACACTATGAATTGCACAAAAGAACAGCAAAACTAGATGCTTATGTTATGTAGTGTTGGCCAAAAATTTTAAGCCATCAAATTTGCCGGTGAGTGAACTGAGTGCTGAAAAGGGATCTGGTCCCATTTATTCCAGTCACAAATAAGCCACCAAGTATTCCAGAATAAATCATGCACTAATGATGATAAAGACCAACTAAATTATGACAGTACATCTTTAGCAAAGATGTAACAGTATGGGCGATTAATTCATAAAAGCAGAAGAACATTGGATGCGATGATATTTTTGGAAAATCATCCTATGCCCCAGGATTCATGAACAAAAAAAAATATATGAAAGTTGAGGCCCATCTCCATATAGACAGCCTTGAGAGTGTCATGGCCCAGTTCAAAATCTCAAAACCTAAGGCCAGGTCCCACTCAAGGTTCAGTTTCATCTTGACATAGTTTGCTGCAAAATGTGCAATAGGATCTGCTGAAGCATGAAAACTGACATTTATTTCATTTATTGTAAATGGTTCTTGCCTGCAAGCCATCTACATAGGATTTGCAAAGCCAAATAAACAGACCAGGAAAAGGAGGGAGATACGAAAACTAAGCAGTATACTTAACAGTTCATTAGAATACTGGTTTATCATTACGTACCATGATGTATCATGACATAAGGTAGTGAAACACTGGAACGGGTTTCCCAGAGAGGTAGTGGAGGCCTCATCCCTGGAAACATTCAAGGCCAGGTTGGATGGAGCTCTGAGCAACCTGATCTAGCTAGTGGTGTCCCCCCCCTCTAGGGGTCCCTTCCAACCCCAAACATTCTATGATTGTATGATACTATGATTCTATACTGCTAAAGGTACAATATGTAGATGCTCACATGATAAAAAAAACATGCTGCTGAAGAATATCGAAGCAATGAACAGGTAGTCAAGGCTGTCAAAATTGAAGTGGCTGAAGTGGACTTGGGACTGGAAGCATAAGAATGAGCTATTTCTAGCTTGATGGCCCCACAAAACATCAGGATGTCTAGAGAGAGGTGCAACATACAGACAGGCTCATGATCAAGAAGTGGACCTGAACATGGAGGCCAACACACAGGTCACGTGTGAATGTGAAACATGTGCCGCAATCAAGTGAGCCATATGAGTAAAATCTCCCCGGAAGAGAGGGTGGTGACTTGGGTTTTTTATATGACGAGGCCTGGAAAATTGACTATATTAGACAACTGTCCTGAATACACCAAGGAAAGTGCTACATCCTCATCATAGTGAAAGTAACTACCAGCTGGCTAGAAACTTATCCTGTAAACCATGCCATTGCCCAAAAAGTGATCTTACACCTTGAAAGGCAAATTTGTGGTGACATGTTACCCCAGAAAGAATTGAGTCAGATAGTTGGACTCATTTCCAAAAAAGCCTTATAACCTCTCAGGCCAAGAAACATGGCATTGACTGGGTGTATCACATCCTCTATCACCCACAAGCCTCTGGAAAAATTGAGAGATATAATGGACTGTTAAAGACTATGTTGAAGCCATTGGGCAATAGGTTATGGAGGCACTGGGATTTAAATTTAGCAGAAGCCACTTTTCTGGTTAAAAAAAGAGAATTTGATAACCATCCTGATCCTGCCCAAACAAACCCCTTATATACTGTGGGAGGAGATAAGGTCCCTGTCACAAAGTGAGCTTCTCAAGGAACCGGGCAAGTGCAACAATGACCCAAACCAAGCTGGTGCGGGCACCCAATGCTTGAACATGCTCTGCTTCTCCTGTGCTGAGCACCCACCCACCTGCTCTTGTAAAGATTTGGGGGAGTGTTGGAAGCCCAGGGAATGGGGGAATATTATCTATCTGTTGAGGGACAGGGGATAGTAGTGAACAAGAATGTATAAATCTATGTTGGACATAAAGATGGTATAAGTATGTGGTAAATGTTGTGAAGAAGGGACTTGGGCAATGAGAAACAGACAGAAAGGGATGCATGCTGTGGGATGTTCATCCTGCCCAGACATTGGGCTCCAGAGAGGAGTGTTTTGTTTCCCTGACCGGGAATCGAACCCGGGCCGCGGCGGTGAGAGCGCCGAATCCTAACCACTAGACCACCAGGGAACACAAAGATTGGATTAAAATCGATTAGATTAGATTAGATTCAATTACATATAAACCATTATATTTTCCCAAGTCCTTATACTGTGATTAGATGCTGATCTGAAGTGTAACGTTTAGGAAATATGTCACTAGCGTTGCAAGAAATACAAAGGCATTTTTAGGCTGTGTTCTTTTCAACAATAAACACTGACTGAAGAACAGGCCAGTGACAAAGGAGCTTTATGGACCCTCTGCTTGCTTTGAAGGGCAAAATGTTCAATATGAGAGGATCAATCATTGACTCTATGTCATACTGATATTCTCTGGGAACAATTAGCCATTTTTTTCCTGACAGTTACCTCTTTCTTCAAATGCACAACCTCTCACATATACATATATGCACAAGTGTTAAGGAAAGACTAGCATATGACAGGCTAAAGTGTCATCATGTGACTAACGTGACATCAAAATTATGAACCTGTGAAGAAACTATATGTATTTCTTTTTGTTTAATTGTCCAGTGTATTGAAGGAAATTTGTTGTAGGGCTAAAGGGGTGTTTGCATAAGAGTCTCAAAAATAACAGGCTCAACTCAGGTACAGAGATTCTTGCAGAAATTAGATTAGACAGTGAGGCCTAAAACCTTCATCTGCAAAATCAGAAATATGCATCTTTCCACCAGGGCTTCAGAAGTATAGTTGAGTTTGGAATTTTTAGGGAAAAAAAGTTGCTTTTTAAAAAATGGTCATTTTTGCCCATATGTCAAACATTCAGAATTGCTCAGAAGTAAAGATCTTAAAATACCAACTAGAAACTAGTTGTGATGAAATATCCAAGATGCTTTAAAAGCTGATTTTATACTTCTATAATCAGACCCAGATACTTTTAAAGATATATGACAGGTGTCTTGGTTTTTAAAAGATTTTATGTAATAAACGATTTACACCAATGATCAGCTTTTAACATAAGACAATCAGCAGGATTTTCAGAAGGTAGGTAATGTAAGGTTGAAAGTCCCTGTAGAAAGGAGGGGGTTTAATTCACTATTTGTCTTCCTCATTTCTGCTGCAGGACACAGTGAAGAAACAAAAAAAAGAAACAAAAACAAGAAACAAAACCAAGAAATGAACAATCCCCATAAAAAGTCAACTGTCAAAATACAATATTTATATATGGTACAATACACAAGAGGTAAAGATAAAATTAGGCACAAGAATTTCCACTAAGAACCACACAAATTTTATGGTTTTGCATGTGTCTGTCCCTAGATTTAGCAAAGGATTTAAGCAGGTGTGGAATTTCTAAGCATTAGCTTGGATTTCACTGGAAATTAAGGATATGTGACTAACGCTAAACATGTTCTAAAGTACCTTACTATCTGAAGTAGACTGTAGAATCAGTCTTTACATTTCTGATGTTTTAATTTTCTTATTGAAGTGTAAAAAGGGAAGTAGTTGAAAAAGATAAAAGACAACATCTTCCTGGGGCAGAACTACAGATTTTCCATTTATATCTTTCATCTTGCTTTTTTCAAAATTGTTAGTAATATTTTATATGATGCAAAGTATTGCAGAAGAGATTATTATAGCATTAAGTTTAGACTTTTCCTTAGATTTTCCAAATGTAGTTCAAAAGGCATCAAATTAAAAACCCAAGGACTATATCTACTAAATGTCTCTAATTGGGCATATCTTAATTTCTCCTCCCACCTCCCCCACAATCAATCTTTTGCTCATTATAGGAAAATTAATTTGTGAGTGCAAAGAAGGTATCTAAGTAGAAGATGGAATTTGTGAAATGTTCCATCTTTGTTACTCTGCAGGGACTTATGTGTACTGCCCAGTGTATGTACTAGATCAAGTATCTAACATAACCCCAAGGAGATTTGAGATCTGTTTGACAATATCTAAGCTGTAATCATGCCTTTTAGAATAAGAAACAATGACTGATCAATGATAAACAATCTGTTGGTGGCATGAACATTCTTGAACATAGTAACCTAAATCTTAGTAGATAAGACCACATTACTGAAAGCTGAATTCATGCTGCCATAAAATTCAAACTGGCAGAAAAAAGAGAAAAAAATATTAACCAAGTGATGCAACATTTTATTGAAAATTATTCACAGACAGACACTTTCATATTGATGCCTCTAATACTTGCATTTTTATTGGATATTATTAAAAAAAATTATGGAGAAATATTGCTGCTATTCAATCTGAAAACCTGTTTTGATTGTGTAAAAAACCCAACTTGTGTAAAAAATCCATAAAACCCTATCAGATTTCCTATCAATATTAAAGATTATTTTTCATTCTCTACTGCTAATTTTAGGAAGAAACAGGACATATATATCTAAAATTTTTGAGACACAACATTAAATGCCTATAACAGCCTACATTTCAGTGCTACTGCCTAGATATTAAAATTTCAAAACAATAATATTCATAAAATGGTTCCTTCATGATTGAAAGCAATTGTAGATGCAGTGAGCAAAATGTGTTGCTAGAGTAAGTTAACATTATTAAAAGAGTTACTGACTTGTGATAGTTCTGCTTCCAAATGTGATGTGAACCCAGAATAACGGGGTCTCATCTGTGAGCACAGATCACTGTACAGCATTTTTGTATGATGAAATGCCTGAAATAATTTGCCTTTTTCTAGACAATCCTTTGCTGGCTCCCTTTACATAGGGATGGCTTGCTTATTTCGACCAGTTATTGTCCCCTTGTCATGTATTTAATACAATGTTATAAGAAAAACATTGTGCTTATAGCACTTCTTCATAAATTAGCTGTTTTCTCTGCTATATTTCTTCAAACAAGTGGAAATCTTGTCCTTTATACAAGGCTTTTTTCAAGGCTTAAGCAACTCTAAACTGTTGCAATGTATATCTTTGTCAAGTCTCCTTTTCATATTTCTTCTGGTTTATTATCTTATCAATTATTTATCTCAATAGTTTCTGTCTATTTCTGTGTTCATGTACCTGACTGATACAGAATTCCACAAGTAGCTAGCTGGGTCCAAATAAATGGATTCAAATAAATCAAAGTAATTACAAATTCCCATTACTTCACAATTTATCACATTCCATTTTTTAATAATGTCAGTATAAAAGATTACTGTCCTGTGGTGTTGCACTGATGATAAAATCAAGTTGCAAAGTGTGAGTTTTCTAACTTGGCAAAACTAATCTGAGATGAACTGACTCGTGTAATATCAATCAAAACTTTATGAGATTTCATCTGTTCTCAGATTTGACAAATGAGACACAGTTTAAATTCTTCCTGCTTTTCAGGCAGTTTGAGACATACATTTGAATTCTTCCTCCCAGAGATGGGGAATATAAGTTTGGACTTAATTCCATGCTCTTTCCTCAGGTAAAAATCCTGTTGCTTGACTCATTATTTGTACCAAGATTTTAATATAAATTTACTGAGACTGACAATTAACTCAAGGTAGATCAGCTGCAAGAGCACTATGATCCTTTGAAAGCTTTGCAATTAGTAGTCATTAATTTCCTTGTATGCATATGTAAGGCTTTATCCAAAGCTTTACCAAATATGATATAAAAGTTCACACTAACTTCAATGAAAATCAGTCAATGCTCACAAAAAAGTCCAGATGAGCAAGAGCACATTTACCATTAGATGTGTGAATAGCACCATTGAAGGTAGAGGAAATTATTTTCATTCTTAAAATAAGTATATGCATGAAGAATCAGCCTTTACGTTTCTTAATCTTCTCTAGTACCTTGAAGAGCAAATAAAGTGAAGTCCTTCTGAAATAAGGCATTGAAGGAATGAACCTAGAGAAACATGCAGGTGTACATCAGACCTCAGTAAAGTGTATGTCACACCTCTCCAAATATACGGAGCAATTCACTGGAATACAGGCTTCCTCCTGAAAGAGACTCACAACAGCTTTTTAGAGGGGCTCTACAGCCAGTAAGTTAGATCAATCTTTATGTCAGACTTGTTTGGCCAAACTCATATAGCAGCATACACAGAGGTAACTCCAGAAAACAAGCAGCAGTTCATTCATTCACAGCATCTTCAGCCCTGACAGTTCACTGCTGTCTGCCAGAGTTGCACTTTTGTGCTGTTGTTATTTCTCCCTAACAGATGTCAGGATGCACACGTACCACAAAAGATTTAGCACAACTATTCCTGTTCCTTTGTGTTGAGATGCCTTTCTTGACAGCACATATTTGTGACAAATAACACTCAGTGTCTTCGGATGTACTTGCTGAGCAATATAAAGTTTTTACTTCTTGAAACAAATGTGCTGTAAACAATATGCACACACAGCAACATTATAACTGATTTCCAGGCAAAAGGAGCTTTGCAACACACCTTAATTAAAAAAAAAAACAAAAACAATAAACACCAAACTCTTCCAGTTCAGCTATTTTCACAATCTTTATTATTTGCCTGGAATATGAATAAACTTGTATTACCTGCTGTAGAGTGGGAGGACAGAAAGCATAAGAAGAGAGCTATAACCAATTACTGGAAACTTCTTCAGATTACTCTTTGCATCTCTTTATGCAATTCTGCATGTGCTCAGCCTTATTAGGTGAATATATGTTCTTACAGGTGTCGCTACTGTGTATCTCTGCCAACGAGGTACAGGCCCATGATGCCTTGAGTACTCAAATTTATGATCAAGGAATGGAGAGGCTAAAGCAAGCCAAGACTCTTCTTGTCAGTCAGCAAAAAAGCAAATGCATCTCCAGGGAGCATAGCAGCTCAATAATTGATGCAACTGAGGAGAGACCTGTATCTGCTAAGATCGTTTACATCCTTGGTAGCTGACTGTGACTGAATGGGAACAGAAAAGAGAGGCTGGCAAAATCCCAAGGACACTTGGCAACACTGGGTTTGCCTTTTATGAAGAGCATGCACATAGGCAATTAGCAGGACTGACCCAAGTCTCAATAATTAAGAAAAGATGGTGGTAATGACCTGAAAAGTAGCATTTATTCATTAAATAATAGATGCTTGTACTCTCAACAGTATTTGCTTAAATCAGGCTGTTTTCCAATAAAATCTATAGCATTAATATGCAGCATCACTGACATCTCCCTGACTGACTGAAACAGAATGGACCAGGATCTGAATCAGAACCAAAAGGAGTTTTATGGATTTTTTTTTAAAATATATGCAAAATACATGCACCATATATTTATATGTACACATGCACACATATATATTTATTTCCTTGTATTGTTTCCTCCAATTTTTCCTGTTTCCCAGAATAGTCAGAAGTTCTTTCAGGACAGTAAAAGGCTGGTTTAGTAGTCTAATTCTCCAGTGGAATACCAAAATAAGGTGATCTATCACTTGTAAATTTGTCAATTTCAACCAGAAACTGCAAGAGAATAATAAATGTTTCATGTTTGTGAATTTGCCTTTTGCCACCTCTAGTCTAGCAAAGGGAGACAAGAAAAAAATCAGAGCACGACAAGAAGCCTCACAATTACGATCTCTTTTCCATAGGGAGAATTAGCTTAATACCCTTCCCGCTCCCAGCACACACACATCATTAATATAACCACATTGTCTCTCTGGTACTGCATAATTTCATAATCTTATTTGGACAAAGTAGAAATTCACACATCGTCCTGATACAAGTAAAATGCAAATGAAGGCATGGTTAATCACCAGAGATCAGATGTAGAAGACCATATGCCTATATGAGCCTGCATAAAATCACACTGGATAGAAAGAGCAGGATTGCCAAAGGGATATCAAGATAAATGTTACTTAGAAATCACAAGAGAACAAACGATCAGCTGAAATATAAAATCTTGTGAAACAGTCACGGGGGAATCTGCTCCTGCCTCAAAATTATGGATTAGTCTGAGCTACTCACATACCAAGGTGTGATATAAAATGGCAAGTCCCTGAACATATGCTTGGGCATGCAAGGAATAGTGATGGGATGTTTTCTCATTTTAACTTATACTTCCAGTCCTAGTGCTTTTGCGTGGAAAGATTAGAGAAGCTGGCACAAGAAACCTGAGGCTACAGGGACTGTCATGGCTCCATCACTCTGCCCATGAAGCTGAACCCTGACATCCAATTCCAGCTTTGCTGTTATTCACCCCAGTGCTCATCATGCAGAAATGTGAGTCAGGATCGGTCTGAGGACTCCTTCCTCCTACACTCATCTTAATCATCACTTTTGTCCTGAGCTTTATAGGTGCAATATGGGAAGGGAGTGCATGTGTGTGCGTGGAGAGTTAAAGCCTTTACTTAACTGACGATACACAGTCATGTCTTTCTATTTGCTGTCAGAGACTGGGTCTTGTATGTCCTCATGTGATCAAGAAGCAATTGGTAAACTGTGACCAGTTATCCTAGCAAATATGGCCTTGCTTCCTTTCCTGCCCCGCTAGTAGGAGTATGCACCACTCTCAGATCTACCAGTGATAGAAGCAACTGCATGGTCTCTGGAGACCTGCACTGAAAGTGTTCTCAGAGGAATTTCTAGCCTCTGAAAGAAGAGTTGTCAGCAGCAGCTTTCCCCATAGCAAGAGGTGTGAATATACAGCACCCTTACTGCTGCATTTGTTCAGTACCTTTGGCAGCTTGCTGCGGTGTTAGTCAGACTGATGTATAATGTTGCTAGAGGGAACCAAAGTTTCCACAGAAATGATGAATCTTTAGCACAGGAAGCTTAAGGTTTTGAAATGCAATTTAACATTAGCTCCTGGTTTCTGCTGACCCCTTGTACTCTCTTGGAAAAGAAATAAAGCTCATAGAAATACTGCTTGTACTACAGGGAAAAGTAGTCCCCTGAAACAGAGCTAGCCTTGACTCTCGGTGCTCTTACTTTCTCTCTCTTAAGCCAATCACCAAAGAAATTATTCCCCAGTCACTTCCAGAGTCACGTATTTCACATCACTTGAAGTTTGCAGCCTTAGGTGAAAAAACAAAAGAACAAACTATAAAAAAGAAAGAGGGCAGAGAGCTCTGAAGCAATTTATTCTCTCAAACTTAAAGATAACAGAGGTTTTTTTTAAGGCAATTACAGAAAAACATATTGGCTTGTAGTTCTATAAAAGAGGAATGATTAAAAGGCCCTGTTTCAATTCTCATGTGTTTTAAGTTTGGATAGAAAGATTTTGCTTGTTTGGATCTTGAGGAATGGGACTGTTTTTCTCTATGTGTGGCTGGCTGTTTCCCACCTCTCATCTCCCACCTTCCTTCTGCTAGCTTTTCACTGCAACCTAACAAAAAGAATATGTCAGCTGTGACAAAAAATTGCTGGTACAGCCACATGAAAATTAGACAGCGGCCAGATATCATGCCCACTGCTCAGTCTTTCTAGTTCACTCTGGTAATGTCTTTTGTTTTGCTTTATTAAGGGAGACAAGGTTGTAAAAGCTTCTTAGGGAAAGGGTAAATAACATATCTGACTTGAAATGGATAGTAGAAAAGGGCTCAAAACAGCAGAAAGAGATGCTCTGTTATTTTCTTCTGAAGAATCAGAGGAAGAAAACTAAAAATGTCAAAAATACCTATGCAGCAGGCGTGTGTTTCTACAGCCAACATTGTAGACAAGTATTTTTGAAAAGGACACTACATGGGTTTTTTAAATTGTACGTATAATATAAAAATACATAAACATACATGTAGTTATTTATATACAGTGACAAAATAAATATTTGACAATACATTGGATGACTTTACACTGGATGACTTCACTTCTAGTTGTCTAGATCATGTTACAAATGGGTGCCAGATGCTCCAAGTTCCAGTTGCAATTGGGGAAATGATGGACTACCATTATTTTTCTACAGATAAACAGAATTTTTCTTTTGAAGTTTTAATCTATACTTCCAAATTATGTTTAGATGTAAGCACTGTTTCATGTCCTTCTTAAATAAGTATTTGGTTTTGTTGACTTCATTAACGAAACAAGTCTTGCATGAACAATGTGCCCAACCAGGCAAACGGGATGAGGACTGGAGATGGTGAGATGCATCTGCACTTCCGCTAGACACACACAACATCCAAATTAGGTTAGCACTGAATGAAAGTAGGTATATAAATCATAAACTGATAAATACTGGCTAATTACTAGACCTCATAATATAATGGGACTGAAATTCCTCTACATCCATATTGTGTGCTTCCCAAAGGCAGGATAGGGATTAGTTGCTGGCCAAAGCCTCTTTTTACAAATTGATTGAAAGGGAGCATAGGACAGTGCCTAATAAAGATCAGACAAAGCCTGTTGGGCCACTGAGGCATGATTTGAAGAGCCTTAGATATAAAGACAGGCTTTATCAGTTGTAAGCTAATCTCAGTCAAATGCCTCAGAATATTCATGTTAAAATAAAGGAACAGGTTACAGAACTGCAGTAGATGCAGGGCATGGTAGAGAATCATTAATCTTCGGTTTGGACTTGATGATCTTAAAGGTCTTTTCCAACCTAGACGATTCTATGATTCTATTCTGTGATTCAGTGTGAAACAAAAGCCAAGGGTATAACATAAGATAAACAGCTAGTTTCACATGTGCTGGTAAACAAGGAGAAGTTATTTCAGGATTGCCTCTACTACCCAAAGAGAAATCTAGTTCCTCCTCTGAAGCATTAATAGCATCCTACTCCTGCACTGGTGTTAATGATGTGAGGAATCCTAGCCAGGCAGCATTGATATCATTCTATTTCAGCATGCCAGGATCTGTGTTCACTGAAACAAGGCTAACTATTAATCATTGCTATGCCTGTGCTTCTGTACATTTTATAATTCACTGAAACGAAGTAGCATATGGTGGATAATATTTTCCAATTACTTTAGTTAAACAGTGTAAAACAAATGAAAGAGATGGTGCTTCCTGTTGCTGGACAAAACGCACGCCCATTTGCAGACAATTTGGGAAGAAATAAATCCTAGGACAGATGTTCTAATGTAATTGATTTTAAAATTCTGTGGCTTAAGATAACCTGTTCTGCATCCTCTGATAACAGGCTTTTATTTACTTCTGAGCCCAAGACTTCACCCTTATACAGAGACATTTTCATATCCTCCACTGGGTCAGGTTCTCTCTTGGCATCCCTTAGTTACTGCAGCATAGACTAGGAATTAATTCTTGTTCTGCGCCACAAATATTCTCCAACAGCTAGGAACTAACTTGTATACCTGCATAATTATTGCAGAATCTTTAGTGCTTTAAACAGTATTTCTACACTTATTGCCAGCTGGTGTCAGCAACAGACAGGCTCTTTGATCAGTTACACCTGTACCTACAATATTTTTCCTCCCTCACATTGCCACATTCATGTCTTTGCTTTTGATTTCCAAGCCTTACAAGTAAGACAAGGAAAAGAAGGTCACTCACATTTTACAAGCCATGCAAACAAATGTGATTTGTTTGCATTCACCTCCTAGCCTCTCTTTTTTTTTCCAGCTGACAACATCATCCTGAGGAACATTGTCAGGTGCAGTGAACCAGGTCTAAAAGGTCAGCAAGAATGTATGAAATAAAAGAAGGAAGAGAGACAGAGGAAATTGCTGAAGAGAAAAGTAAGGGTTGTCTTCTTCCTCCTCTTTTTCTCAAAATTCTGGACATCAAAGAAAGTAAGTGCTAGAAATTTAGAATTATTAATTGTATGAGCTTGATACTTCCAAAGTACAATGGAACTGCATGTCTAAAACTTGGCTACTATCAAAATTATGCTTTAATCCTTGTTTTAGAGACTGTCATAAGTATGATCTGAAATAGTTACTATTAGTATACCAATCATCAGTATACTGATGATTAGGATCAGGCTTTCCATAAGCAGTACTTTAATTTTGCATATTGAAAATTCCCAGTACAGAAACAGAATTGTGCAAGCTAGGGAGAAAGTAGATACTTAGTAGATATAGTAGAAGATATGCAGGTGTAGTACAGTCCCTCAAACCACCTTTACTAATTGATTGCCCCTAAGTGGTGTGTAGTGTGGCATTACATAGCTCAGCCCACATCTTAGGAAGTGCATTTGCAAATGGATATGAGAGAAGCTGTTGACTTTGAAGGGAGGAAGGGAGATTTCATCCATTGTGAGAGATTTTGAAAAATTAAAAGCCATTAAACTGTCTGATATAGCCACCAATTAAATTTTAACTAATGAACAACTAGAAACACTAAATTACACTTTTTAAAGTTGTGCTGTAACTTGTGTATACCTTTATGAAAGCAAAGATTTCAAAATTTCTTTCTTGCCTACTGCAATATATTTACTAAAGTTTAATGGGTTTAGTCTGGCACTTTTGTTTTAAACAATTTAAAACTAGATGGCAGTGGCATGAGATTTATGTAGTCTACTTCCAAACAGATTGAGACTGAGTAAAAATGAAATCTCATGAAATAAAGGGAAGTGCAAAATCCTGCACCTAGGACGGAATAACCGCAGGCACGGGGAGAGGCTGGGGGCCAACCAGCTGGAAAGCAGCTTTGCAGAAAATGATTTGGGGATCGTGATTAACAAGATGGTGACCAAGAGCCAGCAGTGCGATCTTGTGGCAAAGAAGATCAACAGCATCTTGGGCTGCGTGAGGAAAAGTGTAATAAGCAGGCCAAGGGAGGCTACTGTTGCAGTGCTCTGCTTGGGGGTGGTGGTTTTAAGTCCTTCTTCAGAACTGGCCTGTAGGCTGAGGCTCTATTTATACTAGTGAGCTGAGCAGTGCTGGGACCCATTCCCCAGGCCAGCTGGAACAGGCGGGCCACATCCATGCTACTAAAGTCTTTTACCCTCCAAAACAAGATAAGCTGCATGCAGAATTTCTGTTAGGGATGGTTCCTGGCCCATCGTAGCTCAGAATCTTTCCAGAAAGCATTTGGGAAAGTACGATTTGCCCAGGGATGATGCTGTGCCAGGGACTGTTGTAATAATTAAGCAGTCCAGATGGTTGGCACTGTTTAGTGTATGGATACAGTAGTGGAACAGATGTAATCTCAAATCAAAATTTATCTTATGTAAGTTAAGGGCCAAAGCCTAAACTGACCACATGAGTCTCCCTTAACCTAAATAGGGCAGTGGTAGATTAATCTCATTTTGGGTGATATCCTGTTCTCACCACTGACTATGGTGCAATTTAGGGTGATTATCTTGCATCAGCAAACTAGTTGCTGTCTGCGAATCAGGGAAGAGTTACATGCTTGGGGGCAGATTGTCAAAGAATGTTCAGGTGTCAGAGATGTGATGGATGCTTTGTGAGGGTTTTAAAAGCAGACAGATCCTTAACTTCTACCCAGTCTTCTACAGCCATTACTTCGTAACAGCTTCTAGTGAATTTTGTCCTGGGCTGAACATGAATCAGAAGTAAAAATAAATCACAGATCACCATTAGTCAGGCTTTCTTTGAGAAACTGCAAAGCTACAAAATAATGGAATTTCAATCAAATTCAGTTAACTGCAAGCACAGAAGCTGAGTTATGTGAATGAGTCTGTTTTGAATAAGCAGTGCCAGTAAAAGGTGTTTATTACATTGGTTTGCCACCCAGTGAAATTCTGTCCATTAATAAGGATTGCCTAAATGTACAGGGGGATTTATGATTGTTGGGGGGGGGGGAGGTGTAATTTCAGTTTTCTTGCTGAAAAAAGAACCAAACCCAATAACAAACTCATCTTCTCATGTCTTATGTTCATTTTGTTAAGCAGAAAGGATGATCCCTCAAAATATGAGCATGTCTTATTTACCAAAAACTTCCTGCAAAGGCAGCTTGTCCACAGGTGCGGAGGGCTGATCCTATTTTGTCGGGAAATGGTTTTGGAATGTTTCCAGGGACCTCATGGCAAGTAAATAAGTATGATGATATAGGTAACTATATAAATAAAAATAATACAATTTCTGTCTTAAATTAATGGGACAAAACACTGTGGTTTCCAGTAGCGGAGGAAGGTTCTCAGTTCAAGAATTATCTGAAAAATGACTAATTATTACCAATAAACTCACTCACAGATGTGAAAGGTTTGTCATGTGTACATTCTTTCCTTAAACTTTGGTTGCTATCTGGTGATAGAATAATACCAATTCTCTTTTTCTGTCAAGGTATCATGTTCGAAAAAAATGACTAATTAGTAAAGACTTTTGCAGCTTGTCAGGAAGAGAATTTGGAATAACTTCTTGCCTAGAGAAACTGAAACTGGGAGTGGTGTTATATGCAAATGTGATTTTTCCCTTATTAATTAGAAGCCACAATTACTTTGATCAGAGACCTCATTCTACCACTTTTGGGAAGCAACGGAAGTAGGAAAAAAATAGAACTTGAAAAGGGCAGTTATCCTAGTATCAAAAGCCTTTTTTTTTTTCTTTTATTCTTGGCAGTCCTTATAGCCTTGCATAATGGCTTTGCTGGATTCAGATCTGAACTCCTGTGGAAGTTATTTTCATGCTTGAACCCTACTGAACCCAGAATACATTTGTTCAATGTATATTAATGTTGTTTTGTTATTTCCCTTAGCAAGAGCAGCACATCAAAGTGTCTTAGAACTTACGGGGACCGGCAGAGAGAGAATGGTCCTGCAGGGGAGCCAGAGTATCAGGGTCTCGTGATCTGTATTTAGTTCCTGCCAGCCAAAGTTTTCATGTGAAATCTTACATTAACTACTTAATATTTCTGTGCTTCAGGCTGCCTCCTGTGTAGAAGGGTAACAACAGCTTTCTCTCGTCTGCTCATCTGCCTTGTCAAGTTAGAATGAAGTGACAAGCACAGCACACTTGCACAGGAGCTCGTAGAGGGGGTCACAGCAGTCTTGTCTGGAGAAGAAGGGCAGGGCAGAGACCTCTCTGTACAACATCACACGCAAATGGCAAACAGGGAGGGAAGCTAAACAGACAATTATTTCATTAACTGTGCTAAAGACTTCTCAGTGAAGACTTAGATTGCCTTCATTTTTATATGCATGGTTGTGTATCCCATGTAAGATCCTGGCATAGGTTAGCTATATGTGTGTAAAAGATAGCAGCCTTCCTAAAGCTGTATTTACCTAAATCCATCTTTAGATGCATCTGTGTGGTGAATATTCCTTATTAGGGCTGCAGGAAGGTAGATATCTGTTTTATTTAAAAAAAAAAACAAACAACAAATAAATAAACAAAAGAATTTCTGCTCTTTTCTGTAGTCCTTCACAATACCAAAAGCAGTAGCATATTTTTATTTCATATGAGTTCTTGTTCTCTTCAGCTGCTACTGTAATACCTGTGTTACACATGCCATCAATCATTTTTTTTTTTTTTAAATCTGTGCTTCCCCTTTATCCATCTTGCAAAGGTCTGTACTCCTGGTCTGCATTTTAATGAGGTGATCTACAGACCTGCTGAATGCAGTCAGCAGTAATGAAAAGGCTTTAATAGTCCCCTACAGTGGCATAGGTGTTTAAACTCTATGGAATTAAATATTTCCTGATACTATGACATTAGACCAGACTTCAACCTGTAGTTTTTTCTATTGCAATCACAGCAGTCAAGTTTCTATTTCCTGTTATTCTGAGACAGCCCAGAGGCTTACACACCTTTGCTAAAGCATATAAATGAGATTTTT
Source organism: Egretta garzetta (assembly GCF_000687185.1). Taxonomy (NCBI): domain Eukaryota; kingdom Metazoa; phylum Chordata; class Aves; order Pelecaniformes; family Ardeidae; genus Egretta; species Egretta garzetta. The sequence goes on from NW_009259798.1 coordinate 5,506,499, forward strand.
CTTAATTTGCCTGTCAAGTGGCAAATGTATGGTAATGCTGTGAAGGAGAAAAGATAAAGACTTCACATTTTATTTTTGAGTGAATTTGAATAGCAGGCTCAAAAACTAATGTCCTGCACAACAAATATAAGTAAAATGTCTTAAAGAGGTAAAGTTTGGGGTCTTTTTACCACTGCATACAGTGTGTTATATTATACATGATCAGACACAACAAAACAACTGTCACTACCAAGCACCACTTGTGTAGCATACTCTTCAATTTCATCAAACAACCTTTAGTCATTAATTCTGTAATGTTCTGATTGTACTTCTAAACTACTAGATAGCAAATAAGTATGTAGGTTAGGGTGACAAAACTGGATCACATTTAATCAGCAGAAGACTGGTCTCATAATTGGGGTTTGAGACCTTGCACAAATTCTTTGCATTTCTTTCTCTTGATTGTCCATTACTTGTAAGGGATCCTGAAATAGGTACTGAAGCAGAGGAGTTCACACTTTAAAAAAAATTGTTTTCTATTCAGTCAGTGGTCTCCAACTTTTTCTAGCTTGCTAACAACAGTACTTGGGAAGAAATGTGCTACTAGCAACACCTGACCTTGGCTCTGCCTAAAAATATTTCAGCTTTGCCAACAACAGCTTCCTTTGGCCTCTGGTGTTGGAGGATCTTGCAGAGAACACATTGCCTATAAACTATATTAACAATCATTGATAAATATGAATTTGTGTTGTGCTCATCTAACACTATGCCCTTTAAAACAGAGATTTGACATTCATGTCTGTGTTATATACTAAGCAAAAAAGCACTAAGGAAACGACAGGGTTTTTTTAAACATCAAGTTAATGAAGAGCAAAATTCAAGTACTCTTTTGGTGGAGCCTAGGAGAGGGGAAGGTGAAAGTATTCAAAGCAAAACTCAAGCAGGTGTCATTAATGTCAAGTGTTGATGCCTTATTCCTCTGTAGTCTGCCTGCTTAGACTTTACTTGGAATGTTTTCTAGTACATGCACCTTTTCCCCTAGATTTTTGTTTTGTTTGAAGTCAGTGCAGATTTTGTTATCTGCACTTTATGTGGTTACCACAATTAACCACAATGTGCATTTCTCCCAGTCTGTCTTCTGTTTACAGCTTCAGTGCAAATATATCCCTGAACAGTGCTTAAATGCTTTTACCTATGTTTAAGTTAGATGTACCTGACCACATGTCGAAGTATTTCCCTGAAGGGGAAAATATATTGAACTGGGGGCCATACAAGAAACTACAAAACTGCTGTTGAATTAAATCATAGAATTAATTAGGTTGGAAAGATCCTTTAAGGTCACCAAGTCCAGCCATTAACATGGCACTGCCAAGTCTGTGACTAAACTATGTCCCTAAGCACCACGTCTACTCATCTTTTAAATACTTCCAGGGATGGGGACTCAACCACTTCCCTGGGCAGCCCGTTCCAATGCTTGACAACTCTTTTGGGGAAGAATTTTTTCCTAATATCCAGTCTAAGCCTCCCCTGGTGCAACTTGAGGCCATTTCCTCTTGTCTTGGGAGAGATTAAGTCTCCGCTCAGCCTCCTCTTCTCCAGGCTCAACAACCCCAGTTCCCTCAGCTGCTCCTCATAAGACTTTTGCTCTAGACCCTTTGATGACTTTGTTACCTTTCTTTGGACACACTCCAGCACCTCAATGTCCTTCTTGTAGGGAGGGGCCCATTAACAGGGAATATCGCCAACACTTTAAATACAGCCAGTGTTTCCTGTGCTAAAAATCTGTATCTATCCTGAAGTTTATGCAAAATACCAGGTTTAATAGCTAAATATTTTATTATTTTTATACACTGCAAAGATGTTGCTGTACATTGCAGACTGCAGCTACAGAGGAATTTTAATTAGGCCAAATCTCATTACATGTTTGCAGTTCAGCTGGACAACCAAGCCAGGGCCTGTCTGTCCTTGTGAAAATGTCATGGGACATGTAGGGATAGCCAAGTAGCCAAGATCTTAATTTTGCAGCTCTTCAAAATTGCAGTAGCTACAATTTCTGGGATGACAGCACACTTCCATTTAATGCTGGTAATTAAAAACCACTGGCTCAGAGGGAACAGCAGCATCCATTAAAGGATTACTAGCAAACAGTTTAATAGTGGAGGAACCCCAACAGTACTCACACTTGGATCGGTCAGTCTGAAAGAAAGGTGAAAAGAAGCATAACTAAACTCCTGGGAGTATGTCAAATTATTTATCAATACATTTTCAAGTTTTATTTAGTGTCTGACAACCGTATAACTAATAAAAAATCTGTGATACCTAGTACTTGAAAATAATTAATTTAATTCTTGGATCATTCAAAAAGAATCATTTGCTGGACAGAAGGCAAGCCAATATTTCATAACAGCCTCTTATTCCACTTGTCATTGTGTAAAGATGGTGCAACAGTTAGGACCACCACTGAGGATTATTTCATTCTCTGCTCCTTATCCTGCAACAAGCTTTGTCTCCCACCCTTGGTTAGTCAGGCCTTGAGGCACATAAAATTAAACAAAGTAGAGTGTTGCAGGATTTACAACAAACTCCAATGACGTGATCCTAAAACCCAAGCTCTAGTCTGTTAGCAACCTCATTTTTCACCATTACGGATACTGCAAATCCTGTCCAGCAACAACATGGCAGCACTGGCATGAATTTGTGAATTCTGTAATTACAGTTGTGCATGTATGTATATATATATAAACTGTAAATACATTTTAAATACATGTTTGTATGTATTAATAGTTTATATGTATATAAAACCAGTTCCATGTGTTTATACCCAAATATATTGGAAGTTTAGTGTTAACTTTTAACCTTAACCAGCGTGTAAGCATTACCAACCAGCATACATGCCTGTATTCAAATTTGGGTATGCAAAAAATCATTGATACAGAAGACTTTTGTCTCTCCTGGATTTTGATGACTGTCAGCAGTTCCAGTTCATCGTCAGACTGTGGACATTGTTTATTGGATTTAAGACATAATACAGAATATTGCTATGTCTGTTATGCAACTGGATGTATAGACTTTGGTCTATACCAGCCTGAAAAGATCCAGTCACCAATGTTATTTCCCAGCTACTGAAAAAATCCCTCCATTTACTGTCTTTTCCACTTTGTCCAACTCATTCCCTTTCATAAGGTCTTAGAAAAATGTGCATCTCAAAAGGACTATAAAGATAAGAAAAAATAGCTTGGAAAGCTAAAAATTCCAGGTTGAAACCTTCATTTACCCTTTCTTTCATAGGTTTACTTTTTCATTCTGTAGTTTTTAATATTCAGTACATTGCTTTTTTATTTTAATAATACATGAATAAGTGGAGAATGTAACATCAGAAGATATTATCTAAAATAGGCAATCAAATGAGCTTCTTGATTTTAATATGTGTTATAATAATTAAAAAACCCACAAAGTTTTTTCATAACTGAATCTTTCACCATCTAGATATTTCTTCCTCCCTACTCAGTCGCAAAGGGCAAACCTGAAGGATCTCTGATTTAGTCTGGAGATCCATACCTAAAAAGTATGGGGTCACTTGAAATTTTTTGGGAGCCCATCAGCATGTGTAATCTGTAGAACAAATGTCCAGATAGCTTCTGCTATTTTTACTGCAGGTATATGGGGACAAAGATGTGTGTTACACCTAAGGGAATGCTCCCTTCAAGCAGTTTGTCAGATACAGTTTTCTGTGGAAAATCAAGTGAAATATTTTCACTGGAAAATACAGGCTGAAGCAGGACAGTTTTATTACCTTTGACAAAACATGCAAAGATACCCTAGAATGACTCTGCTATTGATGTTTTTGACACTTCAGTTTTGTAAAAGAAGGAGGAAAAGTTTTCTTGACACAAATAGATTAATGTATAGGTAGGTGGATGTTGGAAGCCACGTTCCTACCTTAGAGAAAGATTGTGGTTCTTAGAAAAGAAAGATTAGTTAATTTAGAAAGTTTGGGTCTTTTTCTAGAAATACTTTTAGTTTTGTAAAACGAGGTCACTTGTGAGGTAATGTTATACCTATAAGAGAGCATTAAGAAGCAGTAAGTAAATAAATAAGTTCATCTAAAATAGAATCATAGAATGTTTTGGGTGGGAAAGGACCTCTAGAGATCATGTAGTTCAACCCCCCAATACAGGATACCAGTATTCAGTGCTCTAATTAGTTAAATGATTCTAGACTGGGAAATTTCAAACAAATACATAAAGTAGATAATGTAAAAGATTCATAAAAAGGAGATATGCCTGCTGTGTTCCCTGAGCTAGTGTTTGTTAATATCAGGACATTTACTTTGCCAGGATATGTTATGCATGGAGACAATTAAGAAGTTGCTAACCAGTTTTGCCTATTTCCATGTGTTGTACCTGTTTAAATATAGGTACCTGACATCTCACATTCTGTTCTTCTAAGCCTGAGATTTCCATGGCAAATTTTCCAGTGTCTGGTCAGAGATGGACCTAACAATGTAGCATGTTTGTTTAGTCCCATATTATGAAGTTATTCATAGCCTACATACCTCATTATTAATTGCCAGTTATTTTATTGCTGGATCTGAAATTACACTTCCAAATCCTATGACTTATCGGTTATAGGTATGTAAAATAAAATGATATGATCAATTGGGTTGGCTTTAACATAAGGAAATAATTTAGTATTTTAGTACAGTGATCATAGCCCTTGTAATATCTGCCACCTTTTTACTGAAGATGAATGATAGAACTTACTTGTGTTCATATCTTTACTGAGATTATAAATTGTACTTTTCTCAACCTGACAACAACCACAAGAGGCTTATTACATTTCTGTCAGATTGGCTATTCAACTTACTTAGTCACAAGGTCACCTTTTTGATTTTAATACAAATGTCAGAACATTACACTTTTTCAAATCACAAAACCTTTACTAAAGGAGGAAAAAATAAATTAAATCTGTTTTATAGGTATTAAATCCCAACAGAGAGATCTTGTTGATTTTGTCATCCAGTATTACACACTTTCTTTGTGCTAGCAGGTATTAAAAGTTTGCAGGATATGTAGTATGTTATTGTAATAGTTAGAAGCACTGTGTTAATCAATCTATTGTCTTCAGTTCTCTAAAAATCAGGCATTTAGAGTTTCAGAAAAGACTTCTCACTGATTGCAATTTTGTATTTGAATACGTTCTTTGTTCTGTATATACATCTGCAGAACTTTTGTATTGTTTCCTTGCATTTACTGCTCAAATAACTGTGTATGGCAATGAAAACTCACAAGGCACATACATTTATTTCTCTCCATTCTGGGTCTAAAATAATTAAAATTATTTGTGTTAACATCAGAGCCAAGGATAATTGAATCCAGAGGGATTTTTTTCCTTCTGATTTTAGTAGGCCTTAGATCTATCACAGAATCTTATCTTTGGATAAAATAAGTTGCCATCTGGACATACTTATTTTTCTCCACTGACTATAGAGGAAGCGTAAACAGCTAGTGCAGATTTATAAGTGTAACCTTTAGATGCATAAATTAGGACATAAATTCTCCTGGATGCCTTCTCGGTCTGTTTACCACTTGGTGTAGTTTATCTAAAGCTAGTGAAAGGTTTAGACTTTAGGAAATTTTAGACATCTCATTCTGTACCTAGACAGGCAAAGCATTATTTAGCTTAGCTTTAGGATTATATTGTACATGTGTTTGCCTGTTTGTTCCTTCTCTATGTGTACTGGGATTGGCTGGGATGGAGTCAATTTTCCTAATAAACCTGTTACCCTGTGGGCCAGTTTATTCCACACGTGTCACGGGAGTAGATATCTCAAGTAAGCATTAGTGAGGGAGGTCAAGACAAAGGAGGACCCCACAGAAAATCCCAGCTTTTTGTGTCGTGTCTCCAGTGTGAGTTAATTCCTACATAAACATCAGATAGTCCACACAGGTCCTTGAAGAGATGCTTTCTGAATGAATGCCATAGACATTGGAAACTTCAGTGGTAAGCTCACAATTCAACAGCAAACAACTGTGAGGCACACATCCAACACTGACATGAATTTCTTTGCTCCAGCAACCATCGTACCACTCGTTTTGATGATACCAGGGCTATGTAGTTTTTCTTCAGTTCTGCAATAGGAACCATGGGGGATCGTTCTACATGGGGAAGAATGTGTTGGTCTTGGCAATTTTCATCATGTTAGATGTCAAAATATTCTGTGGGAAAATATTTATAGGTACCTAAACCAAAAGTTGTTTTAAACAGTCTGCTTCTGTTGTGAAATGCAAACACAAAACTTCTACTTGATGTCACAGAAAACTTATAGATACCCTAAAAACTTGCCACATTTTCTTGTTAGTTACAGTTTGGTCTAAATGTTGTCAGACACAGATCACTGTTACAGTTAACCAAACTGGCACGTGTTTCACACAGTTGATCTTTTAATCCTTTAGAGAATAATTATGCTTTTTAGATTAAAACCACACTTCTTCATAACTTTAAGTTCCAGTGGCAAGCTAAAATAGTATTTTTGACTGGTTATAGAATCTTCCTTAAGATATTCGACATAAAAAGGGGTTCTTTGTAATGTCAATTTGTAATATCATTTCAATTGGCCTGTTGATTTTGATGTTTTTTGAATCAGTTTGCATATTGTCAAACAGATCACAAATAGTGATGATCTTATACTGAAGTAATTTCTAGATGTATTTATGTATGTATTGCATTATCTTTTTTTTCAAAGTCATTATCATAAGTAGTAGTCCTAAACCCTGAGTACATACATTTAAGAAGAGATGATGACAGTTTGAGTATTGTACTGGGCCTGGCTAGGATAGAGCGCACTTCCTTCACAGCAGCTCATGTGATGTTGTGGTTCAGATTTCTGACCATAACAGTACTGATAACGCACTAATTTTCTAGCTTTTGTTCAACAGTGTTTGCACAGCATCAAGTCGTTCTTTGTTTCTCACTGCTCCCTGCAATGAATAGACTAGGCGGTGCTCAATAGCTTGGGAGGAAGCACAACCAGGCAGATGACCCAAACTAACCAAAGAGATATTCCATACCATATAACGTCACAATCAGCGATAAAAGGGAAAAGAGGGGTGTAGCCATCTTTTGCTTGGGAACTGGCTGAGCATCGGTTTACTCATAGGAGATAGTGATTGCCTTCGCATCACATTTTTTTGTTTTGTTTGCATCTCTTATTCAATTTATGCTTCACTTATTAACCTTTTTTTTATCTTGACTCCCAAGTTTTCTTGCTTTTGTTCTTTCTTTTCCCCTGTTCCGTTGGGGCCAGTGAGGGGGAGTGAGCGGGTGGCTTAGCTGCCCACCAGGGTTAACCCACAACAACTATTTATAATTGTCACACAGAAATAAATATGTTCTCAAACCAATGGTACTATCAATAAAAAGATCACTAACTATACCAAACATTTGGAAAGACACATGCTTTCAAATAACTCTAAACATTATATTTATTTTCACTGATTAGAGGTCAGATCTCTATAATAACATACTTATTCACTTGTTCAATTTGATATTGATGTTTCTTGAATTTTTCATAAGCTGAATTGCATTTCTGTACTGCTTGCAATAATGTGATATTGTGAAAGTTAGTAGGAATCTTAGTAAAGATGCAACAAGATGCATTTTTTTCCTGAATGTAATACAGAGTAATTTATGCATAGATTATTTTTAACTATGGGAAAAAATATGTTTTCATGAAGATATCTCTTGCTGTTCAGGACAAATTTAATTTCAGTAAAATTCTCATTCCTTGAATATATTTGATGTGCTTCCTATTTGTTTGTTCTTATCTATTGTTTTGAGAGATTAGTTTTTGATTAAATTGTTCCCTCTTACTAAAATCTGAGATCACATGGAGGAAAACCAGGAGAGTAAGAATTAACTGATTATTTTTCCAACATACTGATGAAACACAAGGTAATTAATCAATTACCTGGGAAAATGTGACTGTGGACTTAATCTTCCAGCTACTCATAGGTCTTGCCAGAACTGGATACAACCTTTGCAGTTGTCTTGACAGAGTCATGATAATGGCTTTTCTCTTTCTTGTTTAGAGCAGGGTGTTGGGCACAGGTCTTACACTCGCTGGGGCATTGACAAAAAGCAAAATATTGTCAGTGGAGGTCAGAAGAGAGGTCAACATTTCAGACCCCACTAGCTGCATATTTACCAAAGTTGTATTTTACTCTTCTCTTAATTCCTGGGTTTTGTTGGCAACACCTGTTTCCCTCTCTGAGAATGTTGTCTTTTATAGTTAATAGTTTCCACACACTGCTTGCATATTGACATGAAAGTGGAGAATTTTATTTTTTTCAAAGACATTTAGGAATTGGACAAAACATTTAGTTTGGGAGACCTGGTATTAATTAGGTTTGTTCAAGGTTTGAGTCAATTAATCCATCTGCTAAAAAGCTTCCTTTATAGTCAATGAAGGGGAAAAAATAAATAAAAGACTCCACAGGAAGAATCTTCCCATACTGAGAATATTCTGTCCAACAGGTAAGATGAACAGCCCTCCAGCGGTGACTCATTACATCCGTTGGCAATGAAAAGCTCTATCATGGCTTGCTTAAACCAGATGCTGACTTTTAGACACTTAACTTTCAGTGAGAGGATGATCTTAAGAGCTTCTAGCTCTCTTAGGCAGCTGACTGGTTGATTAAGTACCCAATTATCTTTGAAATTTTGCTTCCTGGGTCTTGGAGTTTCTACTGATAAAATGTTTCTGGAAAAAATTATATTCCAGTACTGCATAAAGGTAGTACTGTTTTCCACCAACTTATAAACTTATTAGCATGCATGAATACTTAACTTTTAATGTTGCTTTTCCTATCTAAGAACTGCCAACGACTTGGTATTTTTGACTTAAAACCTAAACAAACCATATACACCTTATGGCTTGATGTATATGCATAAACACTACATACATTAGTAACAACAGAAATCATATTATCTCAGGCAGCTGATTATAAACCCAGAATATTTTGCCACTGATCCCAAGAGAACCCTTCAAGCTCTCCCTGATGGCAGATACTGGGGCTTTTTTGCCTGGATCTAAAATCTAGTGTGGAGAGCCAAGGTGTTAACATGGGATATTATTCATTCTTTTGGAGCATGAGACAAACTGAAGAGATACTGTTGATATCTATCTGGCTTTCTCTACAGCTTTGTACTTTTTGGTATTAACAAGAGCAAGATCATTTTTACTGCCTGCATGGTTTGTATGTATTGATAAAGTACAGTTTCTGTGATGACATAATAAGGTCTTTTTCTGAGAAGAGA
>NW_009259798.1:5515844-5516854 GCF_000687185.1 Egretta garzetta
TGGCAACTGCATGTCTAATAGTGTGGCATTCTGTCCCAAATATTGAAGAAGATCCTCCTTTTCTGGCAAGTATAATTAGAAGTGTCCATGTTACCAGAAAGAATTTTTACAATCAGCTTGTTTCTGGCAAAGGCCAATTGGCAAACATGAGTGAACAGAGTAGATATGAGTAGACTATTTCCGTTGGAAGGGACCTAAAACGATCATCTAGTCCAACTGCCTAACCTCTTCAGGGCTGACCAAGAGTTAAAGCATGTTTAAATGCCTCTTAAACACTGGCAGCCTTGGGGCAACAACCACCTCCCTACCACCCTCTTTGTAAAGAAATGCTTCCTAATGTCCAGTCTGAATCTCCCCTGACACAGCTTTGAACCATTGCCATGTGTCCTTTCATTGGATACCACGGAGAAGACACCAGCACCTCCCTCTCCGCTTCCCCTCCTCAGGAAGCTGTAGAGAGCAATGAGGTTGCCCCATGGCCTTCTTTTCTTCAGACTAGACAAACCCAGGGTCCTTAGCTGTCTCTCATAGGACATTCCTTTCAGTCCTTTTACGAGCTTTGTTGCTCTCCTCTGGATGTGTTCAAGTACCTTCACATTCTTATTAGGTTCTGAGTCCCAGAACTGCACACAGTAGTCAAGGTGAGGTCACACCAACACTAAATACACCCAGATAATCACCTCTCTTGACTGGCTGGTTATATTGCATTTAATGCACCTCTGAATGTGGCTGCAGACCTCCCCAGGCTCCCAAGAATGTTGGTAGATGGTTGAGATGGGTCCTGCTGTAACTTCTGCTAGCTACTTCAGTATTCTGGGATGAATCCCATTGGGTCCCGTGGACTTATGAACTTTTAACTGATACAACCGGTCCCTTACAATTTCAGTGTCCACAAAAAAACCCTCACCGTTCCTGTAGTTGTGGTCCTCCAACTCAGAGGACTGAGCAGCCCAGTCTATCATAATAATATTATTAAAGACTGAGGCAAAAACCCCCCACCCACCCCCACC
>NW_009259798.1:5516903-5518008 GCF_000687185.1 Egretta garzetta
AAAACGTATCTTAAAGGTTACCACATCTCCTAGATCAGCCAAGAGGGGCAACAGAGAAGTTAACCAATAAAAGAGAATCAGCTTCCTCTTTTTATTCACTATAGAATTCACCATATTCCCCATGCTACATTTTTTTTAGCATGAATTAGTATTTATAAGGTGTTTATTTGTCTATTGGATTCTAAGAAGGTATTTATTATGAAGTATTTATAAACTAAACCCAAAAGTATGAACATTTGTTTCAAATGTTGAACTCCTCTGTGCATCATGAGGAAACCAATGACTATTTTGCAAGGTGTTCAAGAATGATTAAAAATCCTTGAAAAGAACTATATCAAGGAAGTAGAATTAGTACATATGCTTCCAATTATATATAGAATTTTTGTATTGAAATCTCATCATAATAATAACTGCAAGGGAGACGATGCTCTAACATTCACATTTATGCCAGATTCTGATACTGATTATAGATTACCTAGGCATTACCCTTGCATTACATCATGTAGCATATGTTGCTGTGTTAATACAAAAAAAAATTGTTAGACTTCTCAAATGTTTTACAAAATATATTATCTTAAAATGAGAATACCATTTGCCAAATGCTAATGTTTCTTATTGTGCCTGAAAAGCTGTATTTTTAATACTTTTTTTCACTCAGAAGGTAACTTGTTTTCATTTAATTTGCCTCCACTAATCTGTTGCTGCTAGAGATTCATTTTTGATTGATTGCTTCCTCACACTCAAATGCAAGTTATCATGGGGCAAAGCTTCCCCAGCACATAATGACATTTTATATAGCCCTTTTTAATTAAAAGAACTATTGGGTATACCAAGTTTGGGAAGTTTTGTGACTATAATAGGAACAAGGGGGAGACGTTTACCTCAGCTCATGGGTTTGGAGGTTATAACCATCTTTGGTGGTGGATGATACGAATCCCCCTGTATTAGAACCAGCAAGGACTGATTGAATGATTATTTTTTCTTTCAACTAATACCACACAAGTCCTGCTACAAGGGCAGGTATTCACATATTTGGAGAGGGAAATACAGTTAGGGAATAGTTGTCTGAAAATATAAGAGAAAGCAAAAAGACAAAAAAAAGATA
>NW_009259798.1:5518020-5526632 GCF_000687185.1 Egretta garzetta
TTTCAAATAATTTGCTAACACTTCTTTCTCTTTTATTTAGAAAATTTTGTCTGCAGCAATATAAGTGTCCTGGTTTCAGCTGGGATAAAGTTTATTTTCTTCCTTGGAGCTGATGTAGTGCTGTGTTTTCGATTCAGTATGAGAAGAATGTTGATAGCACACTGATGGTTTAGTTGTTGCTGAGCAGTGCTTACACCAGTCAAGGACTTCTCATCCCCTGCTCTGTCAGGGGCACAAGAAGCTGGGAGGGGGCACAGCCAGGACAGCTGACCCCAACTGGCCAAAGGGCTATTCCAGACCATATGGCGTCATGATCAGTGTATAAACTGGGGGAAGAAAAAGGGAGGGGGGATGTTCAGAGTGATGGCATTTGTCTTCCCAAGTCACCGTTACGCGTGATGGAGCCCTGCTTTCCTGGAGATGGCTGAACATCTGCCTGCCCATGGGAAGCAGTGAATGAATTCCTTGTTTTGCTTTGCTTACGTGCATGGCTTTTGCTTTCCTTATTAAACTCTCTTTATCTCAACCCAGGAGTTTTTTCACTTTTACCCTTCTGATTCTCTCCGCCATCCCACTGAGGGGAGGAGTGAGCAAGCGGCTGGAGGGGGGGGCTTAGTTGCCAGCTGGGGTTAAACCACGACAATAAGACAGTTGTTCTAGGGGAAATACCAGGTGTGCAGAGGAGGGGGAGGCCACTGACATCGGTTCACAATCCTGTGTAGAAAGGCATACATTCTTCAAGCATTCACTATTTAGCATTTATTAGTTTTACTCTTCGCCAACGATCTCTTTCCTGCCAGGGAGGTCCAGGCTCTGTTGAGCTGTTTGTGATCTGCTGCCTTGCACTGGGAGATTGTCGGAGACCCACTGGAAACTGACCTCCTAAAATTGGATTTTAAAATTCAGATCTGGTGCCCTGGGAAAGTGAGGTGCAAATTTTCTGGGTGAAGCAAACTATCACATTAGTACTAGCTGGCACAGGATAAGGTCCCATGTCATTTCTGCATAGAGTCTCCTGTTCTTTTTAGCCAGAGGCTCTGTACACCATCAGTCTATAACAAATAGGGGAACACGATGTGGCTGCAAGTCTCCTTTAGGATCTGTCCTTTGGCTCGTTAGGAACAATCAATAGGCCCCTTGAAGAAATATACTGAGTTCATCCAGCCTATTTTAATAGCATGAGTTGTGTTCTGCTAGCCCGTATCTCAGCTGAAGCTTTTGGGCAAGTAACCACTTTCCAAACAACTTGGAGTGAGACCAAAAGTTAGTACATTTTATTGAACTCTAATAACTAAAAGTCTTTTGTGTCTAAAAAATGTTAATAATTCTCAAGTAATGTATAAACATACAAAATGTATAAAACTTACATGTCATCCTTTCACAACCCAGATTGTCTTTTCTTCTTATAGAGGAAAGAATTACTACTGTAAGACCTAATTCTTCCTAGTTTTTATGCATGTTTACAGTGTATATGGAAGGGAATATATTTTCCACCGCCACCCTAGTTCTTCTCACTTTCTTTTCCATTCCCACATCTTTTGTCAGTGGTATAAAATAGGGACTTGGAAAAAAAATAGAGCTACTGCAACCTGATATGTACAAGGGCTGTGAAAGGTTTTTTGCATATTCCTCAAGGGCTGGCACTGCAAAAAATTATGGATGAACAGAGAATCTTATCAGTGTTTCACCTCAAGAACCACAGGAAGAATACAAGAGAAAACGACCTCACAAAAATATGGTAATGAATGCACTGCCTCCACTTTCACTGTCGGCTTTCTGATCTTCCAAGGCAGAAACCTCCAAACAATCCTTTCAATAATGCAGAGGGAATGAAAACTCAATACAACCCACAGGTAAACAACCTTTCTTACCTCTCCTGTCAGATTTGCTCAAATATTTTCAGCAGGTGGGCTCCCAGTAGCTAGGTTACAAGGGTAAGTTTAATTATTTGTTCTGGGAGAGAAAATATGACAAGAAGTGCATATTTAAAGCAAGACTTACACGGATCATGTTCTTTTGTGACTCTGCCTAAATAATAAAGCTTTTGGGGTTAATCTAAACTGGCCTTTAGCCTTCCAAAGGGCTTGTAACATCAGCTTTTTTGTTGTTGTTTGTTTCACCCATTAAGGACCCACAGACTTGTTTTTTTCTAAGGGAATGAAATGTGGCTTTAAATTTGAAATGATGAAATTCCATTTTTCCCCTCGGCAGCATTGCTCATTTTTGTGCGGTATTTAATTTTGCAGTGCTTGTCAGAATGACTTCTTTTAAGACATTGAATGCCCTGTCCAAGCAACCTGAAAAAATTGACTGAGATTATAATAATTCTCTTGGTAAAAGATTGATGCACAAACTCTCGAGGCAATTAGAAACTCAGTTTTGCCAATCTAATGTTTAATTCTATCTCATGTTTTGTTAATAAACAAGAGACAGAAATATGGGGAAAGAAACTGAAGCACTTTTTATTATTCCACAGGCACACATCTTACTTGGTCTAGCAGAAACGACTTACTCTGAAATGTTTAATGTCAAACCTTATGTTATGTCTGTCTCTCAGGTACCTCATTTGGAGAACACAAACAGACCTAGCACTTATTCTGCTTCTGATCTGTGATTTCTGGGTAGTTTGTAACACTCATGAGTTTGCAGGAAATTGCAGGTGGGACCCAGTTACCTTCCACAGGTCTCTAATATTTATGTAAGCTTTTGGTGCTTAGTAAAATAGTCCTCCTGAAAGAATTGTTTAAAGTCTTTTTACTGTTGGTCAAGAGATATGCTCATCTTTGAAAGCTTTCAGAGTAGTTGTCCACTTGCTCAAGTTGAACTTTCTAGGTTAACAAGGAAATTTTATTATTGTAAGACTTCAAAGACACCTCCAAAGACTGTCTCCATTTGTGCTTTACTATTACCTGGTCTGGCTTCAGAAACAATTGATATTTCCCCTTCCAAGTATCTCCTTTCAAGTCTCAAATCTCTTGTAGGTGTGGCAGAAAGCAAGAGTTTGTTAACTCTGCTTGGCCAAGGAAAAATTTATGAACCTCTTCACAACCATTCTCCTATGAATACCACATCATGATATTTTTTGTCACTGAAGCATTAATTTAAAATGTGGTCATACATAAATTTAGAATTTGGCAAAGCATTCACCAAAAAAGATACAAATAGGTGGTGGTTAGAAATCCTTTTCAATACCATTAACTACCAGCCACTGCAACCATTTACTCCCCCCAATATGGGCTAAGTCTTAGTAATGCCGCTAATTTGTTTTGCAAAGGAAAAAAGTAATAATCTTTATATCTCATAGGCATCTTTACTCAGTTCTTGCTTAAAAAAAACCCAAACAAAAAACAACAACAAAACACTATAGAAATGAAAATAGGAAATAAAATAATTTCAGCTAACCACATCTAAGCCACATCATTTGGGAAATTTCTAAGTGAGGAGGATGAACATTTCTAGAGGTAGATTAAATAGGTAGCTAAGGCAAATGGCATAAGTCTCGCTTCAGAGCTACACCTATTTCTCCACATTCCATAGGAAAGACTTTATTATCCTAGAAAAACAATTCTTAGACAGAGTTTTTAGGTGAGAGGGGTCCTTCCTAAGAACTCTAAAATCTTTAGAATGTGTATTTTCTTTCATATAACATGGAATCCAAAGCCAGTGTCTTTTCTTCTATTGTATAAGGTGTCTAAAATACCACTGCTTCCGTATGTTATAGTGCATAAACTAAGTAACAGGTATTGTGTCAAAAGTGTCAAAAGTTTTATCCTGTTTTTTAACAGGAAAATGGTACAAACATGAGCATGGAAATTCCTGATGCTTTCTTAAAAAAAATTACAAAAATGTTTTCTTAAATTGGGATACTAGTTACTAATATTTTTTATTTTTAATCAACAATTACTTATAATACAAATAGAGTATTTAAATGTTAAAATCAAGTACCTGAATATGAAAATACAGGGAAGAAAAAATATTAGAGTTAGAACCTGCAGGTTTAACTACCCAATCCTAGCTAAACCCTGAAGACAGTTGAAGGAGTGTATGTCATGTCCCATTTATGAGAACAGACATATAAGAATACTATTTTCATTAGTGTCTTTGAAAAATGTATTTTAATAATTATATTGTCCTACAATTTGCATATGAAGCTGATACTTCGGTCTGAGAGCTTGCCAATACTTTGATTCGGCACTGCCACGTTTCATCATGAAAAGCTTTTTCCTTATTGACCGAGCAAAGTCATTTAATGGAAAACATAATCATATCCTAAGTGGTAGAGGTCTTCCTTCTGGTGCGTGCTGGATTTACTTGGGCATGTCATTTGCTCTATCTTTTTAATAGCACTTGGAAGACAAAGGATAGCTGTTGATGATTTGCCAGCCTTTCAGTTCCTTCATGTTAGCAATCTTTCATAAATCTGAAGGTTCACATCCCTTTTTACTGTTTTATACCTTAGCATAAAATCTTTTTGATATCTTGATTTACACCATATGTAAAACTTATGGTTGCAGAGATATGAGAATTATTCCATAAATATCTATCTTTCTCAGGCTCCTAGTCTCTGAACAGAGGTTTTTAACGGTTCTTTTGAGACCAAAATATACATTTATTTTTAATAATGATTTCTCATTTATGTTAGATTTTGTGTTAGGAATATTTAAATAATGGTAAGATCTTAAGTATTTCAAGAGGTTTCAGTTGAATTTGATAAAAAACTTCTATACTTTGAGGGTGACAGAGCACTGGAACAGGCTGCCCAGGGGAGTTGTGGAGTCTCCTTCTCTGGAGATATTCAAAGCCCTCCTGGGCAATGTCCTGTGTAACATGCTCTAGGTGACCCTGCTTTAGCAGGGGGGTTGGACTGGATGATCTCCTGAGGTCCCTTCAAACCCTTGCCATTCTGTGATTCTGTGAAGAGGCGTAAATGATTGTAGAAAAAAAAGAAGCATGATTTGACTGAAAACTGTATTTTTATTGAAGAAATAATTTTATAAATTAAGTATTCCACTTCAGTGATTTTCAACTTTTTGTCAGTTTGAAAATTATTAAAAATATTTCAAAGTTTGCTAGTTTGCTATGAACTTCCTTTTTAATTTTCCATCCCTTGTTTAGGAGAAAACAAAGGTAAGAAAAAAGACCAAAATGAAATTGGGAAAAGAGGTTTCCAAGAAGGATTCTCCCAAGCCACAAACCAAACATATTTAACCAACATTTTCAAAACTATTTTTGAAGTAGTGAATTTCACAGAGTGAAATTGAAGGGGATTCCAGAATTTACTTGTTATAACTTCTATTAACTTCGTTTTCCTTCCTTGGAAGATGTAGTTGGCACAAAATCCTTTCTAGTACAGGTTTAAACCTCTTCTTCTGAAAAAACATGGTTTCTGAAGAAGACCTCAAAGACAGTATTAGCAGTTTTACATCTGTATTCATGTTTCCTTGCAATATCTTTTTAAGGATGAAATGTTGGCACTGGTATGCTTTCCTAGAATATATCAATGAGAAATTTTTGCCAAATTTTAAAACGTGGGCATCTTTCCACAATCCTATCACATAGTTCATTTCTTTCCATTTATTTGACCCTGTGTTAGTCACAAGTAAACTTTAACAAATGAGGAAGAAGCCCTACATGCTCTCTAGCTTCTCACCCAGTCATTAAGCACATTTTGGAAAAAGCGATTGATAAGGTTCAAATTAGAAATGAAATGCCCTGAGAGGAATAAGCTTTTTAACCTCATCATCACAACAAATCATTATGACCTTTTTGTGCCACCACAACCAAATTTACCATAAATAAATCTGTTCTCCGTTTATTCATTGTTCCCTTTCTAAAGACCTTGAGCTGATATCTTCTGAAGTTGTATACACCATTTCAGATACTCTTTAAGACAAACTGGGTATTCTTCATCCTAGTCACTCTATAAACTGTTATAGTAAATATTTAAATATATACAGTACTTGTTTATATAAGACATAATGACTTTAAATTAGGCTGATTAGATATGCCTGACTGAATGTACGTTAATAATTTACTTTTCATCAATTTGTTCCAGTGCCTAGAGGGCTCTGATTTTTTTAAAAAATCACAATAGTCTCATCTAGACAAAGATTCAAAAAGCAAAGAAGCAAATTATTTGAGATCAGGCCTCTAAGCAAACTGTAGGTGAACTACAGAATAAAGGGGGAATAAGCGGGTATTACCTTTTTATATAACACTCTGAGTTGTATTTGACCCAGGGTTTTTGACCAAAGGCTGTTCTGTTTTCTGGTGAACTTGACATACACAAAAGGAGTAAGTCAAAGACTTTCTCAAACACTTGAAAAGAAAAAATATTAATCTTCATTTCAGTGAAAGATTTTCCATCCTGCAGTGTGTATTGCTGATCTCATTCATTTTGCCATTCTGAATAAGCCACACTAGAAACTTTGAAATATATTTTTAGACAGAATCCCTTCATGTTAATATCAATGTGGACTAAAAATTTCAAATAAAAGATCATGTAGTTCCTTACAAAAATTCTTTGCTACTCAGAGTTACCAATCTTTTGTACCAAACTATGCAATTAAAATGAGGATACTTTCAGAGACTGCTGATCAGAGCCTGATTTTCCAATAACCATGAAAGGACACCAAAAGATATTTGAATAATATTGTCATTGTTTTATTCCTTGCCAAGTCTCATGGGGTTTAGCTCACTATGAAGCCACCTGAAAGCGTGATTCAGTAGCCCATATGCAGTTGCATTGTGCCACTTGCTCTCCATCAGGTAGCTCACCTGACTTCCAGCTGATTTCCCACAAGTCTTGTGTCCTATATGCCGGTCCCATCCAGATAGTGCTCACATCCTAGGGCATTTCACGTGGCATTACAGGTGCGTGTGTGTGTACAACTAGAAAAAGACATCAGCATGCACAAGTGATCAGTCAATGGTCAATACAGCTAATGGGGTCAACAAGTATTTCAGCCAACCAGCTGCAAGAAGCTCAATTCAACTGCTGTGGCGTATTCACCTCCCTGAGGCTGGATGCGTAGAGGGCCTGAATCCTACTGGGAGGCTGCTGAAAGCCTGGAGAGATGCTGTCAAATATTTACAATGACATTAAGCTCCTATGTTGAAGCAGCAAGTTTAGTCTAACACAGCTAAACAGAGGTGTCTAAATGTCAGTGTTTATAAATGTGCCAAGTGCCTGGAGGGGGAAGCTGGTTCCACATGGAGGCACTGAGGGACATTTGAGGTGCTCCAAAGCCCCTGAAACAGGGTGTGGGTTAGCAGGCCCTCAGCAAGCTTGACTCTAACCTCTTCCATCTTTCCTCTAAAAGGAGTAATGAGATTTATCATCCCTGCTCATAGTCCTCCTCTTGTAGCCACTAGAAGAGTACCTGACTACTGTACATTTAGGATCAGTGGGAAACTGTTTCCCATGTAATGCAGAAGACTTTGCATATTGCTCATCAGACACTACACAAAGCTGGCTCTTTGACTATGAATAACTGCTGAAGAAATGGAGCACTGAGGCAACAGGTTACTACGGAAACTTTCTTGTTAGCTTACCCCTAAACTGTTCATTATTGGACGTTTCCCAGCCCAGGGTTAAAATATATAACTAGAGTTCACAGGTTTGAGTTTTTCACAAAAAAAAGGTGAATTTTGGCATGTTTTTGAGAAATGTGGAGAGAACTGAGTCAACTATGAAAATGTTATGTTACTAACTACAATTGCTAGTTTTTCTTGTCCTTTTGATACAATCCTGCTTTGCAGAAGCACCTCCAGCCTTGGCTATGCCAATTTCATGTTAGAGTAAATAAAACCACCCCACAAATAAAACCACCCAGCAACCCTCCTGGGACTTCTGTCATTCCTTGACTTGTAAATCTAATGCCTCTTTGCACCTTTAGTCAGCTCAGAGGCTCTCCATCTCCTTTTCACTGATGCGAGGAAAATAACAACAACGTGAGGCACTGCCTTTGCGCAGGCCTTGGCTCCCACGCAGGAGTGGGATATATCTGCTTTTTCCTGACGCAGTGAGGCAAAAAGCTTCGAGAGTGGGTCTGGAGCAGATTGTTTGGAGCAGACTGACTGTTCGTACAGTTCTTGTGATTAACTTCAGTGGCCCTTGGAGTACTTCTGGGTTTTTTTCAAAGTTTTTTGCTAAGATATATAAAAGGAGCAACCTCTCTCCAGCGTCCACTCAGGGATTCAGTTTTGCAGTCATGCCATAAACTGTCAAGGTACACAACCCACCAAAGTATAAAGCATCATGCACAGCGTGCTTTGCATCACTGAATTTTGTCCCTCTCCATCTTTCCTTTCTACCCCATTGCTCACTGTTCCCTAGAAAGGAACAAATGAGCTCTTCAACCCAGGACCATGAAAAAATTATTTTAATAACACCAATAAAGTGCCTTGTTTTACACTATAAAATAGTTATCTCAAATTTATTTTCAGGTTTTTTCTTTTTTTTCAAAGCAAAATGTCTTTGTTCAAAATTTCATGTGTTTTCAGCATATAAAACACTTTTCCCTTTTAATTTCATGGTACAGTACTGTTTTCAGAAACTGTGTACTTACATACAATGGTTCAAAAATTGAAAAAAAAATGGGAAAATGTGA
>NW_009259798.1:5526659-5570568 GCF_000687185.1 Egretta garzetta
CTACAAAACGACAATTTATTGGGCCAAAGCTAGGTAAGTGCCTCTTAATATTGCAAAACGTAATGAGTGTGCTCTAGAAAGCCAAGTTTCAGTGCAGCTATTGACATCTGCAAGGTTATACCACATGAAACTGTATCAGCATTATTAAAGCAACGTGAAGTAACAAAAAATATCTGTTTGTCTGTATTATGATGAGTTGCAGAAGATGGTAATCATGGTGGAGGGGGGAGGCAGGAGGAGCTGCTGGATTTAGATCTTGGGCTTGAGTGTGCTCTAGAAAGCCAAGTTTCAGTGCAGCTATTGACATCTGCAAGGTTATACCACATGAAACTGTATCAGCATTATTAAAGCAACGTGAAGTAACAAAAAATATCTGTTTGTCTGTATTATGATGAGTTGCAGAAGATGGTAATCATGGTGGAGGGGGGAGGCAGGAGGAGCTGCTGGATTTAGATCTTGGGCTCCATGAAGCATACTGACAAATGTCTAAATATTTCTATAGCAATTCTACAGAGCCCAGCAGGATTCACAAACTTCACTACAGGGTGATCAAGTGTTTTTAGCAGACAGCATGAAAATTCAATGTGACTGTGGGCAGCTCTAAGTTATGCAATCTTCACTTTATCCCAGATGTTGCTAGAGGAATTTCTCTTTTGTTTAATATCAACAACATTTTTCCCTTGACTTCACTCACTGTAGTCACATGTAATCATGTCAACATTAAAATACAGATGCCTAAACTACCTTTTGTATTCAGCCACAGTAGCCAAGGATTAACAAAACAGTATAAATAAAATAAACTAACAAGGCTGCACAGTATCTCTATAATAAATCAAACCTTTTTACAGGATATTATTCAATAAATGACATATGAATAATCTGTTTAACCTACATTATCCTTCATATCCTTCAAAGCTCTATGTTGCCTGTACTGGTAAAAAGCAAAGAAAAAACTGATGTATTCCAAAGTGCCACTACAATCTATAGCTGGCCAGGAAGCAGCACTACCTGTCTGGCCCAAATCAGACTGAAATAAAAATTTATGAAATTCCACAAAAAAAGTAATTTCAGCTCTTTTGAAAGGAAATGTAGTCCCAGGGCTCTCTCAAGCTCCTCAGTGAAATTAATATTCTTGGTAGTTGCACCAAATAGCCACTTGGAATCCCAGGCTCTGTAGCTGTAGGAAAAACAAAGAGATAAATGAGCTGGTGTAGCTCGTACGGCTACCCTAACCTGTGACACTACCACAAGCCAGTTTGCTGCTATGGGCCATGTGCCATTGATGTCCTGATTCAATGTCATGATGCTTGCCTAGCATACGAACCTGTTCTTTTCATGAAACTCTTTCTCATGGTTCATTTTGCTAGTAGGAGTAATATACCACTTTGTATAATATGAACTTATTTACCTGCATTTTCTACTTATTCCTAAATAATATTTTTAAATCAGTCATTTATCACATTTTCTTATTTGATTTATTTATTATAAGCTGTCAAAGATGGTCAGCTTGTTCATCATTTCTAGCAAAAGAATTATTTTCTTTCATTTTAGCCCAGTTGTAACTTCTGCCTGAAATTTTATTTTGTGCATGTGTTCTCATTAACATTCAAAAAGGTTTTTCACTTCAGGCAAGGTTTAAAACCTGTATAATTGCAGTTTTTCTCACAATATTCTACAGAACAAGGAGAACTCCAGACAAAATCAGACCTTGATACATTGTCACCATTTATCACTGTTAAATTCCCTTTATTTCTGAAGTGAAGGAAACTTAAATCAAACTTAAGGCAGTGTTGGCAAATGCTGCCAATCTTCAGTTCCTCATAACTCAGCACCCTGTGGCTTGAGAGCACTGAAAAAAGGCTGCTGCATACAAAAAGTATGAGGAGGTCCCTGTGTCATTATGCTATTAGCATAATTCTGCATTGCAGACTCTTTTTTTGGACTCTGGTTTAATTAATAAAATTATGCAAAGTTCTGGAGGACAGTTGGAGGAAGCAGAAACCCTTTCCCGCCCATCAGTTTTGATCCACTTCTGCAAGTGACCTCTGATGAAGCTGCAATGCAGTCAGCAAGCTACAGAGTCCCTGGTTTGTTTTTACTCTTCTGGCATCAAGCTTTTCCTGGCTTGGGTTCTGTTGTCTCCAAGCCATGAGAACCTGGGTGAAGCCCCCTTCACCAGCCCCTCTGCCCTTTCTGCACCCTGATGGATGGGACATTCTGCCAGGAAGCAGAGGACATGGGCTTGTGTCTTCTCAAGCTGGGAACACAGAGGTGGTCTCTCATCTTTGTGTTGTGGTGGCATCATCACCATCTACTCTAGTGTGGCTCTATGCACCTTCATCATTGCTTGGCAGTTCCTCACATAACCTTAGATATTTTTGAACTGCCCTTCTGAAACATTATCTCTTTCTGTGTGCTGTGTATGAGGCATAACATCCACAGTGGCAAGAAAAACCTGGATTAATCAACCCAGTGTTACTCTCTTGCATGAGAAACCTCAATTTGTGTCCTAAATTAGGACGATCCCATGCTCATGCTGCACTCAGAGAAGCAGGCAAGTAATATCCAGAAGGCAGATGAAGTGTTTCCTCTTTTCCCACTGAGTTTAGGGGTAACCTATAAGAAATTATGATACTTATTTAGGCACTATTTTAAAAAATGTAAAGTTAGACAGGGTGGAACCAGACCCTGATGCTTGGAAATTAGTCATTGAGTCTAATTTTAAAGACATAAGCCATTGGCTTCTGCACAACACTGCTTCCAAACTATACAGTATCTTTCTCTTATATGTTTCCTCTATTAGCAAGCTGAAGAGACTGCCAAACTGTTTGCAAATGTCCTGAAGCTATGTTTCCGCCTTGCTAATCCCTGCTGTGACTCCAGTTCCCAACGTCTTTACAGATTGATACAGCGTTTCATAATCAGAGCTGCATGTAGCTCTTTCCACTTTGAAAAGGTGCCAATGAATGTGTCCACCAGTCTGGGCACATGAGCATGTTTGACCTCATCAGCAACCTGGAGAATCAAAGCCAGTCTGAATGAAAGATTGCTCATTGGCTCATCTAGCTCCACTTGCTTCACTGAAGACAAAATATTGGGTACTGCTTTATTTTAGGACATAAGCAGTACCCAAAACATTGCACTTTCATTTTGCTTAGTTGCTGTTTTTCCTGGAGACAATCTTTCCGTGTTGGATGGTGGAAGTTTTTTTGGACAATGAATCATACTTAGTCATTCTGGAGCTCAACAGATGCTCAAACATAGCCAAGAGATTTCAGCATTCACTCGTCCACTCATGGTATATCTGTAACTATTTCATCTGAAAGGGCAATAAATGCTGCAACTGAGGCATTACCAGATTCCATCGCTCTGTCTAGTTCCTTCCACATGTAAAATATGAGTAACGTGTCTTCAGGTTAGGTTTGGCTGTCGACTGTGGTAATGACTTAAGGATTAGACAGTGCTACGTGAATAGTAAGTATTTGCATGTCTCCATGGCTGGTAAAGAACTTCACAGTTTTCATAGTGGAAAAAGGATGGAACCTGTCCCTCTTGCTTAGAAAATCATGAAGGCCTCCAGCTTTCAAAGATCAAAACCCAATTATCACTGAACATTTCCCACTGTAGCATAATAATAGTATGATAGAATTAAAGGGTCGTACAGGGATACATGTGTATTTCTGAATCTTGACTGAAAGTGGGTTAGCTGGTTGATTGTCCTTCTGTTTTTCCTTGACCATCACAGAAATATCTCCCCACAGGCACCTGCCTCACTGACCAGCTTTCCAGCTCTTTGGGAATGAAATAGTGTGCAGGAACTCACTCAGGACTTTCCTGTCACCTCAAACATTCACTTCTCCAGGCTGCCTGCTTTTTCAAGTATCTGAAGGTTGGGGAGCTGACAGACAAATTCTAGCTAAAAAGTTAAATTACATTTTCAGAACTGGAATTCTCTTTATGTCTTTTTTTTTTTTTTTCTTTTTTAATTTGAACTTTTGTCCCAATTTTGAGGACAGAGGTCCTGAAGAGTAGAAATTCTATCTTGCAGCAAACTCTAGTAATCTGTGATAAAGTACAGTAATATACTAAAAGGCAGTACTGTAGCATCCTTGCCAAGGCTAAAGTAAATACTTAAAAAACTTCTTACTTAAATCTTAAGTAGTTCTCTAAAAAGTTTCTATCCGCTATTGGGCAATAATGCATATTGTCAAATTCTTAACAATTATAAATACATCTTCTTCATTTACAGCTTTGGATTTATATATCCCTAATGTCTTTGTGAAATATTTTTTATGGTGTTCAGAACTAATATCAAAAGGAAATAATATATGCTATATAGGATCCTGTGTATGTGCAGTCTCTATAAACACTCATAGCTTGCCTGAAAATAGCTAGGGTCCAATACATTAAAAATATTAAAAATTACTGATATGTTTGGATAAAACTGTCATTCTTTTAGCTTTCAAATATCAGTTACTGTGAGAATATTTAAAAAAAAAAAAAACAATAAATGCTATGAGAAATGAACACCAGGGCAAAATATTGGAGTGAGTACTCTGTCCTTACAAAGCATTCTTTGTGCACTGGAAGTATTTCAACAGGTTAAGCTCTTTTTCTTATCTGGCATAAAATCAGTTTCAAAGCAAGTTGAAATATCAAGTTGAAGATACAGTGAAAGACTCTTTCTGCTCACTGTACCTTCTGTCCCTATCTAGCCTGAAGTCAGAATATACTTTGATAGTAATATAAATTGTCTTAATAGGTCAACACATACAGAAAAAATTTAGAATACTATTTCTTGTAAAATTAATCAGTTTTAAAAAGTTAATAGTTTAAGTATTGACCAAAGAAGACTGATCAAAGAACACCATGAAATCAATCAGTTATTTTTAAAAGGTAGCACAGAGACATGCATATTAAATAAAATAACATTAGACAATATCACATTAACATCAAAGATGTCATCTGAGACTAAAAGAGCAATGACATTAGAAATAATAACAGCAAATACGTTATAAGGTGCTGCAGACGTGTAGTTAAGGATGATAGCTTTGCACTTCTGTAGGACCTTTCATCCAAGGATTTTAATGTATTAAAAAAACCCCACACTGTTCTATCTAGTTTGTAGATGAAAGTGGGATTCCAGTTAGGAGCTGGATATCTTGCGTCTTGGATAAAGACAAGATAAAGATAAAACTGCAAGGGTGGGATTTACTGCATCTAACTCTAAAAATAGGCCTCTACTTTAAGACATCCAGGCCCTTTCTACAGTCAACGTAGGCAAATAGGAACAAGATGATTCATCTTACATGTCTGAAAAACTAATTTAAGATGTAGTTACAATTTCTGAAGAATGGCACTTTCAAAATGTTTACGTATTGTACGATAAGAAGCTGCAGCCCTTACCCTGGATGCTGTTGTCTACATTGCAGAATCTTCAGAGCCCACGGACACCAACCTCAGGTGCAAGAAGGTATCTAACTAACTCAAATATGAGTCATGAGGCATAAAATCCACCAGAAACCCTCTGAGGGACCTACAGTCCTTCCTGGATCTGGCTGGCTTTAGAATTTAATATGATAAAGCAGTGCAGAGGGAAGAATAAAAGTCTATGGTCTGATGGTGTTTAATATTAAACATGGGGAAGCTTTAAGAAATGAATATGCAGTTATTACTGAAAAAGAATAAAATGAAAACAGAACCTTTTACGTTACTGATCAATATTTCAATCTATCAGCTTACTTAACAGTCTTGCTGAGATGTTAAAGACTTAAAAGATAGTAACTGTTAAGAGTGTTTTGAAGTTTTAATTTCCACCAGAGGGAAAACAAATATTAATATTTGGTTTTATGTGTATGTACACTGTCCTCAGGCTGCTTTGTGAAAATAAGACAATCATTTTAAATCCATATTGTTTTCCAAACACCTTTCACTCATACAACGTGATACCACCCATTTCTTTCAGGACATCAAGACTTTCTTTGTCATCTTTTACTCTCTTGTCCTCTTTTCCTGCAGAGACATTTTCAAATGCTATGATGAGGAGCATAATCTATTGGTTTATTTTAAGACAAATTTAGTTTCCATGCTCATAATTAGACTTTGGACTGAAGACTCCCTGGATATTTTGCTAACTAAATTTTTTTTCCTCTCTACCTTATCTTATTGCTACACCACCCCATGCCCCCCCCACCCCCCCAGTATGTTCAGAGTTACACCATCTCACAACTTGAACAATTACACAAACATACTTTTCCTTACCTTCATTCAGACCAACTCAGCAAATTTAACCTTCCTACCAAAAGACCATCTCTTTCTTAAGCTGTTGACTTATACATCAGAACTGTGAACAAGACACGGTTCAGTTTTAAGACAGATGTTTTCCTCCATGAATAAAGCACGAGAAAATAAATGTCTGTACTTATCTGGGAAAAATCCTGAGGTTCCCAGAGATAGTGCACACCAATTTCAATCTTACCAAAATATTTACTTTCCTTCTTGTCAGCAGCTGCTGGATTTATGTGTAGATCAGAACACTCACTGGCTATTTTCTCGTTACCCAGGGGAGGGAATTTAAGCAAGATGTTAAGAAAATTAATGAACATTGTCAATAATGTAGATTTTCTTGTCATAATACTCCTCTGAAAGATCAAACTGAATACATAGTGTTTGAAGAATTTTAAGCACTTCTTTAAGAAGAGGAATACATTAGGACCCAATTTCTTTTTGCTAGTTAAATGTTCAGGGATGAAAAGATTCTGGTTGTTTTGTTGTTTTTTTTCTTACAAATTTCTGTAGCTTATATTTAAGCACAAACGTGCATTTAATTCACCTCAGGGGTGAATGCCCCAACAAAAGCCAAAGCTCAGCTGGAGTCAAGATGTGCAAGGGATGTCAAGGGCAACAAGGTAAGGCAAAAAGCTAGAAAAAAAAGAGGAATAGATTAATTAAAATTAATAGATTGGTGGATACTGCCTCAACTAGGAACTGGACAAGGGATTTTGTTTTAAAATGCAGGTGTATGATACCACTGATAATGGTAACATCTGTTCATCACAATGGCAAATCAACAGTTGGTGCTTATAGACTTACTGTAATTCAGTAATAGATTTGTCAGCTCCTAGAAAACAACAAGAAGACAAGAAAGTTTAAGCAAGGAAGAGCTCCAAAGAATTAAGTGATAACATTCCCATTTAGGAAGCTACACTGAAGCCCTCAGGATCCATCATGCACTTACAGCTAAATGTGTGTCTAATTAGTATGTTAAATTATAATATGGAAATTCTGTCTCTTACTTTGATACTTACTCAGTAAGAAAGGCCTTCCTGGCCCAGTTGGTTGAGTCACTGATGGGCTGCTCTGCAAAACAACCAACCGCATCTGAAAGAGTGGATACAGAGAGGCCACCAGTGATCCTGGAGAAGCACATGCTACTCTTGGTGACACAATTCCTAGGTGTGGCAACGCTGTCAGGAAGTGCACATTGCTAAGTACTTTTTACCAGATGTTCTGGGAGCTGTTTTTAACACTCCTAGCTCTAATAAACTGGATCTAAGCACCTGCAGTCTAGTCCTAAGCCTGTGAGAGCATGGAAATTCCAGCAAGCTGTGGTAATAGCTGAGCTTTCTTCTAAATCCAGCCAAGAGGTTTGGCTTCTAAAATCTGGATACCCAAGAGATTTCAAAGATTCTGCAAAAGCAAAGTGATTGAACAAAAAGTTCCCCAAACTTATCTGACTTATTTATACAACTGTCAAGATGTACTGACAATAGGAGGAATCTATTTCCTGGATGAAAGAGAAGAGCAGGCAGCATTTGAAATAACCGCAATAGCTTTGCAGATGGTGGGTATCGTATACTACCGTTCATCAGATTATAATGAGTCTATGAATGTGAGATAATCTGAAGTGACAATAAAAACTGATGCCTACACTCCATTTCACATTAAGAAATGCACAGTATTTTCATAGAAATAGGTAATTACTTATACAATATATGTTCTTTTTAATCTTCAGAAGGGGGGGAGGGAATGTGAAGTTATGGCATAGCTGACTATAATTTCAGGATTAAAAAGGGCATTTTGAAGTCTTAAAGTAATAGTTAAATTTTGTTCTAAGAAAAACCCTTAGCTATTATGAAAGGCTCATGATGGAAACCTTGTAGCATGTGACATGCCTCAGGCATATTCAAATTTCTGTTTGACATTTTCAAGAATACCATAATCTAACATGACTGACAAGCTGTACTGCAGAAAATGGAGCTTGAAATAAACCCGTGTTTTATTAAGTGCCACTATAGATAAAATAGTTGATTGTACTTTATCTTGTATAATTCCTAAAAAATAACACTGTGAAGGCTGCTCACTGTCAGGGTACTTAGATCACTGTTGCATGGCACCTGAAGAACTAAAATGAGGCAAAAATGTGCACTCTACTGTTAAGAGGTGTGTTAAGACGGCATGTTAAACTTATTTTCATGTGTGGAAACCCCTTTGATATTTATCTGAACACTGTTGAGTTCTTAGTAGATTTAATTAACCAGTTCCCTGGTTCATTCTTTTTTGAAGTGTTTTGCTAAAGAATTAGGGGGTTTATTCAGATAATCCAAGTAAACCCCATTAGCAAAGTTTTGATAATTAATCCGTATGAACAGAAACAACCTACAAAGCATTCTCTGAGTTTTACTAAGTTTCATGAGTCCCATTTCTCTTTGGTTGCTGGGAAGAGTATTCATGAATCCAAGCTGCAAGATTAATTTCACTGAATCGGTGGCAAAGATAATTATTTTCGTTGCTCCTGAAAAGTAAAGCCTTACTGCCTGTTTGTTTTCTGTTTTACATTTGTAACTTCTTTAAGATGGCAAAATAAAATTACTAACAGGTGTTAAATGTAAGTATTGCCGAAAGTATCTGTTAAAACCAATAAAAAACCATTTGTCAAAAATTCCTTTTGATATTACAAGACCTCTAGCGCATGCATTTGTGCAGCTTGTGCTCATTTACATGTTATGCAATACAATTCACCTTTTTGTCTGCTTAAACTTAAATTACCTTATATTTTCCTGTATTTAAAATATCAAAAGGGTCACAATGACTTTCTAAATATTTTATCAAAGCTCTTTAGGGCCACAGTGACTTAACTGATCGTGATTGGCATCATCACAAATCATTGATATGTGCTGTATTGAGACATACTCATCAGAGTGTCAAACCTTCATCACACTTCTTTGAACAAAGTCAGTGTTACAGACTGACACAACACAGTACCTCATTGCTCATTACCTAATTAATAAAAAAAGGCTTCTCTGGTGTCAAAGGCACATCATTCCTCCTGCTATTCTAAGAAACACAACAGCCACCCAGCTGTACAAATAGCTTTCTACTAACTTCAGTGCAATGCCCAAACCTTTCTGTATTACCTGCACAGTTATTTCTATTCAGCATTTGTAATTTTACCTGAGCTGTTTTTTTGGGACATGGTAATCCAATGAAAATAGAGAGAATTTTCATGTTTATATGAATCTAAACTGACTTCTAATATATTTAGATAATAATAACAATTATTATTATTGTTGCTCTAGGAAATGATGCACTTCTCTGTATCACAAAGTAAAATTGTTACTCAGGAAATCAGAATTACAAAAAAAAGTGTATTATTGAAAAGATTATAAAACTACAGACTAAATGCTTAGTGAGACTCCTTGATTTCAAGTTTCAAAATTCCATTTAATCTTCATAGATTGCATATATCCTAGATGATCTAAATAGTAAAGCTCTGTTACAAAGAGTGTGGTTCTTAAAGATATTCAATAACATTAAAGCTGGGATGACATTTCATTTCAATTATGCCTGTAGGTGGAAGAGATATTTCTTTTAGTTCGGAGAGCAACTGAAATCCTAGCTTAAGTTAAGTCCTGGTGTCACTGCTTTCACTGAGGTTACTTTGAGAATGATAATGACCCATTTATTTTCAGTGGGACATATTAAAGAACTGTTCTAAATTCTAAAGCATTTTGAACAGTAGGATTATAAGCATTAATAGTTAAATAACTGGCACAAAAACATGTTGCAGAAATGAATGCTTGACAGTTCTAGCAGATGTAAGCAGATAAAATGAGGATATATGCACAATATAGTAGGTCGTGCATAAGAGCCCTTTAACTAGCTGTGTATATCTATCACTATGGAAATAGCAATGGTTGTTTTTGCCATGCCCCTATACTGACCAACCTTTGCTGGGAAGCTGCCCCTCTTGGGACTCTACGCACAGTGCTGTGCTTGTTCTGCAAATGCACCAGCTAGTTCTGCAAAGCTCTACTCTGATAGCCACTGAAAGGCATAGACTGGTCAGTCCTTGCATAAAGCTTTCTAAGGCGTGTTTGCATCCTTGAAATATGTGTTCAGTATCACTGTTGGCTCCCATCCAGCATGCCAATGGGGGAGGAATACTCCTGGGTATTAATGTCCCTGATTTGGCTGCTCTTAACCGTCTCTACTTCTGAATTTTACAAAACAGCACATGAATAAATTACAATCAAGAAAAGAATTATTTAATGAAGCTACCTATTGATCATCCCCTAAGACAAGGCCTGCCTATACAAACAGTACCTTCTGCCCTCAATATTAAAAATCTGGCCTTTTTCAAACACATAAGAAACCATTTCCAGCATTCCTTCCTGGCAGAGCAAGTGATACAGTGGAGGACATGGGTGCCATCCAGAGGAACCTCAGCAAGGTTTTGTTTTGTTCAGGGAAAACAGGGATACAAACAACCATTCATTAATGAAAACACATAGGAGGATATTCCAGAAACTGCTTCTGGGCATTTTTTTCTTGGGTTTGTTGTTGTTTTGAAAGAGAAATCGAAAGATGTCGAAGAAAATATTTTACAATAATGAGAAAATATTTATTTCTGCCACCATTCTTTCTGTAGGCAAAATCCAGTAATTTCCCATGTGTGTTGTCCCTAAAACATACTTTGCTGGAGCTGGGTGAAGGAATGGCAGGAGTGCTTCTGGTGGGGTGGGCGCCAGGTGGTCCCATCAGCACAGCGATGGCAGCGCGGGACGTGGAGCGGGGCCCATCACTGCACAGCACAGCTGCTCTCCTGATGATGCTGTCTTCCCTGGCAGCTCCTCTGCACTCAGGACATCCCCTGACCCGGCTTGTGGTCACGTATGTAGAGACACGGTTTAGTAGTGGACAGGTACAGTTGGACTCAATGATCTTAAAGGTCTTTTCCAACCAAATGATTCTATGATTCTATGATTCGAGCTGGAGGAATGGCCAGCAAGAACCACATAAATTTCAACAGCATCAAAGGTAAAGTCCTGCACGTGGGCTGGGACCACCTGTGCTGGGATCCAGGCTGTGAGCTGGCTGGCTCCATGGCAAATCTGCAGAAAAGGACCTGGGGACCTGGTGGGCACAAGTCAGCAGCAGGTGACTGGCAGCATTGAAGGCTAAACACATGGCGAGTTGAACTATCAAATGCATAGACAGGGAGACGGTCTAAGGATATGATTTTTCCCCTTTATTTTACACTAGTGTGGCTGCACCTGGAAAAGTGTCCGGTTTGGTCCTCTCCTCTCTGAGTACAAAAGACATATGGGGAAACTGCAGAGTCCAGAAAGGGGCTGCTAAAATGATTGGCAAAGAAGCACAGGATGTATGAGAAGCTGCTTCTTCTAAGTCTCCTGAGCTTGTTTTAGAAATAAAGGGCCTGTTGGGGAATTTTTGATCATACTAGTAAAGTTTAGTAATATGAATCCTTGTTTTTTATTTCTGATGGCAGAAAGAACTAATTTCAAACATTTGAAATGAAAAGCTGTAATGGTGTCTTGATGAATTGCAGAAAGCTGCAAAGAAAGTTGGAAAGATTTTTTTTTTCCCCCCATCACCTCAAAGACTCCCTTTTCATCAAAAGATACGGAATATTTAAAGGCAGTAAGTGACTAGTAAGAATAAAATGTGTCAATTCCCAAAGGAATTCTGAAATGAGAACTTTTAAACACTTACGGAAATTAAGTAGTTGTCAAATCTGCTATGCTTTATGACCAAAAAAAAAAAGAAAAAAAGAGGGAAAAGTGTTGTGCAGTGAATAAAAGAACTATAAGACTCAGTTGGGGTGAAAAAAAAAGTTCTCACAGTCTCACCAGCAGGTTAAGCTTCTCAGCACTGCAGACCAAGCTGAATTTTGCTAGTCTAAAGATCAAGAGCAAGAGCCTAGACAGGACTGAGCTGTCTGTGTGGAGGGAAGGGGCAAAGCTAAAGGAATGAACCAGAGCTTAATGTTGTTACAGAACTGAGGGATGGAAACTGAATTTTGTTTGAATCAAACTGGTCAAAGCTCAAAGGTAGCCACATATTGTCCCTCTCAGTAGCAGAAACCCTGCTTTCCACGATGCCAGCACGGGCACAAGAGATCCTGGGAAAGATGTCGCCTCATTTCTGGCAGTCTGCTGCTTTTTCACTGTTGCTGCTTTGGCTACTGCGGCTCCACAACTGCCTGTGAGTAGATTTACTCCCGTGACTCACTAAGGGTATTTTAGATATTGAAACACTTACACCTTATTTAATAACTGATTGAAAAGACTATTTTTGAGGTCTCTGCATTCATTTCCAGTTTCTATCTGCAGGTATCGGTACACTCAGGTACCTACTCAGGAACACTAAACTGGGCTGGGTTATCCCACTGAGCTTTTGTTGTGTCCCCCCCCCCACCTTGTATCTTGCAAAGGTAACATTATTCAAGAGACTTTTTTCCACTGCCTGTGGCTGAAAGAAGAGATCTGGCATGTTGTCTGTCCTGTGAAATACATATTCTACCTTGGAATAGGTAAAAATCAGCATACGCATCCTGTGGGAAATCTCCATATTACAGAGTTTTCAGCCAAAAGTGGAACAAAAAATTGCAAATTTGTTTTATCCATTTAACTCAGTCAATTTTATTTGGACAGCCATGGGCATTGTTTCTAGCTCTACCACAACCACCCAGATTCTGTGTCCTTCCTTCATCACGTACTCGGTCCCTTGTTTAGTCTCTCCCTGTCCCCAGCATCCCTTTCTGTATGGGTGTCCTGATGGGGCTGCAGAGGTCCCATGCAAGACTAATGGGTGAGTTTGGACAGTATCCTGGCTCCTAGGGGCAGCGGGTGTGAAAAGTCCAAGTGTACAAAAGAAGTTTAAAATCCAGGTTTCATGGTCTGCAGGCTCCTTTAAATCATTGCCTAAAACCCCAAGAACCATCTCTTTTGGCACCATCTTTGAATCAAGCTTTTTTTTCTTATTAACCTCTCTCTAGTCATAGTCCTGATGAGCTTTCACAGGGAGCAGAAGATCAGGGTTCAAAGGCCCTCCTGCTAATGAGAGTCTATAATTTAGGTCTTTTGCTCCTTGGTTCATGTTTCACTCACCAGACTGAGGGGCCTTGCACTGACAGCTTGCATGGGGGTAGTCTAAGTGCGGAATTTTGGTAAAAACCCATGCAGGTTTTTAAACCTTGGATAAACTGAGGTGCTGGCATGTCTTGAAATATAAGGTGTGGTAGAACTTCAGTCTGCTGAGTCTTCTAATATAAACACTATCTTTGGTGCTGGGGCATTAAACAGGTAGACAGGGATAACGTCTTCTTGATCTCTACTTTATGTTCCTGCACACAGTTCACAAAGTTGCTTAGCTCCTAACTCCCATTTATGTTTAATTTAAACTGGATGAAAGCTCGTAAGTGCTACTGAGAATCTGAATCCTTAGTTTTAGTGAAAGTGAAATTTAGGCACTTTTACTTTCAGAGAATTAATCACTTGTCGTGGTTTCAGCTGGGACAGAGTTAATTTTCTTCCTTGGAGCTGATATAGTGCTGTGTTTTCGATTCAGTATGAGAAATATGTTGATAACACACTGATGGTTTTGTTGTTGCTGAGCAGTGCTTACACCAGTCAAGGACTTTTCAGCTTCCCCTGCTCTGCCAGGTGCACAAGAAGCTGGGAGGGGGCACAGCTGGGATAGCTGACCCCAAATGGCCAAAGGGGTATCCCATGCCATATGACGTCATGCTCACCATATAAACTGGGGGGAGTTGGCCAGGGAGCAGCAATCACTGCCTGGGGATTTGTCAGTGGGTGGTGAGCAATTGCATTGTGAATTACTTGGTTTGTAGTATAATAATAATAATAATAGTAATTTCTTCCTCTGATGTTCTATTAAATCTTCTTTATCTCAACCCACAGGTTCTACTTTTTTTTTTTCCTGATTCTCTCCCCCATCCCACCGTGGGGTGGGGAGAGTGAGCAAGCAGCTGTGTGGTGCTTAGTTGCTGGCTGGGGTTAAACCACAGCATCACTATAAATCTGGGCTGAGTTCCAAGTTCCAGCAAGGCTTAAAATTTCATAGTTACATACTATTCCCTTTAAGCTTCCATTCTTCAAAGGTTATTTTAGTTTGTTTTATTGAAACTGAATATTAATGTTGCTATTAAACTCCATACTGTCAGTGAGTAAAAGTTTGGTGAACTAAAGCCGGGGTATATGTATCTCTGTGCAAGAACTGGCACTTTGAAAGCGGTAAGTGCATACCAAACAATCCTATACCTCAAGAAGATAAAAATACTGTGCATTATTCCATGTAAGATTTAAAGTATTTTTAATCCTTTTTTTCTTTTCCTTTCTATCAAGAACTGGATAAATAAGAACATACATATTTAAGTATGTTTATACTGATAAGTATGCATGAGCCAGCAATGTGTCCTTGCAGTAAGGAAGGTAAATGGCATCCTGGACTGCATTAGGCAAAGTATTGCCAGCAGGTTGGAGGAGGTGATCCTTCCCCTCTGCTCAGCACTGGTGAGGCCACACCTGGAGTATTGGGTTCAGTCCTGGGCTCCTCATTACAAGAAGAGACTTGGACATGCTGGAGGGAGTCCAATGAAGGACCACATGAAGATGATGAAGGGGCTGGAGCATCTCTCATATGAGGAAAGGCTGAGAAAGTTGGGACTGTTCAGCCTGGAGAAGAGAAGGCTCATGGGGATCTCATCAATATATAAAAATACCTGAAGGGAGGATCCAAAGAAAATGGAGCCAGGCTCTTTTCAGTGGCACCCAGCAACAGGACCAGAAGCAATGGGCACAAACTGAAACACAGGAGGTTCTGTCTGAACATCAGGAAACAATTTTTCACTATGAGGGTGACTGAGGTCTGGCACAGGTTGTCCAGGGAGGTGGTGGAATCATCCTTGGAGGTATTCAGAAGCCATCTGGACATGATCCTGATCAACTGCCTGTGGGAGGTCCTGCTTGAGCAGGGGGGTTGAAATAGAGGACCTCCGTTCCAACCTCAACTCTTTTGTGATTATGTGGTAAGTATATACAGGTATATATGTGTGTGTGTGTGCACATGTGCATATATGCACACACATGATTAACATAAATGAGCATGTAGATAAATGAAAAAAGAATATAAATCTGTATCTCAGATATATCTAAGATATAAGCTTATACATGTATATACATATATACACATTGTATACGTTATTCCATACATATATGAACTTTACTCTTTTTCTCCCATTTACATTTTGGACCAGATAGTAGTTTTCTAGGGGTATTATCATAAAAAGATGTAAATTGTATACAGCTGGTTGAGGTCTATTTGTACTCTATATCCAGATACTTAAATATCAAGCAATTACAAACCACATGCATATGTCCAGCAGTAATACATATTTTAGCCAAGCAAATGTATAAAGAAATAGAATGTTATCAATCTGCCATAGATAGCATCAGCATCTTGTATTTGTTGCCATTTCTGTCTAAGGAGTGGTTGCCTGGGAGATTCTACTCTGGCAATGTCAGCCCTTTCACATTTTCCTGGAGAAATGTCTGCAGATCACCTCTCCTGAGTTTGTGTTGTCCTTCCTTTTCCATCCCTGCATATTGGCCTGGACTCCTGCACATGATGGTGTAGGTTCTCCCTGGTCATGCGGGGTTTGATCTGCTTTCATATATACTACCCAGAAAAACTGTTTCCCCAGTTAATCACATAGAACTTTGTTAAATTTGAAATTAATTTTTTGTTCCTCTATTGAAAAAAAAGCCTTCTTGTGAACTTGAAATCTTTTTTCTTTATGGGGATAAAATTAGTGACAATATTAGCAAAATATACTTGTATTATTTCTAATTGTTCTTTTCAAAATTAAGAGAACTATGGTCTTTGGTAGTTAGAAAATAATCAGTTTTACTGGACCTTCTGTCCTCTAAAGAAAGGAAAAGGAGGAATTATAAATAAGAAAATCTTTTTTTGATGGAATCCATCTACATTCTGACCAGATAACTTCAGTGAATTCTTTCTGAAGTACAAAATTTATCTGTTTCACCATTATTGTGACAGACCTTACTTCCAGCCCATGTAATGAGGTATCTATTTTGCTATGTCTGTCATTCCATTTCCTTATATCTTTCACCTGTTCTTCATAACTACTCAGAGAAATGCTCCATAGAAAGGAACAATGCCTTTGACTTAAGTAAAAACTGATCCATTTTCTAAGAGTAAGTGTATATTTGTAGCATATGGACTAGAAGAGACAGACAACAATGATAGTTTAATGTAGTCACTTAAGTGAAAAAAGCCATTCATTCATTAGACATCATTAAGTGCATCTGCACTTAATACAGTAATTAAACTGAAGGCTTAACTGGTAGCTATTTTTCAGAAAAACTCCCGCTTCTGCAAAAATTATTGATTGTTAATGAATTTTCTCTTTGGAGATTGAAGAGAAAATCTTTAGCCATAGAGCACTGTCGTACTTTGCTTTGCAAGTTTACATAGCTTCCTATTTTCAGCTTCTACTAGCCTAAAATAGCTCAAACTGAAGCAAGGGAAATAAAGCCAATGTAATGAAACCTATTTTTATTCCAATCAGAAGAGTCAATAATGGCAAGCCTATGTATAGCCACTGCATTTTGTATGGGAGAAAACAATTAGAAAAATGTTTGGAGTTCTACATAGTTCTTAACTTTCTTTCATGTGTATTTTTGAATGAACAGTAAAAAAAAATTCAGGTTTATGTAATGTCTGATTCAGGATCACCACCGACATCCTCCCCTGCCCCAAGACTATGGTTAGAAATATTATTGCTTTTGTATTCTGGGTTATGGGTGATAAATATTAGCAATACTCTTTAAAATGGACCTTCTCCTTGCCAGAATCTACAATGTACAGAACTATAAAATGCTGACCTTTCAGGACTGTTTTAATCATTTGTTACCTGCTGAATAGTGGATTTTCCTGTACATCTTCATTTCAGATTGTTTACAAAGGAAAGAAAGTGTTTGGAAGTGCTGATGACTTCAGCAGAGATTGTGTTCACCTGTTACTTTCTTACATACTCTATTTGATTTTTTTTAATTACATTTTTTTTCAGGCTTCCTCTAGTTGTTATGATCATTTACTTCTAATAAAGGTCAAGCTAGCTAAATAGCTTGTCAGATAGAGAAATTACACCTACTCATTTTATTTAGTGAGATTTTCTTAGTGGCTTTTTGTACTGATATTCTGGAGGTTTATGGGAGATGTTATTACTTGATTCTTTGATTGATTGGTGTAGAGTAAATATACATGCAGAGAGACAAATGAAGGACATGGTGTGCCTAAGGCTGGGGAACAGCAAATGTCCAGGAAAGAAAATCATATTTTATGAAGGATTCAGATGAAAAAACTCAGGGAATATGACCAATATCTTGAAGAAAATAAGGCAGATACCTGATTTGAAGTTCTGTGAGAACTATATGCCATATTATTTCTAAGCTTTTGTAATTAAAAGATCAAATCTCTGGAATTCTCATGACATCTCACCAAAGAATTTAACTAAGGAAAAAATCAGTAATTAAGTCTTACTATTTAATCAACCCTCAGTTTTTAGCTCAAAATTTCAGGTGTGACCAAGGAAGGGATCTAGTCTGCCAAAATCAGACATCTGATAAATCAGTTTTCTGTATACCCTTCCCTTTCTTGAGTCCCTCAGCAGCAACAAGAGCAGAAAGGCATGGAAGTAGGACATAGGTACTGTGTATTTTCAACTGGACAAGCAATTTCTATCATCTATAAAGGAGGATGTCACTTTATTTGTTGTCTTGAGCCCACTGTGCTTCACCGTACTAATTCTTTATTAGTTACAGGCTACCCAGTCAAGGTAAGCAGTTAGTTTTGTTTTGAAAGCAGCAGGGCTAACATTTAGTATTGTTCATCCAATTTTCAGATGGCCAGCTTTCCATAGCATCTACATTTCCTATTTAACTGCAAGTGATACATAGAAAATGGTATGGTTTTGTTTTTGCAGGAAATTGATGAATTTCTCAGCTGCTAAACTGCAAAATTCATTTTATCACATCATCAGTCATCTCAAAATTCCAGTTGCCTTTCAGCTGAAGCACTGACAGCTCTATCAAAAAGCACACATGGGCCAAATGCACAAAAATATTTTGGTGCTGAACTGTATCCTGGCCAGAATGTGGGTATCTAAGCCAAAGTCAGGAGCCCACAACACCCTCTTCCAGACTTTCTGTACATTTTTGTGACTCAAATCTGAAGTAATTACCTTAAGCCTGCTGAGGTTCACTTGTTCTTGAATGATAATGCTCTGGAACTGGGAGAAGGGATGTGGAGGGAAGGAGGCAGGTGGAAATTCACCAAATCAGTCCTCTTAATATATCTCAATTTCATCTGCAAAAAGCTGAAGGTTTAGAAGTACAAAGTGGCTTTACATGGCATACTTCCACCCATCTTGACAGCAGAAACTTCGGCAAATATATTTACTTTCACTAGAGCATA
Organism: Egretta garzetta; assembly: GCF_000687185.1. Taxonomy (NCBI): domain Eukaryota; kingdom Metazoa; phylum Chordata; class Aves; order Pelecaniformes; family Ardeidae; genus Egretta; species Egretta garzetta. The sequence continues at coordinate 5,545,482 of NW_009259798.1, forward strand.
GTACAAGAGGTACTAAATGACTCAATTTGCTCTTGTTCATGACCCTTTTGAACTTAGCCTTCTGCAAAGTTGTCTGTGAGGGTAACAAGGGAAGAACTGTAATATTTTAAAGAACCTATGAAGCTTCAGAGATCTTTAATTTATTTATGTGCAATGAATGGGCCCAACCACCCGAATCTCAGTCTGGTAGGATGGAAAAGAAACCTAGAGACCATATTGCAGAAGAAGAGTTTAATCCATTTGCCCATACTAGGTGAGGCAGATGGACAGAATTCTGCTAGTAAACCAGGCTTAAAGCTCTAGTCATCGTGATGCATGCAGAGATTTACTTTCCATTGGAGGAAAGAGTCGGTGGGAGTTCATTCTTTTTATGTAACAATTCAGACTCCGGTAATGTGTGCTGTCTTCTCTTGGAACATAATGTGTGACACAAGTTATGGCATTATATGTGCTGTTTTTTCTGAAGGTCTTTTTTGAATGAATTATGTTCAATTCATTGCTCATTCATACAGTAGATACTGCTTTTTCATCTGGCTGTGCTTTCCTTTCAGTGAGTCACCATCCATGGGCAAGACACTTGCTCAAAAAGAAACATCAGAATAGCTATAGTGTCAATATGTGTTATGAAATAATGTATTGCATGAAATTACTTCTGGTTAATTGTATCACAAGACATGAGAGCATCCTTCAATGGCATGTTGGAAGATGTAAGGAAGAAAGCATACACAACAGTCTGAACTGAAAAGAAATTATTATTTTAATTTTTCTTTTTTATTAGCAATAATCAGACCATCAATTTTTAAAGTCAGAATTTTCCTTTTTCTGTTGTGAGTAGAAGAGAAATGAAATCTTGATCAGGAAAAAAAAGCATCTTTACTTAGCAAGAGGGTAATTAAGGTGCTTGTACAGTTCAAGTGCAAATAACAGGAGAAAATCATGTTCTGCCAAGAGAATAAAATAATTTGATAGTATATATCAGGAAGAAAGCTAAAACCAACATAATACAAAATTAAATACCTAACAAGGCACAGCAGACACACAAAATGAACTAATTCAGACTGATATTTGGGACACTTAGTGTCATGAATTTATTTTTCTTACTTTCTGGTCTGGATTACATCCATGTTCCCTTCATCGTCATGACCTCTGCTGAAAGGTTTGCAGTATTTGATGGAACTGTTGTGGAACACTTGCTATTACTTCTTTTCTCAGGTAATGGAAAAAGGTATGGAAACGAGTCATTAAAACCTGTAATGCAGCTCATAACCATTTCAAGAAATCTATCTGTATAAAACATATGATGATAAGGAAATGGAAATGTTTGACATGGAAGGAAGTGTAAGAACAGTAACATTTTTAAAAATGATGAAAGTTTTATTGGTCCTATTATTCCATAATACTTTGGAATTATTTTTTCATACTGCATGACAAAGAGATGACACCAAGTTGTACAGACAGAGAATAACTTTCTGAAGTTCTTAGGTATTAAATCTGCATTTATATTTGTAGCTGTTTCAGATATGATATATATCTCTTGAATCGGTGCTGTATGAGCATTTCAGTCTAATAGCAAAGTACTCATGAAATGTTGTGGTTATACTTCTCTCAGTCTGGTACTGATGGCACTGTTGTTCCCATCTGTTCACTTTTATTCTGTTTCCTCGTATCCTCTTGTCTCTAGAAGGAACTGTTGCTTTTAGACCTATCTGTTGTTCTTTCATCAACTAAAGATAGATTTTGAGAAATTCTTCTCTCCCTTTTTGATTACCTTTAATTGATATGGAAGCCAGACAGTGCTGACATGAATGGTCCTTCCTTCAAGTCTGACCACCTCCACTGGAAATGAATGCTAAAGGTCCTAGTATGAGATTCCATACAGTACAGCATTGCATAGAACGTGTGCCCAGGTCATAGAGCAACAGGCAATCCATACCCTGCATAGGTTACTGTCTTTTTTGTTGTTTATTTCTGATTAACTTTGTTTCAGCATTTCACTGGACTCATTCATCTTTCTGCATGTACTTCTCTTCGTGTTTCAGCTACATTTTGTTTGTAAGCACCCAGCGATACGGAACATCTTTTTCTTCCCTTTCTATGGGGATTGACACAATGAGGTCTTGTCCATTGTAACATCCCTATAAAACAACAGAAATACAAAGAACAGCAGAGAAAATCAACCAGATATTCCTTTTGGCCATCATTTCTGGGAAATCACTCAGAACTTCCTCTCTATTCCCTGCTTTGCATTCTGCTAAACCAAGACATTTTTTCCCATTTTCCTTTATTCTTGATTCCATCAGTTTTACAATATTGAGAAATTCATGATGACCAAGTTGCTTCCTCCATTTACAAAAAATCGGACTATACTGATGGCCTCTAATTTATAGGACTGTTATTAAGTCTTCCACTAAACAGTGGAATTGTTTAGTGGAACTTCCACATTTACAGTGACTGAGGTACTGGGTTTCCATATCTATGGTTAGATACCTTTTTCCCCACTCTTATTCTTTCTGTCTTTTTCAGCTTACATTAAACCAACTTGTGCCAACTTGCAGTATACAGGCATCAAATACAGGCTTAAATCTACCAGAAGACAGGCATTTTTCTGTTTTAAATTTAGAGCTACAAGAAGGGAGTCACGGTGCCTTTAATTTTAACTACAGAAAAATAATGCAATTCTGGTAGCTAAGGAAGGGTACCATGTATTTTCCCATCAGTGCCTCTCAGCTCCTTCTTGGTGGAACAATCTTTTTCCTAGTTTCAATTATGTTTACTTGGAAAGATAAATATGAAAGGTTTTCATGAAATAGTCATTTGTCCCAAGGAAATCAACTGTGAACGGGGCAAGTTTTTACATGATAAATAGCCCTTAGTCACTATCCAATGACAATACTCAGTGGAATAAGAAGTCATTCACAGTTAACTGTTAAGGAAGAGTCAGTGACAATGATTCTTTTAGGCAACATTTATCTAAATATTGAGATTGTTCTCTGAAACACAGGAGCAGCTGGAGTGTATGAAGAAATTCATCTATTAAATAATTAATAACTGTGTCTCCATCAACATATTTTCTGTATATTATTTATGCAAAGGTGGAATGCTATTTCATTATTTCTGCCTGTAAAAACATAAAAGCTCTTACTGTAAAAACAATCCTGACACCTTATTTAAAAATTTACATTTTTTAATTTCCTTTTGTGTAAGTCTAATATTATATATCATTTACTTCAAGAATTTATATTTATGCTTGTACAAGCAAAGCCTGGATAATAAGAAATAACAAAGAGTGTGGAATTTTAATTAAAAAATTCTGTAATGCATATAAACACAGAGTTATGATATATGAAATGCTGAAATACAGTTATGGATTAGCAACAGTGTCTGATTGTTTTCTTTTGTCTTAAGTCACTGAATGTTTCTCACAACTGAAGATGTCAGGGTGCTTCTCTGGACATGCGGAATGACAAATATTCACAGATCTGCAGGCCTTCCTGAAGGTGGCTCCATTTGATAAAGGTTAAGTTAGACAATCCAGGATCAGTTCAACTGCAAATTCTTATCAAAGTGGTTGGTCAGAAGAGGAAAAAACAGCAGTTGCTCAAATAACAGGTATGGATAGTGTCATGGAAGAATGTCTATAAAATAGTTCTGGGATTTAACCAGTGTATTCCTGAAATTAATCAACAGAGCAAAGACTACAAAATCTGACAGAACAGTCTTTGCTTATTTACAGCCCACGTCTCAATCTCTGTTCTGAACTAAAGACTGTCTTAACTGGTATTTTTCCTTTCTTTTTAATTCTGAGTACTAAAAATACAGGTTCATTGGACTGCATCTCATTCCCACATGATTGTTTCCAGGTTCAGGGAAATAAAGAGACAAAGAACAAGAGACTTTAAGAAGAACACTTGTTTATTTTAGGGTAGTGCTCAATTCTGCCTCAAATTACTTCAGATCAGGACGTAGATGAAAAGATAAAATGTACCAAGCTTCATTTCAAAAGAAATTCTAAAATAGGAAATGGAAGAGGAAATTAAATTTCAGTGTACTTCAGAAGTAAAGAACTATAGATTCAAAAACTTTGAAAACCAGGGAATATAATTATTTTTGGTCTGCTGATTTAAAAAAAAAAAAAAAAGAATAGTGGTGAAATATTTTTAGTTAACTTAAATTCCATGTTACTAGCAGATAAAAACTTCCACCTTTATTAGCAAATACTTCTTGAACACTGAGGTTTTCCATGATATTGTTATGGCTCAGAGGCAATGCATGAGTAAGGGAAAGATGGCATTTTTTCACTGTAGAAGATAAGCATTTAAAAATCTACAGAACCCTAAGATATGTAGTCAAGGTGTGCTGGAAGTCAGGAGAGTTGTACCAGGTGACTTGAATCTAGACTAGCCTTTGTCTCCAAACTCAGGTGCAGCATCTTTGAAACATACTGCATCAATTAATCATTTTGTGTTTGATACATTTTTGGAAAAAGGCTTTAAACCTACTTTACATATTTCAACATTGTTCAAAGTATCATATGCAATATTTAAATATATTCTAGCTTCCCATCAGTTAATAATGCCCTGTACGTCTTTTCCAAATCATCTTTCTTGCAGGTCTGTCATAATTCCCCATAAATTGATAACACTATAACCAACAAGTTAAACTTGTATGCACAGAATGCTTGCATATGGAAAAGTGTTTGTCACTAAGAGTTAAGGCAAATCCAAAAATAATAGCACTGTTTGTGTTGGGTGGCTGAACAGATTTATAGGACAACAAAACTGTAGCTTCATCTACAGCAAGGGGCCAGAAAAGAGCTTTCGCTGCCCTGCTGAGGAACTTCAAATCTTTGATGTCTGCTCCTCTCAGATAAATATAAGACACTGTCTATTTAAACTTGTTATGTATACATATACATTGGAATCCAATAAATACTTGATACATTTTAAATGTAGTGAAATTTTCACTTTCTGTTCAATACCACAGATAATTCTTGGGGAAAAATATCAGAGCAATTCCCCAGAAGATGAATCATTTCAATATAAAATCATTTTAAAAAAAATGTTCAGTCAATCCTGCCTTTAAACATTTTTCTGTCTGCTACAGACTTGTGAATTGGTATCTAAGTTAAATAAGAATGGTTTTGATAGAGTGAAGTAGAGCTTTTTTTGTTTCTATTTTTCAATAACTTGGGAATAGGCTACCAAATTTAAGAATCTTCTTCTGTAGTCAAGAAGGAGTCCTAAATAATTCAGTCAGGAAGAAAATGACACAGGTGAGGTGAAGAGTTGAGCACATAGATGAAGACTGAGAATTACAGTGTATAACTGTACTAGCTGTTGGCAAAGCAAGATAAAGAATGAGAGAAATAGAAAAAGTAGCAGCCTTTCCATAGAACAGGGAGAAACCTACATGTAAAAATTTTTTATGGGTTATTTTAAAAAAATCTTAGAAAATTCATGTTCTTTGACTCTCACTTTTGTAAGGATTTAGGAAGACTTGGAAAAGGACACAGGTCAATTTTATGAAACATCCTGAACATGAAGACAGTTTTTTCTTCTTTCTGTTGGAAAGTTAAAATATGAACCTTAAAAAATCATTGGGTCCTGATGAAAGTTCAAGGCTGTGCTTCTTACTGTTTGACCTGTAACACACCAGATGCTTTTTATATATGCATTAAGGTTACTTACTGTTTTAAAGTTTTGGAGTTTTTTTAATAAGAAGTAGCAGATAAATATTTAAGTATCTTAATGTCTTTTGTTGATTGTCTTTGTCTAGAAGAACAGCATTTAAAATCTTCCCTTCTGTCCTCTAAATGACTATGTGACTATCAAGCAAACAACAAGCTTTTAAGGCTAAATAAATAATTGTTGTGGTTTAACCCCGTCTGGCGACTAAGCATCACAGAGACACTCAGTCACTCCCTATGGTGGGATGGGGGAGAGAATTGGAAGAGTAAAACTGAGAAAACTCGTGAGTTGAGATAAAGACAGTTTAATAGGGAAAGCAAAAGCCACACACGTAAGCAAAGCAAAACATGGAATTCATTCACTACTTCCCACGGGCGGGCAGGCAGGGGTTCAGCCATCTCCAGGAAAGCAGGGCTCCATCACGCGTAATGGTGACTTGGGAAGACAAACGCCATCACTCCAAATGCCCCCTCTTCCTTTTCTTCCCCCAGCTTTATATGCTGAGCATGACACCATATGGTATGGAATAGCCCTTTGTCCCGCTGGGGTCAGCTGTCCTGGCTGTGCCCCCTCCCGGTTTCTTGTGCCCCTGGCAGAACAGGGGAAGCTGAGAAGTCCTTGACTGGTGTAAGCGCTGCTCAGCAGCAACTAAACCATCAGTGTGTTATCAACATTCTTCTAGTAGTTATCTTAGCTGAAACCATGACAACAATGAAAATTTAAAAAAAAAAAAAAGTTAGCAAAGGGTAATAATTTAACTAGCTTAATGGAAATTCTAATGAACACCTTCTATGGTCTATAGAAAGGACATTTCTACTTTAGTAGTTAAGTAACTGTTCAGTTTAGGGGGAAAAATATTCTGAACAGATTTAAAAATTAAAAGCTGCTCAACAGTTTTTAATTCAAATTAATTTTTTTTCTCCTTATATCAGAATGTGGTAAACTCCAGAAAATTTGAAATTGCCAAAAAATATTGATTTTTAAAGATTTCTATAACGAGGTATTTCTATAAAAATCAATGTGTTTAGAAAGAAAAGATTAAACTTAATTTTGTCAAACTAACTTCATTGGCAAAATAAAATTCCATAACATACAGATGTTTCAAATGATGTTTTTAAATTTCTGTAATTTTGATTCATAATTACACTTTGCTTTGAAATTTTTACTCTTCCCCCCACTTTGTCGTGTTAGTTTTTTCCAGTCGACTATAAAAAAAAAAAAAGGAAATGTAAAAGCAAATTTTTTTCTTCTCTTATTTTTTTTCTTAAACAAAAGAAAAATTATGTCTTTTTTTTTCAATATATTACTGCTTATTGAAATGGAAACCCTAAATTTTTGGTATATACAGTTTTCAAAAGAAAAGTCTTCTTGTGTCTGTCATAAACTATATTAGTAAGGCATTATTTTTCAAATTTCAATAATAACCATGGCATAGTAAATAAATTCAAATATTTTTTTTTCCTTTTTCCTTCAAATAGATATTTTGCAAATATATCCCCCTTTTGGTATTGTTTTAAATGCCTTGAAGATAATTTGCCTATGCAGAAATAAAGGCAAACATTTTGTTTTTCTTTGAGATTTCCAAAAGTGGGAGCAGGGGAATCCTTTTTTCCTCATTTTCTCTCCATCAGTTTTCAGCAAAATATAGAGGTCTGAAATTATTCATATGGTGCAACAACAGGCAAAGAATTTTTAAGAATTAAATCCCATTTGGGGGAAGACAACAAAGGAACAAATAATTGGTAACTGTTGTGTAGGCACAAAAAGGAATATTCAAGCAATATTAGTGAAAATGGTTACCCTACTCTTAGAAATAAGTATTGTACTCCATGGTCATTGTTTGCAAGATCGCTTTAAGCAGAGGGTTTTATTGTTCATTTTTGGCTTTCATGGTCTATAGAAGGTAGAAACTTGGGATCATTCTGTTTAGTCAAGGGAGTTAATGCAATGTATTTTCCAGGTCATGAAAGCAGCAGCAAAGCCACCATGAGGTGAGGAAGCACAACAAAGTCATTCTTGAAGGAAATGTCTTCCTAACAGAGATATAGCTGAACACAGCTGGAAATCTTTATGAAAGGATTGCATCTTTTTACATTAAAAAGCTGAAAATTATCACTAATTTTTCTTAAAAGCCAAATGTGAGCATCCTCACTAAGTTCTGGCCTTAGCCAAATCTCATTTTCATCAGGATCCCAGGTAAGGTGAGGCATACTAAGAAAACCTGCTTTGGATTTGGATTTTAAAGGGTTTCCTTTTCCTGCTTAGGTGTGTGAAGCAGCTGCCTGTGCTCGTGTACCCAGTTCCATCGATGTGCTCTTCTGCAAACAGCTGCTCACTAATCTGTGCGGTCTGAAGTGACCAGACATGGGACACAGCTTTGATGCAAAGTCACAGCATCTGTGGCATTATAATGCAGCTACGATACCCCCCCCACCAGTGCTGCTCCGAGCTGGCGGCTGCCTGCCCAGGAGGGAGCACAGGCACACCCAGCTTTTCTTATCACACATCCATTATAATCATTTACTTCTGAAAGCCTGAAGTTGTTCTGGTCTCCTAAGAAAAAATAACAAAACATGGGTTCTTCAGAGAGAATATCAGCACTCTAGTTTTAAGGTTGTGGATGAGAACAATCTAATGTCAGCTGCATTCTACATCAGCTTTTGCTCTAAATCATTTGAGCAGATAACTTTAAATAAAATCTCTGTTATAATTAAAAGAAACTATAATCATCATAAATTGCTAAAATACCAATGTTGTGGTAAACAAAGCTGAAAATATCAGTATGATAATTATTTTAAAAAATAAATAAAACATGTTCTGTCATGCTTGACAAATTTAATTGCGGGATGTTTTTTATATGCAGAGGTTGCAGACTGTTAGTGGTAATCAGACTAATGATTTGTCCTTGCCACTTAGCAAGGTTTATTTTGTGTTAGTGCAAACATAAAGGTAGCATGGTAGGCATACTACTGGCATCTATATCAGAATACAGATGATATCGATATCCTTCCCATACAGAAGGATGAGAGCACTGCAGAATTTTTTATTTTGTCATCATTTCCTTATTCAAATGAAACTCAGAAACTGAAAAGAAGGCAGAGATATTTCCCCTGTCTTACTTATCAGTGTAAATTTTGAATTCCTCTCGTGCTTGCATATGCTTTTCATATGTCAGTAAAAGGTACAGGAAAAAAGAGAATTAAAGCTCCATCCCATGTGACCAGCACAAGGTTTTGAGAGGAATGTGCAGAAAATCACAATTATTAATTAGCTTCATCTCATTCAAACTTGCAAATCCCTAAAGGAGTCATCCCAAAGGCTAAACTAAGTATGCTTTAAGTCTGGCTTATTTGTTTTGTAACTTGGAACAAAAGACAAGATTATTTTGGCCGGCCTCTTTCTTCCTACATTTTTCCTGATCTGATACAATTGTTTTTTCCTACTCTTCTAATGTAGCATTGTGCTATCTCGAACTGAACACTCTATTCAAAATTACTAACCACTCCTGTCACTTTAGTGTTGGAAAAGGACTTTTCATTGGCTATACAACTATTCAGCTCAAAGTAGCTGAAATGAAAGTGGAGGTTACTGTTTTCTCATATAACGATACATTCATTATTCTTATTTCTTTCTTTTACAATCTTAATTTCAGCAAGCACACCACTGCAATTTAAAACACCCTCCTCTGAACATTACGAGTGGCTGATTTGAGGGCTTCTCTTTGTTTCTCTAAAAGAAGAGCCGTGACTTTGAATTTGACTTCGAGATTTTGCACCCTGCTGTAAATATATATTTTTTTGTTAAAAAACTACCAATCCCCTTTCTTCCCCAATTGCTGCTTGTTTTTGACAAGGGAAAAAAAGAAAAGAAAGACCCGATGTCCCTGGCCTGCCAGTGCTTACAGATCCAGGGTCGAGGAAAGATGCTATATTCACTGCATTTTGCCTCATCTGCAGAGCAGTAGGAAAATCTTTGTTCGGTCGCCAGTAGGTATCGCGTCTGCTGAAATGTTTCCATGGAGACAGGGCATAGTCGAGCGCAGCAGCCAGCGGCCCTTCCATGGGTACCGTGTTTACTTGTGCGGCTGATGGAACACACAATGAAGGCATCTCCCTTCTTTAGGCATCTCATTTTCCTAGAAATGCTGATTTCTTAAAGAAAACTTAGAACTCTGTGAACGACTCAAAGGGGAAACAAACAAACAAAGAAACGTGAAAACATTTCACACAAATTTCACAAAATTCCAGTGATGCTTGAGGAAACTTAAAAGCCCTATATAGCTGAGATCCTGCGTTTTGAGTTTGGACTTTATTTGCATTTCAGATTTATTTATTTATAGATCTAAAATAAAAAAAAAATACTGTCATCTTTAACATTAGGTGACTTTAACTCATTCATTCCTTTGCATTCAGAATAAAAATGATACTTTGTGAAATGTCAGGACATGAGTGGTTTATGTAAGCACTTTACTTGTGAATTAGTTCCCCAATCACAGAAAGTAATTATGATTGAAAATTTTTGTATGTTTTATTTGGATTGAACTTTTCAGTTTGGTTTTGTTTTTTTTTTTCATTTGAAAGCACACATTTGCTTCATCAACGTTAATGAGCTGAGAGGAGGAAAAGCTAATGGAAATGTATTTTATTTCAAGATGCAGGTATTCAGTTTTCTGTTTGATTGTGGTACCGAACCATGCTTCATTCCACAGCACTTGTTGGAACAAGGCATTCCTAGGAGAAAGGCTTTGGCATTAAACTCTTAGGATGTACTTCACATACCACAAATGGGTAAAAAAGAAGGTTTTTACAATGTGGGAATGAAATCCTGATCTCACTAAAGTCAGTGTTAAAACTGTATCTTGGCTTCTTTAAGGTACTTTTTAGCAAAACCAGAAAATTATTAGTCTTGTTATAGAAAATACTGATAAAACTTCATTTTAAGTAGTTCAGACTTTTCTAGTCATCATTACTGAAATGAACTAGAACTGGAAAAACGTTCCAACAGAGTGCTAAAACGGTTTTGGAAATGTATTATGGGACACGGAATGAGTTTGATTTATTTAGGTTTGTCAAGCAAAGGTTAAGATGAGATATACTGATTCTTTATAAATAAAAACTTCAATAACTTAAAAAAATTTCAAAACTACAAGCATTTGTAGGACTTATTTCTACTTAAATCTTAGTAATATTAAATACCTACACGTGTTCAGCTGCTAACCCCGCTCAACATGTGTTAAATTAATCATCAGATACAGGGGCCAGAGGAATTTTAGTCTCCTAATTAGGAAGAATTTATGCAGAGGCAGAATTTCCTTTTTTTTTTTTTTTTTTTTTTTTTTTTTGTAGGCTGGAGCGTCATCATCTCAGAATTTTATTGACAAAGATCCAGGAATCCGGTAAACAGATAATGCTTTCACTTTCTCCTGCTTTCTTCCATGCCATAGTCTTTTGGTAGGTGTCAGGAAGCATCTCCTGGCCCATGGCATTTGCAGATATGTGGGATAATGCTGTGTGGTCCCCTTGACCTAACTGTTACTCGTGTGTTAGCACAGAGGTTATGGCCTGCATGCAGTGACTCAGGTGGCCTCTAACAGGGTCCTGTCCCTGCGTCCTGCTGGTTGGAGGACCCGTATGAATATGAAAGCAAAAGTCACATGCACAGGAGCTTGTTGGGTCCCATTTAACTGAAAATTTTATCTCACTTCAGAGCTGCTCATGCCATGGTTCACAGATGTCTTTGATGGAAGGACTCTGAAGGAGGCAGGATAACTGAATTCAAGCCTGATGCAAAGATAAGGGAACCCCAGGGCACTGACTTTTCACAAATGATGCTTTCCTCATGCTTTCCTTGTGTGGTCACACAAGACACCATGCTTGAATTCAGGGGGCTCCTGCAATGAAAGAACCACAAGCCTGTGAGAAGTTCCAGATTTGATGCCTGCCCTAACATTTTCCAACATTTTTCCCCCCCCAAAAAATCACAGTTTGCTGGAACGGTACTTTCACTTGCTGTTGAAAACATGAAGATTTCTTATCTGTCATGTTCTTGTCTCATATAGTATTTGCAGTAAACTGTATTGTAGCTACTTAGGATTCGGCTGTAATGATCCTAAGATTGTTAACTCTTATTTGCCACACCTCCCCTTTTTCCAGAAGCTTGAAAGGCTTTGTATGATTTATTAAACAAGTCTGTGTTAAATGAGTCGGAGAGTCATTCTGCGAAAAAGGCTTTCAAAATCTGAGCTAGCTCGCTGCAGCCTGGCAGATATGTCTAACCCATGCTGTGGTCACAGATGTACCTACAGCTCAATGTATCCCAATCCAACAAGTGTCGGAGAATTATTTGATCTTTATCTTTGCATAACAAAAGATCTGGGTCTATTCCATCAGACTTGAAGAGCCACTCAGTCTGACATGGAGATAAGGATGGACAAACAGACTATACAGAAATCATTTTGCCCCACGATCTTATTCTGAGAGGTGCAAAGGTGCTATCACACATTAAATGATGGTGGTTATGTCCCTGCTTACATGCCCTCAGACTGGTGAACCTTGTGAACACCAGTCAGCATTGGACATACAGGTGAGCACAGGGTGACATTCAGAACTCTATTTCTCTTCATCTGAAGACAGAAATAGGTAGGACAATATCACAGCAAAGGTTATCTTCAATCACTTGAAGGAGAATGAGCCATCCTATTTTCAAAGCTCCTCTCTGAACAGTAAAAGAAACCAAAGAATTAATCACAAAGCAAAATCTTGCTTTTGCTTCCCTTTAAGAGGTGATCATATGCGAGAATGCTTGATCCTTAGGTCTGTTTAATGTGGAGGACTGTGCCTTCACTGCTTGAACACAGGCATGGTTTCTGCTCAGCTTTGCAGTGGAATTTAACAACCATCTTGAGCTGAAAAAAATCACACAAGGACTTTCAGGATCAAACTTATTATTCATTCAGTATCCCAATACTCCATCTGCTGTTTCCTTGTTCCATATCCCATTAACAAATGCTAAGCTGCAGATTGTTTTTCACATAGTAATGAGCTGCATAAGTATGCAAACAAAACAAAAGTTATATATTTCTGTTAGAACAAGTGCCAAGAACACCTCCTGTTGCAACACTACTAATGACAGGATAGCAACAGTGGAATAAAGAGAGTAATTTGTAGTATTCCCAGGTCAGCTGCACACATGGTTTCTCCAAAATAAGTAAGTGATGCAATTTATTCTATACTTACAATGCACCAGATTCATGTCTGCTTTAATTGCAGTAGCCTCAGAGGATCTGTATCATGGAAGAATTTGGCCTTGCAGTTGGAAAGCTTCCTACAGATGGTGGTAAAAAAAGGTGACCAGCATAAATAATGTCATTATCCCAATTAACTGGAATTGATTAATTCATCCATCCATTTCCCAAGTGATTATCTCCAATTTAAATAATTGTCTGGATAGCATTCCATTGCTAGATCCCTGGATGAAACAGAGATCTTCTAAATAGTGTTTTACTCACATGTCAGCACAACCACCACTACCTGGCAGTAAGGAAACACATTGCAATCTGCTACAGTTCGACACGAGGACAGAGGAAGTTTTGGAATGTCTCTAAGATACACAGAGTCACCTATTATGATTATTTGTATAAGCATAGGGTTACTGTGGAATGGGACTTGATTTGTCGCAGAACGCCAGGGGATGGTGCCTGCTGGAAAGAGCTTATCTTTCTAAGCAAGCATAGACACATAAGGAGCACAAGGAAACCATGTGATGATATCAGTAGGCATAGTCAGCCTTGGCAGCGGCACCACAGCAACCGCTCACTGTTGTATATTTTTGTAGGCATCACAGTAATAGATTTTCAACCACATCTCTGAAGAAAGCTAGCTCTATTGACGCTTATGGAGATATCCTCCCAGCCGTGAAAGTGATAAAAAGTCTGACGACACTTGTCTGAAAATGTAAATCATGGGCAGGGGACAGCCTGACACCACAGGCCTACCGGAGGCAAGAGTCCACTTTTTGATTGCGATTAGGAGATGATGGGTGACAGAGATCCCTTGAAAAGGCAGTTTCTGAAATTTCATGTGAAGTGTGAGAGAGATACAGGGTAGTCTTTTAAAGAAATGGATAACAAGCTCAAATGAGCTGGATATGAGGAGGATGCCTGTAGCCACAGTATAGCATCTGCTAAGTTCAGAGAAAATGCTGTTCTAATAACATAGGAGAGTATGCATAGATGAAGATGAAAAACTATATCTAAGAGAAGGTTTTGTATAGAAAATATGCAAAATTCAAGCATAGTTTGCATCTAGAACCATTACATTCAGAGCTGAATAGGATGCTCAAATTACTGGGCTGCATAATCACTCAGTACAGTAACTGGTACACTTTTAAGAAAACGAGGTAGGAGAAAGCTTGGAATAAGAAACAAATTTCTGTTGAATCTGAGCTCCTAGCTCCATGATGAGAAAACGTCAAAGACATTACAATTTTCATTTGAGCAAAAAGACAATTATACGGTACTGAGAGACAACCGCGAGTTGTTCATGTAAGTAACAGCAAATTATTTTTATTTACAGATGAGATAGTTACACGATAAGGCATGGAGGGAAAAGATCCCCATCGGCTAAGTACTAGGGAACACTGCAGAGAACTGGTAGAGGGATAAGGGCTGTTTACGGGACATGTTAAAAAAAAGATAATGGAAATATACAGGGGGTGGGAAGTTAATAGTTTAATAGAAACCAGTTAAAGGCAAATCAACCAGGTAGAAAGTTTCCAGCACATCATAGAAATGAAGCTGAATTCTGGTTTTAAGCATACACAGTGTTTGGTTGCTTAAATGTAAGCATCTCATGAGAAGTGTGCAAGGCTCCCACATGGCCTCCAGCCACCCCTTCCACACTGTGTCCTAATTGTCACTCCAGGCAGGTTTTTCAGATAATTTGTTGTGCCTCAGAGGTACTAGATGTCTGTGTTTAGGTAACTGAATGTTGTATTACAGGTGGGATTCAGTTCACACTTAAACTTCCTGAAGTTTTCTGTATGAAGGTGTCTGCAAATGGTGTTGAGAGTTTGCATTCACATTGCGGTCAGTAGAGCTGGTGGAACTTGTGAAGCAATCCACATTCCCAGCTAAAGTACAGAGCTACTCAAATTAAAGTGCCTAAATGCAGGTATCTCATGTCATCTGAGACACCCTAGAGTATCTGGAATTCATGTGGTGTAAAACAGTGAGATTGATGCTAAAATATAAAAAAAGTGTCACATGAAATGAAGTCAATGAGCTACTTAAGGAAAAAGATCTTATTATTTCTGCTTTTCCCTCCCCCCTTCCATCCTTTGGAGAGATATTTTATTTCAATATATTCTTACCTCCAGCTTTAACTGTGTCTTTTGAGATTCAACATACCCAGGGGCAATACAGGCACAAAGCCTCAGTTACAGACATCAGCTTACTACAGCAAGCAGCTCCCCACAGCGGAAGACCTTTTGACAAAATTAAGAATTTTCATTAGTAGGACTGTTGCACAAGGGATCTTGAGAAAGGTTTACATGTGCAATGTTTATTTGTGGGGTCTGTAGATAATAGCTGACATGGACTTTAAAGTTACCAAAAGGCAGAAAGAGCAGTGGTGGGGTCTGCATACAAGCATTGTCCTCTGAGTGAGGCTCTTCCATTGCAGCAGGTGAAGAAGATGAAGATGACTACAATGAGCACTTTTGCCATGGTTTTCCCCTAGCAATATATACTTTTTATTTGACCCATTCAAATTCCCTGTTAGCTGTTCCCATTTAGGACGCTGATCGGAGTATGCTTAATCAGGCACAGGCATTGCATGCTGGCTGGTTGCTACGCTTTTATGCATGGGTAATATTGAATAATTATTTAAATGATACTATCTATTTTCTTATACAGTAAGTTTTAAATTTTTTTTATAACAAACTAAAAGCTAGAAGGTGAGGTGGGCGTGGAGAAATGGTGATTCTCACATTTGTGTTAATTTCTTCTTATGAAAGCCTGTTGGATTAAAGGTGTAAAGCAGTGAGAAATCTGAGCATGAGAAGAACAGCATGAAACAAGGGGAAAATACTGCCCCTGAGGCTTTTGGAAATCTCTGCTGAAGTGAGAAGCTATGGAGGTGTGAGCACAAGGCAGATGACAGAGCTACAAATGGAGGAAGGCCCCTTGCTTTGCACAGGTTATTCACACAACACAGGACCATGGTGGTTCAGCTCCAGTTACATGGAGGGGATCACAGGAACTGTTTCCTTGCTAACACAAGTCAGTATCTTACAATATCTTTTAAATATATGTCGTTGTTTAACCCCAGCTGGCAACTCAGCACCATGCAGCCGCTCAGTCACTCCCCCCACAATGGGATGGGGAGAGAATCAGAAGAGTAAAAGTGAGAAGACTCCTGGACTGAGATAAAGACAGTTTAATAGGGAAAGCAAAAGCCGTGCATGCAAGCAAAGCAAAGCAAAGCAAGGAATTCAATCACCACTTCCCATGGGCAGGCAGGTGCTCAGCCATCTCCAGGAAAGCAGGGCTCCATCATGCGTAACGGTGACTTGGGAAGACAAATGGCATCACTCCAAATGTCCCCCCCTTCCTTCTTCTTCCCCCAGCTTATATACTGAGCATGACATCCTGTGGTCTGTAATAGCCCTTTGGCCAGTTGGGGTCAGCTGTCCTGGCTGTGTCCCCTCCCAGCTTCTTGAGCACCTGGCAGAGCTGAGAACTGAGAAGTCCTTGGCCAGTCTAAGCACTACCCAGCAACAACTAAACCATCAGTGTGTTAGCAACATTCTTCTAGTACTAAATCCAAAACACAGCACCATACCAGCCACTAGGAAGAAAATTAACTCTGTCCCAGACGAAACCAGGACAATATACAGCCACAGAATATCTTATGCAACATGTCTGGGTTCTTTCTGTTTCCTGTGGTCAAGTGTTACTCTGAGAATATGGACATATTTCTAAACCGTCTCATTTTACATTAATATTACTGTACTCTTAGTACAGAGATATGAGCTGGGATGAAGCCACAGGATGCACCTGGCTGCAACAAGTGAGAGATCAATTCACCTTCCAGTGCTACCATGAACTACCTAAATGTGAACAAATTAATCCATTCTCCACTGGTCAATGTTTTCTAGATTTTATCTGCTATGGTCACAGCTACATCATCTTAGTACACTTCAGCCTGGATATGATGTGTACAGACCTGAGGATGTACTGTGACTAAAATAAAATGGTTATGACAAAGGCTGCAGGAAAAATGTTAGTTGTTTTGGGGGTTGGTTGGTTAGGAGGGATCAGGCAGCCAAGAAGTGAAACAAAACATGAAAACAAAAAAGAAAAAAATCCTTTTGTTTATCTAGAATAGAGTTTTTTTGTGGTTTATGAAATTAAATTCCAAAATAGCCTTTTGTGAACAGAAAGTGTCAACTGACTTGAAAAGGAATGAAGGGGCTAGCTTCACTAAGGATGGAGCTGACAAAACTTAGGGGCTGAAGCAATTGTATTGGGAATCCTAGCTAAAATCCCTTGTCTGCCTGAGGAAAATGAACCAAGTTCTCCTACTGGGCATCTAATGGTCTGGCACCTTTTTCTTGGTGTTATTCTGGTTTACCTAAAAGACCCCTCATTGTCCAGAACAGGGATTGGAAGTGTTTAAGCTGAAAGTTTGGAGTCTTAACTGCTCAGACAGAAGAATAGCACTCAGTGAGAAACATATTCAACAACAAGTGTGAAAGAATTGCAGCCAAGGACACAAACCTCAATGTATCCCATGCTGTGGTGACTAGAGCATTTGCTCAATGGATAGGAGGCTTCGGTTCAGATCTTTGCCCATAAACCAAGTTCAAATAATGATTAAACAAATACAGAATAGCTGTGGAAAGCGTCAGAAGTGAATTCATGTCTCTTTAGATGGAGCAAAGCAGGACACAGTGGAGGTGTTCAAAAGCACTGGTATTCAGAAGGCAGACTCTCGCTTTCTTCTATAGTTTCAGGAATACGTTCACAAAAGCAGCTTGACAAAGTTGCTATCCATTTCAGGGCAGCTGATACTATATTTTTGTGTTATTTCTGTTATTAAATTTTCATAAGAAGTACCCAGTTCTAAATCAAATAACTTTTCAGACACGTAAAAAATGTCAATAGTGCTCTTTGCTACCTAGAAACTTGTTAGCAGTTAGAAATATGAGTAAAGACACAGTATTTTCATGAAATTTTGCACACCAGCAGCACTGTGGCCTAAGGAAATAAGAAAATGCCCATTGAATTGCTGCAGATTAACATGACGATCAAATTTGTAATGCTTTTTCTTTTATATTGAGTGAGTTTGTCACAAACAGCTGTTGTATGTACCCCGTCACATTGTTTGAAATAACCTCACTAAGTCTTCTGAAAGCTTGATCAATTCTACCAGTGTTTAATGAGTTTTGGAGGGTTGACTGTTACGTCAATGGTCCTCCTCCAAGCCTAAGTCTGTTTTGAGACATTTGACCAAAACTGCTCAAGTCAGAGGAAATTAAAACACAGAATCAGGAGTCTCTATTTAAAGACTCTCGGTATGGCTATGAGCATGGCAATTCAGTAATCCAAATAGTTTGGGGTTTTTTTTTCCCCAAAGAAATTGAAGTTTGTGTTATGTATCATAAAAGTGAAGATATTTGGTTTTATGAAACCCAAGTAACATCAATTAAATTTAAAAAAAAATCTTTATCACATTAAGCTGAGGATGATTAATTGAGGGTTTATTTTCTTGTTTTCCTTACATAAGGTCATAACACAAATAAAACTTCATTAGATATCAAAAGCACTAAGATCATAGCCATACAATTTGAAGAAAAAAAGCTCACTAAAAAATAGCAAATACCTTTTTGTAAGAAAGAGAAAACATGTCACACAGGTAGTCTGCCTGCCTAAACTAAACTTTGGGATAAATTTTGAAAAAGGAAGCAAGGGATGGAGGTAAATGGAATCAGATATATTATTGCCTTACCAAAGATATACCACGCTAAATTAATCCAATATTGTTCCTTGAGAACTGTTTTTTTAATGACAGGATATATATGCATTTAAATTCATCAGGACCTCACAAAGAGATCTAAGATGATGTAAGTAGGAGAAAAGGGATATTGATTCTAAAATGGCTGAAGCAGAGATGGTATGGATTACCACCAGTGTGGAGGGAGATCAGCAGTGGGCATACGTGAAGGAGGTTTTCAGTGACGAGCATGGGCCTGGATCCACCAAGATCCTTACAGTCCTGGACTGAAGGTGAGTCTCAGTAGTTATTTCCTGAATGCAAGTGATAGATAGAAGTTACACTGCCTCTTCTAAAGTCATACTAATCTTCCTCAAGGAAGTCAACAGTATGACTTTTCTAATATGTATGAAAGCATATCCCTAAATACATATTTTTGTTTGTAGTGCCCATTTTAGAAGAGTATGCATTGCTTTTTAAATAAACTGTTCTCTCTCAAGCTTTTGTTTCCTATTTCATTTCTCAATAATGGGATGTCCTTTTTTTCTCCATAAATTTACATCCTGATCTTACACATATATATGTAGTGTGCATTTTGTGTAATAATAAGCAGCATATAACAGTTCCTTAGGAACAGCAGTTTTCATGTTTTTTAAAGAGTAACTGGTCATTTCTAAGGGTATTGTCTTCTGCTGATGTTTGGCTCAGGCAGAAGAAAGTCTTTGGCACCCTTATGACATCGTTTCCCCATGAAGAGACCTCTGAAAGATCTGGGATTAAAAAGCATTGTGCCAAAAGGCCTGTATGAAATGGCCCTTTCCTGACAACTTAGTTATCTTACAATCCTGAAAGTAGGAGTTCCTTTATTTTTGCAATTCTTCATTCTAATTTACAACACATTTACAACATATTACTGAGGAATCATTCGGAAAATATGTTTGGAAATATATGGTGACATTGGGTAGCTGTCAGGCATTTAAATAGAGAAAATAAGTGTGTTTCACATATACCTGCAAGGGAGGGAGGGGGTCCCAGTTTGTCTAATTTACCATTGCATTCTGGATCACTTGTCATCATGAACTTGAGTTAAATATTTGATGAGAAAACATGTTTGCAAAATTTGTTGTCTGGTTTTATAAGTCCCCAAGTGCCTCTATGGTAGTAAGACCAAGATTGCGTACCCACATCCTAGTCACTTGGAACCTCACTAAGAAAGGAAGATTGGTTGGACGGTTTTGTTCAGAAAAGGCATTGGATACCCCTACTCCCTCCTTCCTTCCACAATATTTCTTCCCCTTGAAAAGAACAGTAACCACCACAGATTTCTCCATCCTTTTGCCTGATCCAGGACTCCTCTGATTCTGCTGCAAATTACTCAGAACATTTTCCTCTTAAAAAATCTCTCTTCTTACCTTCCCCACAAGACCTCATTTTGTTTCTTAGTGGAGAATAATATAGCTAATTTTAAAGAAACAGTTACCAATTTATATTTGAAGTCTTAACTCTGCTGTCACCACTGTGCCACCACAAAAGGCATGCAGGTGGTCCACTCCCACGCGGTCTTAATAGGTGCATTTGTTATTGGCTACTGTCAACCAGGTCCACTTATGTCTGTGGGAGGGCTGTAAGAATTAGTCCCATAATGCCTTGTCAATAAGCACTATCTTGCAGCTCCCTCTCTACCGAGCGGTATGGTTCCTCCCATTTCTGTTTTGTACTGCTCACTGCTCTCATACTCCTGCTGCCCATGCATACCTTAATGACATAAAAACCTGACTATGATTGTAAGACATTTCTCAATTAAGTCGGCCTTGAAATTTGATGTCCTGTTTTAAGCAGTTATCTGTGTCAGAAAGTTCAGGATTGAAATGTTGCTGTAGCACAATGTTATTACTAGGAGTGAGTGGCTGGGTGGGAAAACATTTCATCATGTCCATACCTCTGAAGTTTAAACCAAATGTAATAAGGGGTGGGAAAGAGCAGCAAGAATACACTCAACCTTTCTGTAAGCCCTGGGAAAGCAGACTGCCTTAAAAGAGCCTATCTCATGGTCTTAGACCTTTCCTGGAAAGTTACTCTGACCCTGTGTTGTTCCCAAAGGCTAATGGTTTGCTGCTGAACTACTCATGCTCAGCTCATTCCCTCTGTTGACACTAAATGCCCACCCATTTTCAATGTTCTGCCGCCCACAGAAGGCAGAGGACGAAGGAGCATACAGCATCTATAATCCTGCACACAGAATTTAGGTGGTAACTGAATAAAGTAAAAAGATTTTTCTCCTCATATCATCATCTAGGCAACTGGAGAGAGTCAAAATCCAGTCCTGATTTAGTGAATTGGAGAGAAATTATGGCAATTGTCACAGCGGAGAAGGCACAAGTGGTCTCTGAACCTGGGAAGTGATTGACTGTGCTTTGCGCGGCTGTGAGCAGCAACAAACAGAACAGGATGTTTCTCCTCATCTCTAGATCTTTCAACCATTTTTAGAGCACCTGAAACACCAGAATAAACTCAAACAAGCAAAAGATCAAACAGCATAAAATTTTTTATCTCTGAGTAATATCCGATTAGAATGACAACAAAATAATTGGGAGTAGCGAGGCAGAGAGTGTAGATGATAGTTCCTCCTTCAAAATGACCCTTTTATATAACAGCAGCCTATTTTAAACACCCCTGAAAATAATGACCTGCAAGTTGCAATTAGAGAAAAGTTTGAAACAAATGCTAAAAAAAAGGGAAACTTTGCACAGAGGGTCCTGCCAGAAGCTCTTATTTTTCTTAGATTGAAGAGTTTGTGGCTAAAATTCCTTGCTCTCCATTGCAAGAAGATGGAACAGAGGACTTATGGCAAGCTTACTATTAGTTAAGTTAATTTTCAACAGGAGATGACAGCAGAATGAATACAAACCATGTTTGCAGCAGTGTGCTACATCTTGCTTACTTGTTTGGATGGTGAACTCAGCTGATGTGTTCTGGATTTATTCTGTTCCGAGTCACTGGCATGAGCCCTTGGGTGCTGCTCTGAACCACAGTGCTACTGTGCCCATTACTGTGCTGTTGTTAAATAAATATAAGAAGTTCTCTGAGGGTAACTGGTAGAAGCCAAAGTATATTTTAGTACTAGAATGATATTCTAAGTAAAAATCTAGGATTTCAACTGCAAAGTCCTGATTTTGAGGTGTCACGCAAAAGAATGGAAAATTAATTTGAAGTGTTGGGCTAAAACCAACATCTTAGCACAATTTGGCATGTCATGCTGATATGTAGGAGAGAGATGCTTGGTCAATCTCACAAAAATTTCAGTATGATGTTGAAGCCCCAGCACACAACAGTATTCTTATCCTAAATTTAAAACAAAAATGCACTGTAAAACTGTATTACTGGTGGAAATCAGACTGCCTCATTTTTCAGTGTTTTGCCAAATACGGAAACAATCTATATTTATCCCTGAATCTTTGGGGCTTCAAGGGGGCTAAAAGCAGTCAAAAGGGATCAGCCAGAGGAGTAAAATGAGCTAAAGTTTCAGAATTTGGACCTAAATTTATTGCCAGAGTAAGAGGAAATTCTCTAAATTTTGGTAACTAATACCATCAAGTCTTGTTAAAATTGAGTCCTACAAAATGCATCACTATTCAGACAATAATATAAGCAAGCAATTAAATCTATAACAAGAATAGAAGTTATGACCCTAGGTGATTCTCTGCAAAAAGTGAAATTTGAATGTACATTTGCAATAAAATGTAGACACCATAAATGTGACTGTGTAAACTATATATGCAGAAAAATGAATGTCTGCAGCAGTGAAACTGTGAAATGTCCAATGTATATCAAAGACAGAAACCTGAATCTCTCAGACATGTTGATTCAAATCCTCAAATCCTTCAAATTACTCATATTCATGAATGTCAAATCTGTTTGACTAGTGCTGTGAATTTTTTCTCTTTTTTTGTTGTTTGTTTTCCATTAGGAAGATCCTTTTTGTTTCAGTTTCCTGTAATTTGTTTCACAGTCCACAAAACAGAGAATCTTTTTTGGAGCTCTTGAATATCTATCATTCTCTTATACTCCGAATCCAGTTTAGAGTAGGTCTTCAGGCAGAAGTGGTAGCTTGCTTTCATTATTAAAAAAGTACTTTGCTGTTCAACATGTTTTTTATTTTATTTTCCTAGCTGACCATAAGGAGCTCCCATTGCTGTCCTGCAATTAGCTAAAATAAAGGAAAACTTGTGAGGCTGCATTTTTAGGACTAAAATGCATTACTCCAGCTCTAGGTGATAGTTAGAAAGACTTTGTAAATACCTGCCTAGAGTTCAACACCTCTTGCAGTGTTCCTGTGGTTAACCTAACGTAATCATGAGTGTCTGCTTGCAGGTGTGGGTTTTTCTATCAGCATATGCTTGACTGAAAGCATCTGATTCACAGCCTGTGCCAGGACAGCAGATGCTGTGCGAGTCATTTCAGAGTGATACAGTGTGTGGAACTCATGACTGTAAAAGTAACATCTTTCCTCTGAGATCCTATTCCAAGATATTTTTGAAATCTTTTACTTTGGAAAGTTTTAGAAAGAGAAAACCAAGTATTTTACTTACTCCTACGACCAGTTCTATGTTGCTTTCTCATGTTCATGGATGTTAAATGCTGCAGGATTAGTGGGTTGGGGCACCTTTTGTCCATGGCTTATCTGTGGGCTTTGTGCTGGAATAAACCCACGTAAAGCGCACTGATACACTCAGTTCTGGTCATCTGTAATTCAAGGTCAGCATCTGAGAAAATGGCTACAGAATTCTGACGAACAGACTGGGAGAAAAATATAGCACAAAAGCAAAAAGCAGAAAGCGCTATTACTTACCACGGAAAAGAAATAATCAAAATGGAGGGTTCTAGGTTTAGAATCACATTGTGAACCTAAGATTTGCTCTAATTCCCACGGAAATTTAATATCAGAGCAGGCATTTAAGTAACTGAGGGAAAACTGCTCTGATTGTACGGCAATTGTCATCACTGAAATCACTTCCAGCTCTGTTCAGTTCATCTCAGTTATGTCTGCAGCTGGCGTGGAGTGCAGAGCCTCAGACATGTCTTTGAAATAAGTGCTAAAAATGTCAGCTCCAGCCATTTATACAAGACAGTGCAAAACTGCTTTTTTTTTTTTTTTTTTTTTTTTTTCTTTATTCACACTTTAGGAGCTTAGGGTCAAAACTGTTACTCTTGTAAAACTTGATCAGTTGTTGCCTACTCTGGAGAAGGTATAATTTCTGGAAAACCGGGATATGCTTCAATTTTAGACTCCTAATATACAAATCTCCTTAAAGCAAATGCCTAAAATGCCTATATAATCTACAGTGAAAGACAGGTGCTTTTGAAAACCTCTTATCTGTTTAAACATAGACAAATAAACTGAAAAGAAACTGCTGATGATCAATGGTTTTTGAGCATAACTGGAAACAGCAAACAAAAAATCCTGAGCTGTTCCCACCAGATATTGTGATATTAATTTTATATTTCTATATGAAAATGTACTTTAACCCTGTGCACCTTTTAACTCCTGGGCCACTAGATAAAGTGATAATCATCATTACCTCCTCTTCCCACGAACTGGAAATGTAGGGGTTTCAAAGACAGGGCCACAACACCTAAACGAGAGGGAAAGGAGTCTGTCTGGAAATGGCTTATGACCCCTTTTACCATCATTTCTGCCTCTTGGGAGACCTCTGACACTAACCACTTGTGTTGGCTGTCATTTATGACATTTTTGGGTCATTACCTCCTCCCATACACAGTATAGAGAGTTTAGACCCACATTCAGGCCTCTGTTCAAGATGTTTATGTCCTATTGTATTTTAGCTGACAACTGCTGATTTCAAATTCCGTACTCAGTGAATAAGATATCATAATTGGCCAAGAACCCAAAGCAGAGCCATCTTCAGTTTTAATCCTCATGTTAAAATGCTGTGCTGCCATGGCTTAGTTATTCACTGCTCTCTGTCTCTTTTTTTCTGAACTGTAATCTGCCACCAGTACTTACACACTACATAGGAGATGAATTGAGAGGATTGATAGTGCCTTAATAGAGCTGTTAAACACAAATCTATTCATAATTATTATTATCCAACAACTGATTTCCATCTACAGAAAAAAAAATTAGTCATGCTCTGCTATAATTTACTGATCTGCACTTAACTTGACTGGGACTTGATCTTCTCTGCAACTGAACTACAAAAAAAAATCATATTTACTTCAGAGGGATTTTTTCTCAGTACAATGTATTATATATTCTTTAGAGCATTTCTTGCAATGAAATAGCTAACAAGGAATTTCTAGGGGCTTTTAGAGCTCAAATATGAAAACATCTGCAGCTAAAAGAAATCATTCTACAGTTAACTCTTCAGCTATCTGAATTTATAT
>NW_009259799.1:0-11778 GCF_000687185.1 Egretta garzetta
GACTCTGCTCTGAAAGGCACTGACAATCAGCTGTGTTGCATTGTTCAGGCTGCACCAACATATCGGGAAGGAGAGGTGCAATCTGTACTTTCCTTTTCATGGTCCTGTTCCTACAGAGGTGGGTAGCTCCCAAAGTTTTTCCAAGGATGCAGCTCCTTTTCAAGATTTTATCATGTTTTACATGGAAGATACATCATAACTATCATACTCATTTTCGTAAGTATTCCAGAAATAGGAAGGCTGGGCCAAGGAATCTTTTCTCACCTGTGACATCACGCTTGAAGGTCAGTTTCTGGCCAGCAGCCTCGCAGGTGTACTCCCCAGCATCTTTCTTCTCCACCTGACCCACCACCAGGCGACGCGATTTGCCCTCCGACTCCACCTTGAACTTCTTGCTCGAGGTGATCAGTTTCCCCTCCTTGTACCATTTCACATCGGTCTTCTCCTGGGCCACCTCGCAGCTCAGCGTGGCATTTTCTGACAGTGCAGCTTTCACCTCCTTCTGCACCTTCTCCTTGTTTGTAAACACAACTTCTGGCTCTGGAGAGACAGAGAGATGTTAATCAGCCCACTTGCAAGAGGATCAGGAGGTAGGGAGGGAGCTGGAAAGCTGAATCCATTTTACCCCTCTACAGCCCCAGCAGGGCAATGCATCTGGAATGAGTTTCCATGCTACCTTCCTTCCCTAGGTGTCATTTACCTGACACCTTAGAGACCTTAACATGTATCAAGCCTTACCACCATATTCTCCCCTCAGGCTGAAACAAGCCCTTCCAAGGGAAAGAAAATGAGTGCAGACAGTGGGCAGACACCCAACCTCTATTCCACCATGACTCTGCTCTGAAATGCACTGACAATCAGCTGCAGTGCAGATTTGTAAGTGTGCTTAATAAAATGTTGGTATGACAGTTGGCTGGAAATCAAGTCCTGTGGCTGAAATATTTCACCCCAGAGAGGTTGCGAGACGATCCTCCAAACGTAAGATACTACCCAAAATGTAACAGTCCTTTATCTTTGGCATTTCTAGCATTTTCTCACCTCTGACTTTGACTTGGAATGTTGTCCTGTCATCCTTGGTTTCACAGGTATAGCTCCCTTGGTCTTGCTGCGTCACCTTCTTGATGATGAGCTTGCGGTGCGTCCCCTGGGAGATGACTGTTGTCCTCTGGTCCTGCTTCACCTCAGTCTGATCCTTCTTCCATACCACGGCTCCGCCTGCAGCTGACACCTCACACACCAACTCAAGGTTTTCAGAAGGACTGACTGATATTTCTGGAGTCATTTTGGGCTTGTTGACGAAATGAACAGCTTCATCTGGAAAGAGAAAGGAGTTTATGCCTTGATTCAGGCTTACCAGAAGAATGTTAAGATAAGGTAATGACTGATCATTATTTCGTTGCTAGTCACACCTGGGTCATCAAGTTTCACCTCTGGAGGTGTAAATGTAGATATGTGTGCCTGGTACTATTGCAGTGTAGCTGTGACAGAATGTTAACAGTTATGGCAATAAGCTGTGGGTATGAGTCAGGAAAGGTCCTCCTGAGATACAGCAGTGTTATGTCTACTGGGGAACTCATTGCCCAAGTTTTAAATCATCCAGAGAGTTAGTACATAACGGTCTCCAGTTTGAGAGATGGCTATTAATGGATCCTTTATACTATATCAGCCTATTAGGTCTACCCTGGGCATTAATACTAGCTTTAAGTTTTAGACAGACATGGATCTACGCCTACCTGGATTCATAATCAAAATCCACCTAACCAACGTGAATCCATTTTCTACCCCGCTTTCAGAAGCCAGGCATGAAAGCTCTTACAGAGCACAGATGTGGTGATTTTTATTACCAGAGTCGTATGTGCACAGAGCCATGAGCAGAACCTGGCCCAACATCATGAGACCGTAAAGCCTGACGACTGCTTTCATACACAGCTCCTGGCGCATCACACACATGAATGCTGATGCTTGACTTTCTGACAGATGGTGCAAACTCCTTCTCTGATCTTCAGATAATTACTCTCAGTTACAGCGCAATCACATTCATCTCTCCTACATCCTTCTGGGTCTTTTAAATCAAGCGGAGATGCCCTCAAGTTGCTGACACTTCAATCACCTCTCCTTGGTTCTGATTTCAAGCAAGCTCTAGGGAATATGTATTGATGCCCGAGTCCATAAACAGCTTTGAAAAGATCTAAGAAGTCTCAGAAAATTTTCTTAGAAGTGATGAGGTGGGATTTTTTTGTCTTTTACGTGTTTCTGAGCCCATTTCTGCAGCCCCATGTTCTCAATATCAGTCCCACCGGACTAATTTTTCCCCAGGCCAGGTTAGGGTACATATGGGGTAATCTCATCGATAAGATATTCTCCAGCTACCAGAGGACCAAGTTAATATATGAGCCAAAAGCGCCACACCTTTCTGCTGAAACTGATCTTCATGGTAGAGAACTCACAACTGCTCACAACCGATACAGCTCCGGCGGTGGAGGTTCCTGCTTCGATACCTTGGCTCCAAACTCTGCTGACTGCACAGACCGGTGGCCACACCAGCGCACACACAGGCCCACAGAGTGTGTCACATATGCAACAACAACACACCATTTTTATCGGGTGTTCTGCAAGCGTATTTGTAAAGGTAAAAGCGAAGGCAACTAAGTAAGTGGAGAGAGGCATCCTTGGGGGTAAAATGGAAGCAAACCTATCCAACACACCCTGTCCCTAAGCTAATGAGCAATATTTGATGAGCATGCCAGGTATTTCATACCCTTCATTCCATCAAGCCAGCCCTTGCCTGACGAGCAAGCTGATGGCTGGCAGTTATAACCAACCTTAGCTTAGCATTGCATTTCTTTTAGCAGCAACTGTTGCTTTCAGTCACTGAGAATCCCAAGGACAATTGCTATGCTACACCCTTGCAGGCACGGCTGTGGCATCAGAGAACAAATATTTCATTAAACATTGTAATCATTAGGTCTGATCTATTTTTAAAGAATTAGATGACCGAGGAAGGATAGTCCCTCCCAGAGTCCTGCAGTTCAGGATTATTGGGCTAACTCATTACCGTAAAGACAGATTATTCCCCTGCCTTAAGACCGTCCCCTGACTGCGCAGTGCTGCTTCGTGCTCTGGAAACTTTTTGTGGTGCCATGTGAAACAAAGTGGAAGTTGCCCTAGCTAAGGTTCTGTTAACAGGCTGTACCTCTGTCCTTCATCAAAAAGGGAATGGAGATATAGGGACACTTAGCAGATGCCAGTTTTCTTTGAGCCATGTGATGTTTTGTCATAGGAGTTACAGGTGAGATTCACCTAAGCTACACGTGGTCATCAGGGTTAGGCATCCAGTCTCAGGTAATCATGAAGGCTTCTTCTGTACTTGATGTTCAGACAAAGGCAGCTCTAGAAGACTTCTAAAATCCATCGTAGATAACTCTCACCAGGCAGTACAAACCAGATGGTATAAATTGCCTTTTGGGGGTGCCTTTCACTATGCATCAGTTGGTTTGGATAGAGCCTGGTTGGCTCTTTTATATCAATTTTTCAATAGGTAAAGTCAGGGACTATGAATTACACTCAAAGTGAAATTGCATAATGTTGGATAGAATCATAGAATTGTTTAGGTTGGAAAAGCCCTTTAAGATCATCAAGCCCAACCGTTCCCCTAACCCTGCCATCCCACCACTAAACCCTGTCCCTAAGCACCTCATCTGCCCGGCTTTTAAATCCCCCCAGGGATGGGGACTCGACCCCTTCCCTGGGCAGCCCGTTCTAACCAAAGATTCTCAGCCAAAGAGAACCGGAGGCAGGATGAAGAGTGAATACCTGAGCAAACACCAGTTGTAAACTAGAAGTAATCCCTCTAGCTCAGCAAACTGTGCAGCAGTCTCTCAAGACCCGTCCTATGCTAGATTAACCAGATCTGATGAGTTTTTAGTCAGCTGATGGACAGCATGATAGCAACATGGATATGCATGTTACAGGCAGCAAGCACTCAGTGGTTACTTCTCTTAAATAGAATTGCACTGCAGCAGGTAGACACACCATGAGAAGCTTTCAGTAGAGTTTCAATTTGTAACTTAGGACTGGGTTGAAAATTAGGCTCCAGGCATAAATCAGAAAACCACTTTAAGACGAAAAGTTCCCACTGGGTTATGCAAATTGAATCAGTTGAATTTCACAGATATTGAATTTCATAGATAAATTCTTGTGTCATTTTATACTCTGGTTCCAACCTGGACTGGAACGCATCAGTGACAAGCATTTCTGTTCTGGGCTTGACCTTACAGCCACGTGCTTTAGCACGTGCTTTATGCTGATGGGCATGTGCCATGAACTAATGGCTTCACTTACAGTACTGCAGGGAGAGGTCTCAGGGATCACAGTGTCCTTTGGGAATAGCAGGGGACGCTTAACCCTCAGAATCAGGAGTTAAACTTCCCAAAGCAGGACACAGGGCTTTCACAGTTAGACTTTAGGACCACCTCGGTCAGGAGGTTCAAAGATGATGCATATGCTAAGGCAATCCCTGAGCTTGAAGGCCAGAAGAAGAAGACAAAGAATAAAGGTCAGATGTGGCGCTCAGCCTGTTCAAGCAGAGGGGTGTTTGGTGTTTGACTCCAACCCTAGTAAAAGCTTGTGCTGACTTGAATACATAAAAGCATCGTCACATTATTTGTCCATATTGTGGATTTGCATAGGGATCACAAGAGGGGCCTGAGTCTCTGAAATGGTGCTGTGTGATCTTGGCCCAAAAACCGGGCAATCTACAGGGTGAGAGAAGTATAAAGAACCAAGTCCTGAGTTTCTAACACCGACTGTTTCCATACTTGCGTCACGAACTTACCTGAAACTTTTAAATCAAAAATGAGAGTGTCATCTCCAATTTTACACGTGTACATTCCTTCATCTTCTTTCGTCACAGCTGAAGCCACAAGCTTATGCAGTTTTCCTTTATCTTCCATGGTGAATTTCTTGCTGGCTGTGATTTCTTTGCCATCTTTGTACCACTTCACCATGATGTTGGCCTCAGAGGTCTCAGAAACAAATTCAGCCTGTTTCCCAGCGACAGCCCTAATAACTCCTCCAGTTCTCTCTTTGTTTATGAAGTTTGCAAGTGCTGAAACAAAATACAGGCACTCAGCACTGGTAAGGAACTGGGTGGACATCAGTAAATATATACAACACTTACATCTACGTTAGGCATTGATTTATCATAAGACCAAATATCCATGCTTAATTACGGATCTAATTACTATATTCTAATGCAGAAGCAGCCCAAATCCAGCCTTGATAAACCATATACCTGATTATCACATATCCAAAAACCAGAGCACATACAACACAGGAGGCTGAGCCAACAGGAGAGGAAGTCCTAGGCAACAGGGCTTTAAGAAAATATCTGAGAGAAGTGGGGAAATACAGAACACAAGCAAACAAGAGGGAAAGCAATGCAGGTTATTCATTGTAGTGTAACCACCTGGCAAATAAATCAACTCTAAAAGGGGTTAAAACGTAATCTAGATAAATTAAATTATATTAAATTAAAAATCTGTACATAGGACTGAAATGAAAAGACATTCTTCCTGGAAATTAACTGGAGCATAGAAGGTAAATAATAAATCTGGCACCACATTAACACATAGTGGAATAACTGAGTCACCAATTGACGCAAAGCAAAGAATCAAATCCCCACTAATATCTTAGTTAAAAATATGAGCCTAAAACCACAGTCCTATTTCACTCCAGATAATGGAATTAATTTTCAAACATCTTCTTAACATATTATTTTAAACCAACACACACAATCAAGTCACTTTGTTGGGACTGTGCAGTCAAAGCCACTAAAATCAAAGCTTTGATTATGTATGCATTTTTTTCCTTAATTTCAAGAACATGCTTGCACAATACAAATTGACAACTCTCTGCAGAATGCCTGGCAAAAGTAATTATTAGCTTTCACTGCTGGTACTGCAACAAGCAGTTACAGTCCACGGTCTGGACCAGCTAAGCGTGACTCCCTTAGACTTTCACTCCAAAGTTGTTATTATCAGTGTTACGTCCTGGTGCAACCCATGGGGGTTCTCCTTTAGCTCAAAGACCCTACCCACAGGGATGGCTTTTGCATGTGGTTTCCTTGCTTTTAAGTACATTAGATTTCTCCAAGTCTGTGGTTGTGCTTTTAATGACAGACAAACATTTGGCAGGGAACCAATATTCACCAGCTTGTACAGTGGCAGAGTCTGGAGACTTAAAGAGTGAATTGCCAAGCAGTACACAGGCAAGAAAGAAAAAGAAAACCCCAATCCCAAATCTTCTCCAATCTAAGAAATACCCAATGAGCAAATTAAACAGGGAAAGGGAAGGGAAGGATGTGATGGTGCAACCAAGGGCCTCCAGTTCTGGTCCTCAAGACACTCCGTTCAACCACCAGCTTCTGTCAGGAGCAGGAGCTTGCATTTGACCTCTCCAGGTCCCTACCAGCCCTGTTTTCTAGGTTTTACTAAGTCTTCTTATTAGAAGCAATATCTGTGGGTAAAGAAGTCATACCAGAAGCATTTAAACCAGGGAACACCTCCTTTTTTACTGTTTTTTCTTGGGGCCTCTGTTTCCATTTTTTTCTCTAATGACTCATAACAGTGGAGCTTTCCCTTCAGCAGGGCAACACCAGAGTCCTTCTCCTCTACCCAACCACCTAAACCCATGAAGCCTGCAGGGGCTGAACACTGCCAAGACCTCTACTTCTCCATCAGCATTACTGGAACTGATTGCACACGTTAAAAGGTTCAGGAGGAAGTCGAGGGAGATGGGTTCATTCATGCACCTTCCACTCCCTTAGAAAACCAGAGGGAAAAATACAACCATAGCAGTCTGAAGGAGATTTCTTGGATGTCCCCTTTCAGCGCAGGAGGCCATGTGTCAGAGGACACCTGGCACGTGAAGTCTCATGGCAGTGGAGGGACTGCAGTGATAAACGACGAGTGCATTTTCTAGCAGGGTTCTTTTGGGCAGGAGGCCCAGCGAGTGACACACGTCTGGCCACGGCTCAGCATGGTGGCCTCTCGGCAGCCACGTGATGCCCACGTGCTAGGCACAGCTGACCTGCATGTCAAATGACTCACCACCTAGCTGGGTCTGATTTACAGGGATGAGATATATCAAAGCCGATTCTTCAGGAATCAAGCTACACACATCAGATGTTTAAGTTACAGCTTGTCAACGCAGATTTTAAAATAATAGCATTGATTGCTCATTTGATAGTCACATTACAGTGAAAAGCACATGGAAGCATCCGTCAGCTAATTCAATTAAATCTGTGGGTAGATCTGCCACTGTGAAAAATGATGCTAAAAAGGCAGAGAGAGAGAGAGAGAAGAAAACCAAAACTAAGCGATGCTAAAGAGGCAGAGAGAGAGAGAGAGAGAGAGAGAAGAAAACC
Source organism: Egretta garzetta (assembly GCF_000687185.1). NCBI lineage: Eukaryota > Metazoa > Chordata > Aves > Pelecaniformes > Ardeidae > Egretta > Egretta garzetta. Next base: position 7,427 of record NW_009259799.1, read on the forward strand.
AAAACTAAGAACAGCTGCCAAGTGTAGACAGCAAATTCCTCCCTCCATAACTGTAGTCACGGTTTAACATTTTTTTTCATCTCTCTTCATGCCTCTTTTGAGTTTGCTCTTTGAGAATAACCAAGCAAGTTGTCAAATGCAAAATACACACATTGCTCTGGGGCTTTGTTGTTTCTACAGAGACCAAGGAGGGCAAGAAGCCAGCAGAATAAGATGAAGCACCTCATGCATAATTAGTGTAGAAACAGTGTGGTCATTGCTGGGAAGAAGGCGAGGGGTGAGTTACGGGACAGAACACAAAAATCAAAGTGAACTTGCCAGCTCAAAGCAGAACAGCCACAGAGCGCACCCCAGACAAGGTCTGACAACAAGCTAGAGCCTTGGAGTCAGGTTTTCTGCTCTGAAACTCAGTAGATGTCTAGATGATACCCACGAAGATATCATCTGGGGATACACGGGGGCTCTTCAGCCGAAACCTGGTGCCATTCAAGGCAGAGGAAACTCTCCTATGAACTAGTACATAAAAGTTTTCACAGAAGCAAAGGCTTGTAAGAGGGAGACTTAATGCTGCTGTTTTCATGGTAAAATTACAGACTCCTTTTCTTGCTCTGGGAGTGGATGTGGCCATCCAGAGAGGTAGCAGGCAATCAGGAGGGAAGGGACGGCATGAAACCAAGAGCAGCCAAACAACGTGGAAGCTATAAAACAGTACTAGTTCAAATCTAACAAACAGGATATGAAAAGAAAATGACATTCTGCTGTTTGTTCTATACAGCTCTCCATCCAAATACCTTGCAAATAGAAATGGGTCAAGCCACCCAATGTGCCCGGGAAAGGTCTGCTCTTATTCACCAGGGTATTGACAGAAAGCAAACCCCAAACAAATAACAAAAAAATCCCACAATGCTAAGATGATCTTGGTCCAGCATAATCAGAGCTGAACTAACTCCTCAGTGACTTGTCCAATATCACATAGCATAGGGCAGACATAGGATCATACACATCATGTCCTGCCCCTGTGGCCGAATTTCTTCATCACGAGAGCACCTTTTCCCTACCCACCATTCAATCTCATGAAACAACAAGATGTCAATTTGAGTGAAAGCACAGCTCTTACCACTGAGACACTGTTAGATCCCAAGCTTACTCCCAAGTTCTCCTACTCTGGGACTACAGACACCATCAACGCTAGCTGTTGCTGGGGAGTTACCCCAGCTCTTTGCAGTGCCTCTGGAGCTGTCCCTTTCAGTCCCTTGATGACTCTGTTGGCTCAGGGCAGGACCAGGCCATTAATACAAAGCAGCCCAGGCAGCCACATACCTTTCACTGAAAGCTGGTAGAGCATTTTATCCCCTTCACAAATGCACTCATAAACTCCAGCATCCTCTGCTGTAGTGTTGCGGATTTTGAGGATGTGCTTCTTCCCCACAGTTTGAAGTTCATATTTTTCACTGGCCTTGAGTTCTTTCCCATCCTTCATCCATTTCACCGTAGCCTCTGTGTCTGAAAGCTCAGCCTGAAGTTTGGCTTCTTCCCGCAGCCGAACAGAGACCTTTTCTATATCTCTGCTCTTGTTGGTAAATCTTACCGCAGCACCTGCCAGGAGCAAAGGCCTTGTTATTTCAGGTTATATCGAGTTAATGGGCCCCTGATATGTGTCTGCTGTAGACTGTGAGATATTTGATAAAGTATCAGCTCCTGTTCCTGTCCTTACACTCACATCAATACCAAGCATTTTTTTCCCAGTTTAGGAGACCCAATCTGGTTTTATTGCCAGAGCCACTAAGAAAAAAAATACAACTTGCTACTGATTAATAATATTCTAGACATGCTTCTGCAGAGATTTTCACCCAAAGTCAAACACATCCTTCCAGAATGAATGCCCATTCATTACCTTTTTCCATGCAATGTGGGTAGATACAGATCTCGTCATTTCATAGAGGAAAGCTGGACTCTCAATGTTAAACTGAGTTACATGATCCAAACTTGTACATCACATGCATATGTGGTAGACTAAAAAACCTCCAAGAACAAAAGTTTTGTAGCAATTAATGCTCCTTTACATTCGAAAGACTCTACTTCAGACAGAAAAACTAGCTCAACCTAGAGCCGAAATTACTGGTCTAAGGTGACTCAGTGGTTGATCTGGTGACAGAATCCACTGACTGATGGTTGTGAACTACAGGAATTCACAAGCTGATATTAAGCAGTCTAGTTCAGATAGAAACCAGCTGGCTAGATCAACTGACTCTGAACTCTGTGCTGTCATGGTGAGGTCATTACCAGGACACACATTAGTTCATATGATGCAATTTCAGGTACTTCCTACAGACCAGGCATCAGTGAAAGCCTCGAGCCCTGGTTCTAATCATCAGGTCACAGCAACCACCCCTTGACTGGAAGAAGAAAGTAAAACAATCAAAGTAAATACCTTTCACTCTCATCTTGGTGCTGGTGTCAACATTATTGGCAACAAATTTCACTTCTGCTCCATCATCATTCCTGGTGACGTTCTTTATGATTAGGGTGTGAGTAGTCTGAGTTCTCTTAATGATATAGGTCTCACTTTCCTGTAAGACTTTACCATTAAGGTACCAAGTACCGGAACATGTCGTCGTAAGGTCAACAGTAAACAGGGCATCCCCTCCAGGTACAGCTTCAACAGTCGTCAGGGGGGTTTTCACAGCTGGGACTGGTTCTGGGGAAGAAAAATAACACATATCTCCGAGATCAAAGGACACAAGACTGCTGCACTGGAAAATAGTTCTTCCTAAGAAGAAAGTTTTGGGGGTAAACAAGACATAAGAATAAAATCCTGCAGTCTCCTACAGTTTGCATGCAGTGAAGGCAATGTACGGTTGGTCAAGAGGATTTGATTCCTTACAGCTGCAGATAACTGACTTCTGGCATTAGGCTAAGTCTTTTTTCCGCAGGGAAAGAACAATAACTTATTTTTTCCCTGAGATGTTTAAAGGCATAACAAGCCTGAAACACAGCTCCTAGAGAGAGGCTGACTGGAACGTGGTTTTCATGACAGTGTGATCAAGACAAATATTCTCTAGATGTAAGAATGATATCTCCTTTATACACTAAAAATTGTACCATAAGCCCACCTCAATTTTTCCTGGCATACCAACTCTAGAAGAAGCACTTACAGGCTTAAGATCCATTGCAGAGAGCTCTGCCTCTCATATAGCCTGATGTGAGACATTGGAGCATGAGCATACTCACAGCTCTACCACAGCAACCCAACCACCATCATGTTGGTGATGGTCAGAGGTTGAAATGAGGTAGGAGAACTAGCAGTGAAGGGAAAAAGGTTTTGCTGTACCATTGCTCTACCCTCCTCAGAGTCATGGAAACGTCTTTAGAGCCCCCACGTGGCAGATCAGCACAGACCGACCCATTTTACGATGGTTTTGTGCTCACCAAGGTGCATGCTCCCTGGGAACTCCAGGTAGGGGCTCTGTCCATAGGCGTTGACTGCAGACACTCTGAACTGATAATCAGCCTCTTCTGACAGGTTGCTCACCGTGAACTCTGTGCCAGGGACATGAGACTCATGGCACCTCACCCACGTAAAGCCAGTGAGTTTCTTGCGTTCCACTACGTAGCCATTGATTGGAATGGGGCGGTCCATCTTCGGAGGGGACCATGCTAGCGTCACTGAGGTTTCTGTTTTATTTTTCACCACAGGATCAGCTGGGGGTTGGGTGGGAGGTTTTTTAGGAGCTGCACAAGGGAGAAAAAAAAACAAAACAAAAAACCACAGAGCAAGAAGTTTATGTCAGAGGGAAACAGCCACCGAAACAGCTTACTCTGGACTAAAAGCTACCCTTGCTTAATAAGCCTCCATAAAATATTGATGTGAGACGGGAAAGCAAGAGAATGCATAGAAGATGGTTCTGGGCTGCGTTACATGAAGATGTACAATACTTCTACCTCCACAACTAAACATATGTGATTTCAACACAGTATTACAGTTGTCCGCACAGACAGAGAGTCTACAATGAACAATTCATAGCCTTAAATTCTCAGTCCTAGATACAGACCCACACCACTTGCTACACAGCTCCCGGGCAAGGCAGACTAACACTTACACCACCATCAGAGGTGGTTCAAAATTCCGTGCACCAAATTCCTGTTCCGCTTCCCTGGTGTGAATCCAGGCTAAAAAAAAAATAAAAATACCTCTGTGGGATTACTCTGGCAAGGTGGCCCAATTTTGCCCTGTTTACAAGACACCATTGCACAGGGATAGTTACACTAACATTGTAAACCTGCTGGTATTTATTCTCAGAATTTCCACATACACACCCCTGCAGTCAGCAACGTAGATGCGCCTGAGAGAA
>NW_009259799.1:11813-17183 GCF_000687185.1 Egretta garzetta
CCTGCACAGCAATGTAAATCCACTCCATGAAAAGCAGCCTGAGACAGGAGTCTATGTCCTCCATTTCTTCTCGAGAACCTGTTCCAACTGACACTAAAATATTTCTGTCCAGATCTGCAACAGTCTTAAACGCAGACCAGCTAAACACTATACAGCTGGGACATCTCAGGCACAAAAGATGTGCCTGGGGTTTAGAGGGGCTTGTCACACAGGCTGGGTAGCTCTCTGTAGCTGCTTTCATCTGGGTATCTGTCCTCTGTCCTGCTTCTGAATTTTATGCTACCCCCACTCAGAAAGCTTGTTTTAACTTTGTCCCCCAAGAGTGACAGCTATCATTGGGGATCACTGTTTTAGTAATTTATGAGGAGCCAGCTTTTGGAGTTGGGGAATTTACTTTGTCATTTCCTTTTGAAGTTATGTTCCCACCACCAGACCCTACAATCGAGGAGATGTGGCTGTTTTACAGTACCTGAGGTCACAAATGTATCCCTGCAGGTATTTACGTAGTGAAGATTTGCATTCATCCTCTCATTCCTCTTGAACCCTTTAAGAGGAGGCTCAAGTCCCATCAGGGTTATTCACTATGTGCTGCCACCAGTACGGTCAAGAGGCTAGGAATTATCTGATATGCTCAGTTACACATCTACTGACATGGTAAAGGATTCATTTCATTTAATTTTGGCTATCTGAAAGGCGTCTGGTTTAAGTCAGTCAACTAGACTCCAACTGTAATCCCATGGAGAACAGTGCAGTCAGGAGTAATTCATCCCAGCTTAACAAAGGTAAAACAGGTGAACCGAATCGCACATTGTAGATACTCAACTATTTATAACTATAGAGGGAGGCTGTACGATGAGCCTAGACTAAAAACCAAACTCTGGGGCAACTGATCTTCTCTTTGCCTCAGTTTACCCATCTGTAAAATGGGCATATTAACAATGCAAGACACTGAGCAAATACTATAGAAACATTGCTTGCCTGATGAATGCTATTAAAACAGCCAACACCAATCTTGTCCAGTTAATTGAAAAAGATGTGAACATAGAACACAGCCTTCTTCAAGCACCTAATCAGGTATGCATGAAGTGTAAAAATAGGGAATTCCAATGCAATACACTTTTTCTTCATTATATAAATAGGCACGTAAGTGTTTTGGGGTGCACATTTACCAGCCTCTCAGTTACTGCTGGTCAGAGCTGGATGCCAAAGGTCCCATTAGTGCAGCATTAAGCTGAACACTAGACCCTGGAATCAGATCCCTTGACCTTACCATCAGAAACTGTAATGTAATATTTTGTTCAGAGATACCTGTTCACGAGAAGGCAGCTTCTTACTGCTTTCTATTCCATGAATCCACACTTGATTCATAACTTAAACAGCAGAGTCCAAAATCAAGCTGAACTTTACCATTCCCATCGAATAGGTGCTTGGTTGAATGGTAAATATTTTCAAATACCTTAGAAACTGTCACAGTGCCAAGTGCGACACTTACCTCATTTTTAACTCATCTTAGCTCAATAGCATCAGTATGCCCCAACCAAGTTTAGGTAACATGGTAGCTATAAACCTTTAATTAAAGATTTCTTTTACTGCTCAGTAATTGCAATTTGGAGGCGGTGGTGGGAGAAAAGAAGTATTATTCTTCCCAAATGGTGACTAGAGTTGGTGACTTGTTCACGTGCAAATGGGAACTGCAGGAGAACCAGAAACAACATGCAGTTCTCTGCCTTAAACGAAGCAGCTTTTGCCTAGGGGATGCAATGCCATCAAAATAAAGCTCCTTTAAATTAGGCAACTTCACCAAAATTTCATGTCAGGTCCAATCTCAGCTATACTGAACATGCTGCTACTGCTCTGTCAGTGGAAACCCTTGCTCAGGTCAGATGGGCCAGCTGAAGGAAATCTCCAGCCTGCACATGTTGTATCAGCCTCCCCAAGTAAAGCTAAAAGCTAAGCAAGACGAAGGTCCCCTCTTTTAGCATAGCTGCCATCAGTTCACAGGGTCTTCCCAGCTTTGTCATGTCAATGAGAGGAGAGAGGACACGGCTTTGCAGGTCTCCACAAAAGAAAGGAAGCATTTTCACAAGGAAGATTTCCCCTTTTTCTTGCAGTTTTTTTTAAAATATATTTTATAGAGTCATAGAATCGTTTAGGTTGGAAAAGCCCTTTAAGACCACCCAGCCCAACCGTTCCCCTACCCCTGCCATCCCACCACTAAACCCTGTCCCTAAGCACCGCGTCTGCCCGGCTGTTAAATCCCCCCAGGGATGGGGACTCAACCCCTTCCCTGGGCAGCCCCTTCCAGTGCCTGAAAACCCTTTTGGGGAAGAAATTTTTCCTAATGTCCAACCTAAACCTGCCCTGGTGCAACTTGAGGCCATTTCCCCTCGTCCTATCGCCCATTATCTGGGAGCAGCGACTGACCCCCCCCCAGCTCAAACAGCTTAAGAAGCTAAAATCAAAGTAAGATATCTCAAGTTTGGTGAATGCTTGACTGCCCCTGAAATGTTTCATGTGCGTGTGTGTAGATGTTCCTTCATAAATGTTTTTGCTTGCTAGAATGGAAACATTCTGCCAAAAATGTTCAGGGCACCTATCTACTTCCCTATCATAGCCAGCATACACACAAGCTACCCTCAAGTCTCTGTAGGCTCAAGACCTAGGGAAGGAATTGAACACTCACTGATTTTCCCCATCAAATCCTCAGCAAAGAGAGAGAGGGAGAGATAAGTGGCCCGTATTTGCTAGAAGAAGTATTATTGCCACAGCAAGAATTGATAAAATCAAAGAAAATAATAATTTTGGAAAATGGAGGTCAATGTGTAGGTGGGGCACCCGCAGTGCTCTGGGTACAATGAAGTAAGGCGACTGCAACCTAGGCAACTTACACAATGTTTTCTAAGCACCTTCTGATGGCGAGAACACATGTGTGTCTCACCCCATGTTTTACTTGGTTATCAGTTTACATTCACTCCAGCACAAAATGAGAATGGTACGGAGAAGACAGACATTTGCACCATGCTCTTTCCCCAGCACTCTCTCTCCATAACATTTCACAACACTAGCGTTCAGGCTGTTGGCCTTTTGTGACAGACATCTAACATTCTGCTGTCTTTGGACAACAAACTTATCATGGCAGTACCTAAACCAGCAGTGCTAGCACGGGAGTATCACAGAATCACACTGAACCCCAGAATGGCAGGGGTTGGAAGGGCCCTCTGGAGATCATCCCATCCCACCCCCCTGCTCAAGCAGGGTCACCCAGAGCAGGGGGCACAAGACAGTGTCCAGGTGGGCTTTGAAGATCTCCAGAGAAGGAGACTCCACAGCCCCCCTGGGCAGCCTGGGCCAGGGCTCTATCACCCTCAAAGTAAAGAAGTTCTTCCTCGAGTACCTGCTTGCTAGGGAAGACCTAACACTAGTGCCAAATAAAAGTGAAGCTTACTGGTCACAGTGAACTGGGTAGAAGTCCTGCTTTCATCAGCCAGGAAGGCAATCTCCCCAGCATCTTCCATCTTACACTCTCGGATGATCATGGTATGTTGCTTGCCAGAGCATGTGATGGAGATTCGGTCACTGGGTTTCACTTCTTCTTTATTTTTCAGCCACTGGATGTTCTGGCATTCATTGTCCAGCTCCACACAGAAGATGGCTGTATCATTTATGAAGACTGCAGTCTTTCGAGGAAGCTTTTTAATGATGTTGCCTTTAAATAAGAAATTAATTATGATCAGCAAACAGCAGATATTAAAGTCTCTGGCAACACTGGACCAACCACTGGACCAGACTACAACAGGACTAGCCAACAACTCTCACCTAATCAAAACATTGTAGACACTATGCAGACATCCCTAAATTAATTCCTAGGCTCTGAGTTATACAGAACAGATAATCCCAAGGACTCCTTTTGGCCTTCAAAGAGAGAAAAGCAACCTTGCTTGACTACAGTCGCTCATGTTTCTAAGCCTAACAAGCGGAGTCTGCTGTTGGGTAAACACAAGGTATGTGGCCTTGCCAAGAACAAATATGACAGTGATACAGCTTTCATTGCCCACATATCCTGGGAATTCAAATTAAAACTTTGTTAAAGTAAGTCAGTCTTAAACCAGACAGGTCTCTTGTCTGTCTTTGGGATTTTTCCTCCATCAAAGTTGCTGGTAAGTTACATAACCAAGATGGCAAACACATCAGTCACCTGAATTCATAGAAAATATGCTGAAAACCTCAGATTTCTTCTTAGTGTCAACCCAGAAATTCACATGGGAAGAACTTCACTTATTTGTGTCCTTTCCAAGTAACTGTGATGATTATCACCTATTAGAATAACCTATTAGAATACAAGATGTGACTATTCCCAGGAAAGCTTGGACAAAGCATCAGGGAACCACCCCTATTGACAGATGGTGACTGTCCCCAGCCCTGGAACAGTCCCTGCGAGGCAAAAGAGCCCTCACCCACACAAAGCACCTAGAGCTATTTAATGAGAAGCAATGCTGAACACCTTCACGAAGCAACAGACCAGGCACAAGTTTCATCAGTAGGATTCAAGAGCCCGATTCTCTGCTCATCCTCACCGAAGCTTGGCCACACGTCCTTGCTGTCCCCGCTGTGCCCCCATCCTTGCAGCCCTTTGCATCCTGCCAAGCTCTCGCAATCAACCAAGCTCAGCCTGCTCTCTCGAATCTTCTCCCTCCGGGGCAGGCACAGGGCTCCCTCAGGAAGGCTCTGCCTCCTTTCTCTCCTGAGAGCTCCACCTGGCTCAGTCACTCTCTTTTTTAATGGAACATGCCATAGCACCATAGCACAAACAAGTAAAACAAATACCAGCTGTCCTACCGGGGCCAAACACGCTTACGGCGTTTGGCTGGTCCAGCCTTAACAGAAGGTGTAACAAAAAAAGATGCCTGTCTGAACTCTCCTGTGTCTCTGGACTAAATTTCCCCTTCTACCTCCACCCGTGTGCACTCTCATCTCTTTCCTAATGATACAAAAAGGAATTTGCACAAGGATGCACGACACCCAGCTGTCTTGCACCGATTTATGTAGCAGAGATCTTCTGGTTTCACTGGGAGTGAAGTTAGGCTTCAAGTGAGACAGGACAAGCACAGTCCTGTTACTATCAGAGGCCTTCAGCTCACGCTGCAAGAGGTGTCAATGATACCAGCATAAGCATCATCAAAATAAAAATTACAGGTCCTGGAGTGACACGGATAGGTTCTTATTCATACGGCAAGTCATGGAGTTCAGAACTAATGAGCCCTTCTGCAGACATAGAATCACAGAATCATTCAGGTTGGGAAAGCCCTTTAAGCTCCCCCAGCCCAACCGCCCCCCTACCCCTGCCATCCCACCCCCAAACCCTGGCCCTCA
>NW_009259799.1:17392-22957 GCF_000687185.1 Egretta garzetta
GCTGCCCTTCTCTGGACACGCTCCAGCCCCCCCAGGTCCTTCGGGGAGGGAGGGGCCCAACCCTGACCCAGCAGTCGAGGGGCGGCCCCCCCAGTGCCCAGCACAGGGGCACAGTCCCTGCCCTGCTCCTGCTGGCCACACCACTCCTGGTACAAGCCAGGGTGCCATTGGCCCTCTTGGCCAACACGACACATATATGTGTCTGATGTGCATGTCTGCTGACTGTGAGACACCTACACCATACCAGGCTCTACAGTTACTTGCATTTCAGTCCTAAACCACCAGACTGAGGAGACATGGACATGGAACTATGTCCACATTTTGCCGCATTCTTATCAGCTTTCCAAACTCCAGAGAACAGGCCCAGATGTCAGAGACCTGGAGCGTGGACCTGGTTTCCAATCTGAAACCATACTGGTGCTGACTGCAGCCTGCACTACACATCGGACCATAAACCACAGCTGATAAGACAGCTTCCCGGTGTGGTCAGCACCACTCTCGGACAAGGTGCACCATTGTGTTTGCTGGACACCAGACAAGACGTGTGTGAGACGGTGCCAGGGGACACATCCGATGCTTGGGAACATCTTAAGGAAATTCTACAATGCTAGGCTACAGTTCAAGGACTTTGCCTTCTAGGAAGCCCCTTTAAGCATAGGTCCCTACCAGGTGACTTATCTTGAGCAGCAACACAATCTGTCCCTGCTCTCTGATCCTGTGTCCCAGATACACCTTGGCAGGAGATCCAGGGACCCACTGACCGACTACACATGGCTTCTCCTCTCGCACCGTAACGGAGTCTTCTGTTCTTCAATGCACACATGCATGGGATACATGTCATCCACAAGGTTGAGTCTGGAGTCTCACGCATGAGTCTCACACTTGGTAGGCGAGACTTGGCTGATCTGAAATATCAAGAGCCTTTCTTACCTTGGACAGACAACTCCGCGATAGTCCTGCTCCCTTCTTTCATCTCACAGATATAGACAGCGTCATCGTCTGCGGTGACGTTCTGGACAGTAAGCCGGCGATATGTGCCCTCTTCTTCGATGTTGTATTTCTTGCTCTGCCGGAGTTTGGTTTCCTCCTTGAACCAAGCTGTCTCTGTACTAGGAACAGGCACTTCACATTGGAAGGTGGCGGATTCCTTCTCCCTCACTTCAAGATCCTTCAGTTTTTCCTTGAAGGGTATTGAGGGTTCTTAAGAGGGTAAAAGCAGAGAGGAGAAACAAGAATTTATGATAGTCTGCAGTAAGAGGTGTGCAAATAAATAAGTCAACAGAAAAAAATTAAACAACAACACTCCTTATTAATGACATTGATTTGCCCTGAGCTGCCATCCAAACCCATAATCAAGCCCTACTGCAGTAGGTGTTCTGCTCTCACATTAAAAAAAAAAAAGTATCTTAGATCCCAGCAGAAGTGTTTTAAGGACTTACCTAAAACCAAAGCGGTATCAGTCTGAATGGCAGTGCCTGCCCCACAACACGACACAGCGGACTTTGCTCTAATCCAAAACAATGTGAACAAGTTGGTGAAGCATCAGGTTAATGAATTCTGCTCTCGTGGCCTGCTTGTCCTCTGGCGTGACTGTTTCTGCATTGCACCTCGTCACTTAGTGATGCCAACAGGATGAAGGGCAGGGCCCACCCAGCCTGACTCTGTACATAGCAAAAGCCACTTCATGGTAGAGTAAAAGACCATCAATTCATTATGCTCCAGGGGGGTAAAGAGCAAACAAGCTGGATGTAGGGGGAGGGCACAGAGCAGTCATTCTAGGTGAGTGTGAGCAGCTGAGCTGGTCAGATGGTGCAAGAACCAATGTTTTAGGGGTCTTGCAGCAGAAGTGAGCTCAGCGGAGCGATCTGGAAGGGCACAGGGAGAGGAGAGGTGGCTGTTCCCAGGAGGACAGATGTGGGGGAAAGCACAGAAGGCCCTGATGGATGAGTTTTCTGTTTTCCCCACCAGCACCAAAGGCTCTGTATCAGCTTTTGTCAATGGCAATAAAAGAATTAGAGAAAGAGCCCAAGTGCCCCAACTGCTTCTGCTTTCCTCCAGCAGTGGGGCTTAGGGAGAAACCAGAGCGTAGATCAAACACGCAAAACAGCTGCGTGGCAGAGAGGGAAGACATTTTATGAACAGAACAATGTTTAATTCCAGTCACAGCTGCGCTGTGAAATCATCCTGATACCCCAGCACTAAACTGGAGAAAGGGGAGTTGTACTGAAGAGGACAGCCAGTGGTCACAGCCACAGGACTGATGCCACAGGCATGTCACAGACTTGGGTTAGCCAGTGCTGATGCATCACCACTCATGCTTCATGAGAGATCGTGTCTTGACACGTACCTTCATCTTCTAATAACTACTGTACCAGCTCCCAGCCTTTTTCTGTGACTCCATCCTCCCTCTCCCTGACCACACACACACTCCCAGGCTGGTGATTTCATGTGGTCACTAGTAGTCACTAATGCCAAGTGTTAGTCTAAGAATCACACAGAAGTAGACTTGTCTTAGTTTTATAAGGCCACGCCCACGGTGGCACATCCCACTCAAGAGTCTCTGTGGTCTAGAGGCTGGAAAAACACAAATCGAGGCCCTCAAACATCCCACATCCAAACTTTGATGTCCAGGAGCCTCCATTTTATAAAATTCAGATCTGGTAGCTCAGCATACAGCTCAGTCCATTACCTGCCCCCCTGCCCCACCACTGGGACAAGAGGTGCTACAGGAGCAGTTCTCTCTTTGATCTGGTTTGCTCCTGTCTGAACTCAAGCCCTAGAAATTCATGCGTTCAGTTTTGCAGGTCTTTTATTCAACCCCTGGCACAACCACAACTGCAGATGTCACAGAAACAGCTCTAATCATTTCTAGCTGAGCACAGCCTGGATAGAGATAGCAGAGTCCAAGGGCCTGATGGGACACCTGGAGGGAGCAATGTTATCTACTACCTTGCTTGTTATCCTGAGATTAAAACCTGACTGAAAATCCATACAATACCTTCAGGAACAGGGAGGTGACTCTAGTTCACCACGCCAACTTGGTTATGTTCTTAAAAAATGTTTTGCTGTAATGCACCTCAATTCTAAGCAAGTCGAAGTCTTGCCTCGAAAAGCCTTCAGCTACGGTTGCACAGACCCGCTCTGCCCGCACTCCACACGTTAATTATCCTTTTTCCTTTAACCAACGGGCAACTCAGACTCCTGCCTCGCAGTCCTACATATCACCTCTGGGAGCACCCCATGTAATCAGGGGGAATGAAGCAGTTGTAATTCTCACGCCATGGGAACAAGCAAGAGGATGAGATCAAGAAGGCATTGATCAGAAGGACGCCAGCCTCCAGGAGCTGGATGCAGCACTGCTGTGTGAGATGGGAGGGAGTCTTAGGCTGAGAACACATGGCCATGCCCAAGGGCCAAAAAGAAATAGGGATGCACCTGAGAAGCATACAAATGTATTCCCATACTTGGAGCAATCAGCCATATCATTAACTCCTCTCCCTTTACAGTCACTGAGCAGTATCTAAGGTTAAAAAAAAAAAAAAAAAAAGGTCCTGTAGGAAAAAGCTCTTATGTACAAACACAGAATGGAATGGAAAGGAATATTTCAGTTGGAAGGGACCTACAATGATCACCTAGTCCAACTGCCTGACCAGTTCAGGGCTGACCCAAAGTTAAACCATGTTATTAAGGGCATTGTCCAGATGCCTCAAACACCGATGGGCTTGGGGCATCAACCCCCTCTGTAGCAAGCCTGTTCCAGAAGAGTTGGTTGATTCTTTTGTGTGTGTGGCAGTAACTGCACTGCTTTTCCAGGCAGGGAAAGTAGGTACAAGACTATCTTTAGCAGCTTGGGGTCACAGATATCCTCTGAAAACAACTTTCCTTTTGGCCTACTGACATGTGAGCACACGTCTTGTCTCACTCTGAACAGGGCTTTAGAGAGGCAGCAGCTGATAAACTGAATCAAAGCCTGGGATTCACCCAGACCACCACTTTTTCTGCTCTGGAGATGTGAGAGAGGCTCTAAAACCCTCCAGCCTCCTCTTCCTGAATATACCTTAATGCTCTTTACATCATCTGGCATGTACCTGGTCAGAAAGAGGGGGGTAATTTTGGTCAGGGCGCTACAGAAGGACAAGGCTGTTGAGAGTAGGCATCCTGAAAAATTCATCTGGCTCATAATCTGCCCCCAGCCCAGGTCATAGAGATGCTCAGAGAGGTGGCCAGGGGGGAATGGTGTCTCCAGCTGATCAACAGGCAACCCAGACCTCAAGGAAAGATCTGTGAAAGGCAGGTGGCTCATCTTACTTGTCGATGGACTAATCAATGCAGTCCAACTATGTAACCATATCACATTGACATGAAAGGTTTGTTCTGAGGATGGAAGCACTTGACTTTACACCTGCCTTTCAGTGTATTTTAACTAACTAAATGTGAACGCGCTGGCCAGCACAGTGAGTTGAGCAGAGATCTTTCTTACTCTCTTTCACCTCACATTGGTCTGACAGACCCCAGTCTATCAGATTTTGACATTTATGTTGTAAATTCTCTAATGCAGGGATCCTCTCTTACCTATTTGTACAGGGCCCAGCACAATTCAGAAATATTCTGTGCTGTAAGGCACATTAGTAAGAGCTGCTGCAGATAACAACATTATATTTGATCTGATAAATTCCATGAATGCTGACTGCTAATTTCTAAATGTCTATTTGTCAGGTATTACCCTTTCACAAGCTAATCCTCCATGAAAGCTCTTATTAACTATGACTCTAATATGGAAGATAAAGCCATTTGGCTATCAACCGTTTACCTTATTATCTGAAATGCTCATAATATCTGAAAATATCGTTGCAAGAAAAACAAAAAGTGTGTTCAGCTGAGGTTACATGTGACAAAATTGTCCCAGGGACCCTCTGTTTCAGACAAGACATGCCGCTAATTTCCATCTCTAGTTCCTGTAAATATCAGAACTGGTTAGAAATTATTTAACTTTAAGGAAGAAAGGTGATTTCTGATCTCTCTCTCAGTTCCACAGCAAAATATTGATTTTACTCAAAACAACTATTCAAACCTCCTTTGAGAAAATCTAGGTGATTCGTTTCATAACAACTGGAGTGGAAACAGTCCAGAGTGTTGAAGGAAACCAAATCTTTTTTTCACTTCAGTTTGGCATTCACAGAATGGCAAGGGTTGGAAGGGACCTTGGGAGATCATCTAGTCCAACCTTCCTCCTTCACCTGTGAGCAGGTGATCCATCACGGTACTTTTGGAAGCCATGGCAGTGTTAGGTTAATGGTTGGGCTTGATGATCCTAAAGGTCTTTTTCCAACCTAAATGATTCTATGATTCTGTGATGGTTTCCTGGCCACATCCTTTCCTAAGGATGCTCTCCCAGCTGGGCTATGTCTCCCACAATACAAAGCACTTCCAGCTCTGCTCAAGTCACCAGAGTGCCATGTGCATACGAGTCCTAGGCACCATGGAAGAGACAATTTAGACGCAACTGAGACAGGCTGCAGTGTGGGAGCAGAAGCAAGAGGCACCTGAACTGGACATCTTGCAAGC
>NW_009259799.1:22979-34149 GCF_000687185.1 Egretta garzetta
GTTCAAGTGGCTGCCATTTCATATAGAATCCAACCAAAAGTGCAAAACTGTTTTTCTGATCACTCCCAACCAACCATTATCTAGAAACATTGACTTCTATGAGAGCTCAGTGGTGTGAATTTGAATAGCAATTTTCAGTGCCCTGAGAGGTCATAGAATCATAGAATGTTTAGGGTTGGAAGGGACCCCTAGAGGTCACCCAGTCCAACCCCCCGTGTAGTGAGCAGGGACACCGCTAACTAGATCAGGTTTCTCAGAGCCCCATCCAACCTGGCCTTGAATGTTTCCAGGGAATGGGGTCATTTAAATTAATCTCTAGTATCAGCATGACTTTTTTTTGCCCGTACATTTTTTTTTCTATTAATCTGGTTTTAGCCAAAGCAGAAATACTCATTAAGGCAGATAATGAAGGCAATAACATTTCTAAAGAAAGATAAATAAGAGATAAAAATAAGATAGCTACAAAAGCCTGCCTACTGGGAAAAACATGAGATGATAGAAACAGCAAAGCAAAACCCCAAGAGAGCATAGAACAAGAGCAGCTCTTGGAGTTAGCAGGAAACTGCAAGAGCTTAGACCAACTATGAATTTGGCTGCTTGTCTTGAGAACATATTTCTCCAGGGTGTCATAGGCTTTTTGTTTGGTCCATACCAACCAAACTAGCAATGAGATGATGTTATTTTTTAAAAGCAGGTCCTGCTAGCACATATTTTACTAAGAATAAGTGCAGCCTGCAAAGAAGCCAATGTTTCCTTAACCTTCTCAGGGCATATCGATCTGCTTGACCTGGTCTTCTCACTTGCCTACATTTCCTCTTCCCTATTCCTGGCCTTCTCACAGGTTTTCCTTTTATTATTCCAGAGGCAAGTTTTCCCTCTGCTTAACAAAAATGATCCAGTGAGAGTAAGAATATGGAGAATCCTTCCAAAGGGAGCTATCTAATGGTGCATGGACAAGCTTCTACCACCTTGTGCCTTTGGTCTTCTTCCTAGTTACCACACTTTCCAAGTATCCTTTCTACCTCCACATTTCTCAAGCTGCAATTATCTTTCCAATATCGAATATGACTACCATGATAGTGGTCATCAAAAATCACTTCAGGTCAGAGAGAAATAAAGTGGCCTCAGTGCCAGTCTGTTTTTCCAGTGTCTATCCCATTTGGCTTGCAACCTTTAACCTTTTCATACAGTATCTGATTACTGTATTCAGGGACTCAGAAGAAGATTTCTTGGCCCAGGCCCAAGGATGGAGACCTGCACGCTGTTCTCACTAACTTTACACGTGGCCTAGGCACATCTCCAAAGCCTTCAGGAAATTCAAGATGGTTATTCATGTTCCTCCCATCCTCTCTGCTCTTTGGTTTGTCAAAGAGGTTTACTCTTGGGAAGCATTTCTGAACTTCTTTTACATCTCATGATTCAGCATACGGCTTGTGATTTTATCCCTGCACACTTCTAAATCAGAGGAATCAACTCTTGGCTTTCTGTAGTTGTGAGAGCAACTCTCTGCCCTGCAGCCTCTGCTTTGAGATTTACACCTGATTCACTTTATCTCATTTAGGAAGAGCTCAAAACCCTTTTTTTTTTCAGCTCAATGATTTTTAAGGCATGGGTTCAGCAAAGTGCTTACAAATATGTTGGGTCCCTAGGTCTAGGATCTAGATTGACAGACTATAGGAGGCTTTCTAGAGGAGGTTTAACCGGTGCCCAGTCCCATGCCCTGAGAGACTGCTAAGAGCAACCTCACAGACAAGATGCTGGGCTAGGTAGTCTTTTATTATTATTATTTTTTAAAGGTAATAATAAAAAAAAAGACCCATAAATATTGACACTGATTCCTGTGTCGAAATTCTGCGACCCAATATGCCAGAGCATATTTAAAGCCACGAAGCTTGCCGTTCCTAGTACGTGTGTCTAACGGACACACGCTGTGGACGCAGCGTCACAAGCTCTATAAATATGCTGTTACCTGCAGAAAGACCAACGCAGCAGCACGGCGCTTACCAAGGGTGGCTGCTTGGAGAATTTAGCCTCTTCTGCACCACTGAGCAAAGAGAAGGTTATGTGGCAAGAACACCTACCTCCCTAAACCTGATGGCAGATGAGCTAATGGCATGGCCAATGGCATAAACAACCGAATTAAAAGCTCCCTTCACTGCTGCATCATTCTGAGCTGTCTTTGGAGGGCTGAAGGACTTCTGGTGACACAACGGAGAGTCATTATTCAGGGCCTAATTATAACCAACACATGTAGATTTTCCATGGAAGCCTTGGCCTGGTCAGAAAGCCCAACATGGCATAGCATAACAAAGAAACAGACCATAAACATGCCCACTTAAGCCCTCTGACTCACAGGCATCGATCAATAACCTTTTCCCATGGTGCTTGCTCCCAGACCCACTGCTTCGCATGCTTTCCCTGTCTCCTTTGGAACAGCTTGCACCCATTGGGAATAATCCAATAAGCATGGGCAGACAGTAGGGTATTTGTCTTTGCAAGACAGGTGTTGGGCAAGTAATGGAGCTTGAGCCATCCTCAAAGTGAACACCCACCCAAGGGCCAGGCTCGGTCTTCAGCTCCAAGTCCTGACTCATTAGGTAATCACAGTTTTATGGAAGAGGACAAATGCCCTTCCCAACACTGCTCAGCACCTCCAGGGGATGGCAAAGAGTGGGACAAGTGCCAGCAAGTTCCACAGATCAGGTGTCACTGATGGACACGGGGACTGAGTCACTGATGGGAAAGACGGTGAAAGGAAAGGTCCAAAAAAGGGAAACCAGAAAACCAAATAAAAGCTGAGCGCCTTATGTACAGGAATGAAACACAGGCCACTCCTACTCATTTGGATTTCTAATTTATCTTTCTGCCAGTCAAAACCATCTATTTTGCTACTCAAACAGCAAAGCCTTTTACATCTGCGAGTTAATTTACAGGTGCTGCCTGAGTTGTAAACTGCTTGCTGTGACCTTGCCAAATGGGGGAGAAGCTTGAAAATTTAGAGCTTCCTTTGTGAAAATATGCGTGTCACATTTTTGTTGCCATTCTGACGAACTTGGTCTGACCTCCACCAGTGTTGAGGGACCCTCTGAAGGCAAGTTCTTCACCACCGACCACAGCAAACAGAGGCATCCTGGACCTATTAGAGTTCTGGGAGCACACCAGGACTACAGGCTATCCAGCAACACAAGCTGGGAAAAGCCTGAAGAGGCCTGGCAAGAACAAGGTTGCTGGTGGGTACCTTTGTATAGGAAAACTGAGATGGACTGTAATTAGTGTGTTTGACTAAACCCTGTCAGGAGGAGGGTAAGATGGGGCTTTAGCAGTCCCTCATCCAGAGGATGGTAATGGATCTCTTTGATTACTATGAAACCAGGTTGGATGGGAGCTTTAGAGATCTGGTTCATCCCAGCTGCCCCACAACCAGCCAGTTCTACATCACCCAGCCCTGACTGATCCCTTCCTAAAAACCCCCAGTGATCAGATTTTCTCCCCAGGTCGTCTATTCCAGCACTTACCCCCTTTACAGCTGGAGGGCTTTTATCCATGTCTAACCCACACTCCTTTGCAGCAGTTTGGTGGCAGAAGTTTTATTCACGCTCCCACCCCAACTCAGAAGTGCATTGCCTGTCTCCTTGCAGGCATGCCCACCCTGGTGACAAACACAAGCACCCACCTTTGACAGTGACGAGCACGGAGCTGTATGTCTGGCCTGCCAGGTTGGAGGCTGTGCAGGTGTATAGCCCGTTGTCTATCTGCTTGCAGAAGAGGATCTTCAGCACAAAGTTCTCCTGATCATCCTCATAGATGACGTGCCGCCGCCCTTCCAAAATGACCTCGTTGTCCTTCTTCCATACAATCTCTGGCTTGGGCTCACCCGTCACGTAGCAGCTCAGCTTGGCGTGCTTCCCCTCTGTCACGCTGCATGTGCGTGTCAATGCCCCAAAAGTTGCGTTGCGGGCCCCTTTGGTGGTAAGTCCAGCCGCTCTCTCATAATCCCGGGAGAGGCTATAGCTGATGCCAGACAGCCCTTCTGCCATGGAGTAAGATTGGGCAGACATTGAATCAAGAGCCCCATGAGAGATGTCCATCTTCCTGATCTCCTCCCGCCTCTTTTGCAAGTGAGACAACAAGGATGCCGTCTTGCCACAGCTGGTATCAAAGTGGCTGCTGCTGCCCGGGTTGGAAGAGCCCCGTGTTTCCACCACCAGTGCAGCCGAAGCGCTGGCAGAGCCGATGGGATTCTCTGCCCGGCAGGTGTAGGTGCCGCTGTCCCCCAGCCGGGCAGATTGGATGGTGAGAGCGTTTGACTCCCCAACAGACTCAATCTGGAAGCGGCCAGCGTCAGCCCGATTCCGCAGGTGTCTCCCATCCTTCTCCCAGTTCACGGAGAGGGGAGGGCTGCCCTGGACTTTGCATTTGAACATGGCATCTTCTCCCAACGTTACTTTGATGGAGGAGGGTTTCTGAATGAAGTATGGGGCTGACTCTGTTACTGTGGTCTCCTCTCCAACTTTGATGCTGACAGCTGCAAAAGCTTCCCCAATGGTGTTCTTGGCCCGGCAGATGTATTGGCCACTGTCCTCCAGGCTCAGATCGTAGATTGTTAACCTATAGAGATCCCCATCTTCTGTGGTTTTAAACCTTCCTCCAGACTGGACTGGAAGTTTATCCTTTTCCCAGCTCACAACTGGGATGGGGTTTCCAATGATCTGGCAGCTCAAGGTGGCATCCTTCCCCACAGACACCATGAACGCCTTCGGCCGGGTCAAGAACCGGGGGACTCCACTGAATGAGCTGTAATCCATCTTGGTTTCCTAACGGATGAGAAAAACAAAAAAAAAAAGGTCAAGAGAGAGCAGATTAGATGGTGCAGGCAAAGAATTGCTGCACTTTCATGGTATCGGGACATTTGTCATCTATAACAGTCTAGTTGGGGCACATTTTCATTGTCCTTCTCGTTATGGGTGAGAAGGTCTTGGAATATTTTAGGTCTTGCAGATTTCTTAGATTTGAGCTCAATAAACTGCTGATGGAGAAGGTAGCTGACTTCCCCTCAGGAGTCACTGGGTAAAATACAGGTCTTTGGGCAGTTCATACAGAAAGAAAACGATGGCCCCTGGCAGCTTCAGCACTAGGAAGGTGACCCGCACTAATGCTGCGTGACATCCCGGCTAGGTCTGTAGCTGTAGAGAAACAAATGGATGTTAAATTCTGAGAGATGTGGCTAGCCATCAAGACACCTCCTCCATCATGCTCATCTCCTCTTTGTTTTCGTCTCTCCTTTTCTATCTTGTTGCCCTTGCTCTTTTAAATTTTTCTCTGTTTCCTTGCCTTTTTTTTAAAAAAAAAAAAAGAATTCTGCTTTTACAACATGCTCCATTTCTCCTCTTGACCTCTCTGGTCATTACCCATCCTCTGAATCACGTTGACACAGACCTCACTGCAAACCCCTCTCCTGTAAGGGCCAGCCTTCAGGAGAACACACAGATATGCTTGTCACATTATTAACAATATTTCTCTTTATTCCCAGCTTCTATTTGACATAACCACTGAGATACAGCTCCTTTGATGGCGATGGTAGCCAGCGAGTATCTATGGCTTACGCACAGCCTCATCCAGACGGTGTAGGGCCAGACACAGCTGCAACGGGGACGGGCGTTTGTGCACACGCACCACGTTCACGGGACCGCAAAGCCACGCGATGGAATGGCCATGGGGAATGCAATCCCGACAGTGCCAGCCTTCTCCAAAAAAAAAAAAAAAGCCCCACGTGGCTTCAGGCTTACAGGAAAGATGTCTCATCCCCTGCTTATTCTCAGCTGCTCTCAGAGGGAGCCGTGCACCAGCCCGCAGCTGTTTGACGGCACGGACCAGCCAAGGGGACGAGGCTTAAGCAGTGTTCAAAACCAAAGCTCAGGGCAATTCTGGTGCCGCTGTGTCCCAAGAAAGTCAAAAGGAATCAGCAGCACTGATCTTTACAGCCATGTTCACTCACACACGGAGTCTACTCATCGCAATACAACAGAGATCGCCGCCTTTAGGGTCCCCCTAAAGCCCACATAAGCACAGAAAGCTTTCTTGCTTCCTCATGTCTCCTTAAATGGCCTCATGGATGTCCTTTCCCTTCTGCTGGAGGACTCTACTTCTCCAAGAAGCCCTTTTCCATGCATTGGCTAGCATTTCCTTTGATAAGTATAGCACAGCTAAAAGCTTGGTCTTGACCCCATTAGCACCAGTAACTGTGCACCAGCTGCCTCTCCCTGGGAGCAGGATTAGACCTGATGATAGCAGTCTGTAAGGAAAGCAAGCTTCCCAGCCCCAAGCCTCGCTGGAAGTCCTACTCAGAAGACTTGAGTGCACCATTTCTCTCCACGCTACTACATCTCTTTGGCTTCATGATGCCAGACGCTCCTGTCTTAGCAAGCTCACGCGGCTCCTGCCTGAGCTATAGGGACGGTCCCTCCTCGGGGGCGATGGCAGTGCTGCTCTCACATCCGTGCTCTTTCACCTTCACAGCGCCACACAAAGCAAAACGACCAGGGCACTGCGTGCTGTAACTCAGAAAGGAAATAATAACCAGTCACCGCGACAGAAATATCCTCCTTAATCCCACAGCAGTTCGGCTTCCCCGCTGGCCACAAATCCACCCACTCTCTCACCCAATGGCAGATGCCCACACAATCTCCCCCCCTCCTCCTCGCCTCCAGCAGAAATCAGGAGGAGCAGGCCAAAAACCTGCTTTCATTTCTTGAGTCACCATCTGAGCAGAGAGGTTTCATTATTTTTTTCCATCCTCCTCCAGCTCCTGTTGCAGTGCATTAACGTTAACGTGCAAATCTCTGATGGCACCAGGGAGTGGGGGCTGGATCGACCTGCTGCATGACCTTGGGGAAATTGCTTATTTTCCCCGTGTCTTGGCTCCCCTCCCGTTTCATCTTCTGATCAGGACAGGGATGGTCTCACAAATAATTATGCACACGGTGTACATACGACAACGTATGTGCTGGATTATATGACAAATCATGCATGAAAACTAATAACAAATTACAATTTTTCATTCTATTTACACTGCTGGGGATTGAAAGACACAAATTGCTATCAAAACTAAATACTGGTAAATATAAAAATACAAAAGTGTATTCAGTATAATAATAATTACCCTTGAAGGTGGCCTAGCTGAGCTAACCTTCAAACTTCATTTGGGCCACAGATCTAAAGCAAAACCAAACGCAGTCTTCTTTCTATATTTATCAAGAAAAATAAACTATGTCCTATCCTATCCTGCCTCTCCCCCTCTAAAGAACAGATGAAACTCTTAAGAAGCAGTCAAAGACTTTTCCCTTTTAGAAAGGATCAATTTCATCTAAATAATTCAATTTTGGTTGCTTTTGTTTCCCAGTATCAAGCAAATTTCATTATTCCACCAGAAATCTTTAGAAAGTAAATAAAATGCTTTCAAAGCTGAAATCTGGGGGGGAAGGGGGGAAAGTAATGGGGACAAATCATTCTAGTAAACACTGAGGGTGCAAAGAATGATTGCCTTGCAGTCATTAGTGCTAAGACCAACTGACTTTCTGTAGAGTGGTCACCTTCAATATGAGTTGCAATGAATATAGGGAACCATTTTTCCCTTGGTCTCAGACTGGTCTAGAAATCTGTGAACGAGCTTGCACTTCTTTAGTCCTTCTTACTACCTTCAACCTCCGTCCTCACTTGAGCTTTAAAATGTATTTTCCATGAACACTCGCAAAGCTGAGCTGCAAGCAGAGAAGCTGCATGAATGGTTAGAAGACGCAGATACGAGCCTTGGGCTTGAGCCAAAGTACATTGAAGTCAGTGGAAATTTCCACTGAAGTCAATTGATTGACAATCAGAGTCTTCTGCTAATTTGGGGAAGGACCGTTTCAATGTTCAGAGGGGGAGGCTAGGATTCGAGTTCATCTCTGGAGAATCCAGCAGTAACATTCACTACATTAACTAAGAATTAACAATCCCAACACAGACTCAGAGCTCATGTCCTAATCTTTCCCAGCCATTAGCTTGAATTTCAGGCTGCGCTGTGTCGTCAAAGCACTTGGATCCATCTTCAGAAGACATTGTCGTGTCTCATCCTTCCTAGATCCCTAGTTGTTTCTGGCAGATGTGTCAGTCTGATTCATTTCCAGCTTCAAATCCATAGCATCGAAATGAGCAAAAACCAAAGTTACTTCACTTCACCTTCAAAGTGGGCTCTGCGCAACATGGAGAAGTGCCTGGAGCTCAGAGATGGCTACAAGCATGAGAGGCGCCTGCTTGGGAGCCAGCCGGTGACCTTTCAGCAAACAGTGGCTTCCCTCAAACCACCCACGTGCTGTTTGTCTCACCTGGTCCTCAGGAGACATATCCACACCTGGAGGAGAGCTCTGCTCTGTGGGAGTGTGGTGGCTGCTCTCAAAGCCCGGCTTTTACAAGGCTGGGAGCAGGCATGCCACACACTTCCTAAAGCTCTTGTGCATCCTCCTCCCCTTCTGTGCTAAACAGTGCCCCAACAAGCCCCAGCTGCTCACTGGTATCTCTGATAGCCAAGAACAGTCAAAATACAGGGAAGCTGATGCATCAGGTGCCTTTGCTTTGCTCCCGAACCAGACTGGTGCAGCAAATCCCACCAAGACACTTCTTTCCAGTGGCCATAACCTCAAGGTCCAGCCTCCCTCTCCCGTGGCTCCCAAACACACACCCGGTGTTTGCAACTCACTTCTCTCCACTAGGTACGAGCCACTGCATCCACAGACCTCCTACCACAAGGTGAAGACCCCATGTCCCATGCTGTAATCTACACTGCACCTCACTCTCCACCAGCTCCCACCACACACCCTCACATCCAACACTTCCTATGTCATTACCAATGGCCAGGATGATGGAAGAAAGTCCATGAATCAGCAAAAACACTGCGTGCTCATCAGTATTATTTTAATTTCTAACACAGTAGGAAAGCGAAACGGGGTTTATTCCTTGCTCTGCCACCGGCTTACTTTTATAATCATGAGAAAGTTGCTCAAACTCTTCTCTTTTTGGTGCCCATCTGAAAAAGAGGGTAAAAACCTCTTGCCTTATGGCTGTTGAGAAATATGAAATCCAGTAACAAACATGGAATCCTAACTTGCAGCAAGGATGAAGCTGCAAGAAGCATCTAACACTCAGGCAGATCAGTTCAGATAGGCTGCCCTAGATCAGCTGCATTTTAGGAGTTTAAATGGCATAAAATGCACCACATTAGATTAGGCTGATAAATTGATTAGAAGAGGGAGAGGGTAGCCTTGTGGCCATCCAGAAAGGGCAAGATTTAATATTGCTATAGCGTACCTTGAAATCAATTTAGTAAACAATTACACTAAGTCAAATTCTTTATGCTCACATCCAAATTAAAAAAAAAAAAAAAAAAAAAAAAATAGAAGTAGTAACTCTGCAAGTGCCAGGACAGCTCGCTTGGAAGCAATGGGACTGACAACAAAACGTGAATAAACCTACTCAGTGCAGATGCCCTTTCCAATTAATCTCAGACCTTTACCAGCATCATATTTCTCCTTGTAATCCCTCTGTGATTAATCATTTGCAGCAGAGATCACATTCCCATCTGGGTATTTCTGAGCACGCCGAAGGCAAAGTAGCAAGCACTTGTAATTTTACTTATGTCTTTGTCCATTCGAATTTTCCCTGGTTTATCCTTGGGGGGAAAGGGGCACCAGTGCACAGACCTGTCAGATAATGCAAATAAATCAAATCACTACCCAGGAACCAACATGTGGCTATGCAGCCAGTCAAGGCTCCCTGCCCCCCTCTCTTCACTCTTCCATCTCTGCCCTACGCCTGCTTCCCCACGGACAAGTGAGCAAGTCCCTTGTGGTGGGAACAACCACAGACTACTCCAGTTCCTGCTGCAGTAGTCAGAGGTGGTGGTCATCAGGAGAGTCATCACGAGACGGAGAGTCCTGATGGAGAGTTCTGATGGCAGTGCCATCGCTCTCTTGACCTCCTGTGATTCACTGTGCTTGTGCTGGCTGATGGATTGGTTTCACGTTGCTCCACCAACGTTGAGCTGCATCTGGAAAGCCTTCAGCAACCTCTGAGTAGGTAGAGGTCCCACATCACGGCATCCTGTCCCCGAGCAGTCAGCAGCCTGTGATGATGCTCTTTGGCATGAGACAGGACAGGGGTGGTGGGTTATTCTCTGTCCAAGCCTGTCGATTCAATGGTTAGAAAGGGAATCCTATCCACCATGACCTTGGGCAAAGAGCAAAAGGCACCGTGCAATCCAGTTCATAAAATATTCCCAAGGCAAATACAGCCACAAGGAGCACACCTGCATAATCACAAGCCTGGAGGATGTAAAGCCCAGGTGAGGACAGTCACCTAGACCTAAGAGACCACTGAAGTCTGAATATAGCTCAGGAGCATGGAGGTTCTCTCTACCACCAAGTTAAGACTCGTCCCATGCCTGCTTGCTCATTTTCTCACTCCTCTTTTATCCTTCCTTTGCCAAAGCAGCAAACTGTTGACCTGGGGGTCTTTTTTCTTGCTGTTAAGAGTTCGTATTTCCCATACTTTCTCCACAATGCCAACTGCTCAGCCTTGCACTCCTTCCTCTCTTGATGGGAAAGGTAAGATTCATAGGGAACCTCCCATCTCTGGATCCCCAGCTTTCACAAAATACCACTAAAACAGAAGCTCTAGATAAAAATCAAGGCAGCGCTAGTGTTACTGTAGTTTACATGATATATCTACACGTGGTGTTCCATCTAAAAACATCCGGAAATGGCATCTGTGGGTGGGAAGGGAAGTTAATGGGTCACAAAATGGGAAGTGCAGATTTCCTTTGATGGTTAAAGTTCTGCTGAGGGAAAACAGCAGTAACCCAGCTTCCCTATTACTTGCCACAACCTCCCAGGGAATGGACAGCTTTGAAATAGCACAAGTATTCATGGTCAGCTGCAAGCTTAGTGACATCAGATGGGCACGGATGGGCTCCTACAAGCCATCACACCAGACAGGGTGCTCTAGGGGTGAAATACACACCAGCACACCCAGTGCTTCATGCCCGTTATGTCTCTAAATCAGGCGTAAGTAGAGATTTGCGCCAGTGCACTAATCCGAGATGGCAGAATTTATCTGACGCCTGTTTCATCAGAGCAGG
>NW_009259799.1:35298-38139 GCF_000687185.1 Egretta garzetta
AACATGGAAGTAGTAACTCTGCAAGTGCCAGGACAGCTCGCTTGGAAGCAATGGGACTGACAACAAAACGTGAATAAACCTACTCAGTGCAGATGCCCTTTCCAATTAATCTCAGACCTTTACCAGCATCATATTTCTCCTTGTAATCCCTCTGTGATTAATCATTTGCAGCAGAGATCACATTCCCATCTGGGTATTTCTGAGCACGCCGAAGGCAAAGTAGCAAGCACTTGTAATTTTACTTATGTCTTTGTCCATTGGAATTTTCCCTGGTTTATCCTTGGGGGGAAAGGGGCACCAGTGCACAGACCTGTCAGATAATGCAAATAAATCAAATCGCTGCCCAGCTGCAGCCAGTCAAGGCTCCCTGCCCCCCTCTCTTCACTCTTCCATCTCTGCCCTACGCCTGCTTCCCCACGGACAAGTGAGCAAGTCCCTTGTGGTGGGAACAACCACAGACTACTCCAGTTCCTGCTGCAGTAGTCAGAGGTGGTGGTCATCAGGAGAGTCATCACGAGACGGAGAGTCCTGATGGAGAGTTCCGATGGCAGTGCCATCGCTCTCTTGACCTCCTGTGATTCACTGTGCTTGTGCTGGCTGATGGATTGGTTTCACGTTGCTCCACCAACGTTGAGCTGCATCTGGAAAGCCTTCAGCAACCTCTGAGCAGGTAGAGGTCCCACATCACAGCATCCTGTCCCCGAGCAGTCAGCAGCCTGTGATGATGCTCTTTGGCATGAGACAGGACAGGGGTGGTGGGTTATTCTCTGTCCAAGCCTGTCGATTCAATGGTTAGAAAGGGAATCCTATCCACCATGACCTTGGGCAAAGAGCAAAAGGCACCGTGCAATCCAGTTCATAAAATATTCCCAAGGCAAATACAGCCACAAGGAGCACACCTGCATAATCACAAGCCTGGAGGATGTAAAGCCCAGGTGAGGACAGTCACCTAGACCTAAGAGACCACTGAAGTCTGAATATAGCTCAGGAGCATGGAGGTTCTCTCTACCACCAAGTTAAGACTCGTCCCATGCCTGCTTGCTCATTTTCTCACTCCTCTTTTATCCTTCCTTTGCCAAAGCAGCAAACTGTTGACCTGGGGGTCTTTTTTCTTGCTGTTAAGAGTTCGTATTTCCCATACTTTCTCCACAATGCCAACTGCTCAGCCTTGCACTCCTTCCTCTCTTGATGGGAAAGGTAAGATTCATAGGGAACCTCCCATCTCTGGATCCCCAGCTTTCACAAAATACCACTAAAACAGAAGCTCTAGATAAAAATCAAGGCAGCGCTAGTGTTACTGTAGTTTACATGACATATCTGCATGTGGTGTTCCATCTAAAAACATCCGGAAATGGCATCTGTGGGTGGGAAGGGAAGTTAATGGGTCACAAAATGGGAAGTGCAGATTTCCTTTGATGGTTAAAGTTCTGCTGAGGGAAAACAGCAGTAACCCAGCTTCCCTATTACTTGCCACAACCTCCCAGGGAATGGACAGCTTTGAAATAGCACAAGTATTCATGGTCAGCTGCAAGCTTAGTGACATCAGATGGGCACGGATGGGCTCCTACAAGCCATCACACCAGACAGGGTGCTCTAGGGGTGAAATACACACCAGCACACCCAGTGCTTCATGCCCGTTATGTCTCTAAATCAGGCGTAAGTAGAGATTTGCGCCAGTGCACTAATCCGAGATGGCAGAATTTATCTGACGCCTGTTTCATCAGAGCAGGAAAAAACAGGAATGGTATCTGTCACTGAGGAGCTGGACTCAGAGCTTAGCTTGGGCTACTCTAAATTCCACTTCAGTGAGGGACAACAGATTTTGGCATAATCAAAGGTCATCTGATGAGCAGATGGAAGGGCTTTCTGTGGTGGCTTGGAGGATCAGTCGCCCTGTGCTGTAGGAGATGTCAGACGTAGAGGACTCTACGTACCTGCAATAAACTAAGCCTTTTGCAATAAGCTTCGAACTCAGTTCAGAGTAAGGCTCATTTGGATTCCCTGCCATCTATCGCCTCCACAGTAAGCCAAAGTCCATGGGAGATGTCAAGAGAAATTTCACAGTGGGTCAGTGGCTAACATGGTGTTAAACTTGGTGAGCAGCCCTCAGCAAAAAGATGGCCAAGCTCAAGGCAAAAGCCACCTTACACTTCTGACCATCAGGGTAGGGCTAAATATGCACCAACTGTCTAGGAAGAGACCTGCATCACCTTGTGCTCCCAGTATTCATCCTTCATCAGTAAACTGAATATTTCCAATGACTGGTAGCAAAAAAAAAAAAAAAAAGAGTCAACCAAACCATTAGAAAATTCCAACAAGACGCAAAACCACATCGCACGGTTTGTGCACGCTGCCAGGCAAGGCAGTCAGATCACCCTCCTGTCACATAAGCAAGCATTTTTATTTTTTTTTTTTTTTTCACACTTAATGCAAACCGTGGGAGACTGAGGCCACTGACATGGTCTATATGGTTAAAGAACACGCTCATCTTTCCTCTTTGATATAGACACAGACCTATTGCTTATAAAGCTCATCCCTCTTTTAACCGTATGGCCAGCAATTGCTTTCCATCAACACACCGACAGCTTCGAGAAGGTCCATGCAAAGGAGGGATGACTTCTTCCTACTTGGTCTTTGCTACAGCTTCACTTCAAATTCCCCCCTCGATGGAGCTACAAAACAACCCCAGAAGCTTCTGAAGGACTAAAACTGTTCAGATCAGCCCCTCTGTAATCACGACTCCATGGCAGCACCTTTTCCTTTTACTCTCCGGAGCCTAAAGGCACCCAGGCTGCTCTGCCGTAAAGGCGCAAGGGAGGTCTCAGCATACAGCGATGCTCA
>NW_009259799.1:38265-39133 GCF_000687185.1 Egretta garzetta
GGCCGGTGCCCCTCGTCCCATCGCCCCTTCCCTGGGAGCAGAGCCCGACCCCCCCGGCTCCCCCCTCCTCTCAGGCAGTTGTAGGCAGCGATGCGGGCTCCCCTCAGCCTCCTCTGCTCCAGGCTGAACCCCCCCAGCTCCCCCAGCTGCTCCCCATCAGTCTTGGGTTCCAGACCCCTCCCCAGCTTTGTGGGTCTCCTCTGGACATGTTCCAGCAACGCAACATCTTTCTTGCAGTGAGGGGCCCATATGGAAGGAAAAGACAAAAATCCTGGGTTTTCCACCCCTGGGGACAGAAAAGGTGTAATGTAAATTCCAGCAATGTCATCACAAATTTCACCCAGCTGGATTCTGCTTTCCACACAGCCCCTGGAGCGCGGTGGCTATGGCAGAATCCCAGCGGTAGGTACAGCCCGGCGTCTGCTCGGGCAACAGCCAGCTCAACTTTAAAGGTTCAGCAAAACAGTGGATTCACACTGGTTTATTTTCCTTTACTGGTCTCACGGTTTAGAAGGTTGAACTTCTACATGCCTGCCGTTGGCAGCTCCATGTTACAGCTGCACTAATGCATGTTGCCCCTCCGCAGGCACACGTGCCTACGTGCAGGTACTTTTCCCTCCCTTGCACGAATAAAACCAGCGCTCAACCAAACCAATCCCAACTCCTAAATCCTTTGCATTAACAGAAAAAGAAACTCTTTTATTTGAAAGCTAGAAACGCCGCTTCCAGTTTTAGCACGTGCGATTTCCTACGCGCGGGATCACCACTCCCAGAGGGACGAAGAATTCCCTTGGTGACAATTAGCAGCGAGGCTCCAACCTAAGCCCTTGTATTTTAACAAGCGGACGTCATTGCCATTACAGCCACT
>NW_009259799.1:39247-43484 GCF_000687185.1 Egretta garzetta
ACGGGATTGACGCTGGGGAGAAGCCCAGAGGAAAAAAAAAAAAAAAAAAAAAAAAAAGCCCTTGCTGAATAGAAAAGCAGCCCTGAGATTATGCCCTGGATAAATAAAACTTTTAAAAACACACTCCTTGCTGCCACCTCTCCGCAGGAACTGTGTTTTTTCCAGGCTCTCCGTGCACCCTGCAATCTCCAATGCGGGGAGAAAACGCATCAAGCAGAATCAACAGCTTTAAACCTGATTGTCCTCTCTTTTCGGCTCTCCTTTGGAGGTTCATCTTTGCTCCTTTGATAACATGGCCGGAGGTAATTAAGCAAAGCAATCCATATTTGGGTCAGACCAGAAGGAGGATGGATTTACCACCTGCACCTTCAGCTCCATCTTCAAATAGGTTTCATAAAGCAAGGCACACTCCAGCATAGTAACATTGACATAGAAATACCCTCACCCCTCCCTCAGCCACAAGCAATATTCTCCACTTTCTGCTGGACACCAGCGTCCCCCAGTCCGCTCCTCTTTAGCTGAAGGTTGAGGTCTTACCTGGAGTCTTGACAGAAGAGGAGAAACAAAACTCTGGGCAGAGTAAGAAAAAGCCGATTCCTACTGAGATGACAGAAGGGGGAAGGGGAAAAAGGGGAACAGAGGACATGGGGTGACCATGTTGGGTTTGGTTCCCCTGCCCCTTTCCCCTCCAGGAAAATAAAACAGAAACCCCAGCGATGGCAGGGACGCGCAGCAGAAGGTCCCCCCGAGTCCCCCGGCAGTGGCTTTGCTGCTCGGGGTTAGGCTGTGCCACCCCCCCGCTGGGTTGTCCTCCTCCAGTCAAATTGCTGACGTGCTTTGCTTTCCCTCTGCAGTCCAGCTCCAAAATAGCTCTGGGTGTCATTTACCGGGGAGATTAAGTTTCCTGCAGGAGAGGCGAAAGGGCATCGTTTTAGGGACTCGCTGGGATGGTCCAGCAACAGGGAGGTGGGGGGGGGAAACCATCAGAGGTTTGGTGGTGTGGGAGACAGTCTGGGGTGACAGGGGGGGTCAGAATCGCTCCTCAAGAGGCCACCCCAAAGCCCAATGTGATGTGGGGACCTGGGAACAGGCAGCTGCCAACTTATCAGCGCTGCACACTAGGCAGGAATTCTTTTCCAAAGGCATCAGGTCAATAGTAGGCTTATTCATAACCTCCCAGGGAAAAGTTGTTGCGACGGCGAATAAATGGCAAGTTAATAAACCCAAACGTCTCTCTCCCTTTCTTACCCCAAGCGTCTCCTTACCTTTTTGCCACATGAATCTGAAACATCTGCAAAAACGGCACGAGTCGCATGTACATCGCATCCCAGAAGCTCAAGATCAGATTATCTGCATTTACCAGTAAAAATTGCTATTTTTTTAACAATTTCCTGAAGACAAAGCTCACACCAACCCTTATTAAGCAATCAGAGTATCTTGAATTTCAAAGCCATTTCTGTTCATGATAGAGGAGCTAGAACAGAGTCCAGCGGGCTCCCCCACAGCCACTTCACCTCTGCGTGGCTATCGGGAGCGAACGACCAGCCACGCTTATTTTTGGCAGTAAACAAAGCAGGTAACGCACTGCAGAGTCTGAGGACCAGCTAACGACGCAGCAGTATGTTGTGTGGACTCACTTGTCAGGGCACAAAAACACCAGCAGGGGAGCAAAACGGGAGGTTTATTTGGGATTTTGAAAGCGGGGGTTGAAAAGAGTCAGAAGGACCAAAGACAGGGAACCGTGGTGGCTGCAGTGTCCTATGTTATCAGGGCAGAGGAATGGCTGCTTCTGCCTTGCACATGGTAGGAATCTCAACTCTTGAAGCCTCCAAGTTTTGCGCTGGGTTCGCAGGGCACTTGGCTACTGAAAACTAAATTGCGGAAGATGTCCAGCACGATCTAAGTGCTAACGGGATCTCCTTGAAAGCAGAGAGCAAGGAGAAGGTGACAAGGATGAAAAGCAATAAGATCAGGAGAACTCCATTAACTTAATTCAGTGGGATGACCGAGGACAAGGAAGCCGGCCAGCAGGAGACACTGAAGCTGTCCTAGGGCTGGTTTCTCTACAGGGAAGAAGCTAGACTCTGGTTTGGCCTAGAAGCAGATCGTGTTTTACCCCATGCAGTGACCTGCTGAGAGCAGGGCTGTCACCTGCTGGAGAACTGACCCAGTGATGGAAGAGAAAAAGCCTCAGCAACCGTAAGATACACCATCATCTTCCAAAGGGGGAACGGAAAGGGTAGTGCTGAGTGGTGACTCTCTGAGGAGGGAGATGGAAGGACCCACCTCTCAAATCTAACCACGAGCAATTTGCTGCCCACCAGTGACCAAACCTGAGGCACAGCAGGAAGGTGGTGTGCTACTGCCTTGTGCTCCCCCCTCTTTTCAAGTCAGAATAGCCAGAATGCACCCACTGAGGCAAAACCAACCACAAAGTTACAGGATTGAGAGGGAAAACCAGGTACCCGGATCTCAGGTGGCATCTGCGCATTGGCCAAGTAACTTTATCAGATGTTTAGGGACAGCTTTGTGAAACTCATCTCCCCTTTTAAAGGTACTGGACGTTCTGCTTGGTTCTTCCCTCTCTTTTGAAGACAGTTTAAAGTTGTAGCTGCAGGTGCAGCAGCAGATACCTACCGACAAACTTACGGTGACCTCCCAAAGACACGGCAAGGCTGCCCAAGTTTTGTTAGTACCAAAACCCAGCATGCCCTTGAATCAATGCAATTTCATTTCTGAACAGGATAATTTGTACTCTTGTACCAGATGAACATACAAAGAAATTATTTCCTATCAAGTCCTGCTTTGCACTTCAAGGTCTACGCCCAACCTGAAACCTGAATAAAGTAGTGCCCCAGTTGGAGCAAAGCAAAGCAAATTAAACGTTCCCCAGCCCCCCTTGCTTGCACTTCCCTGCCCTGTGAGAACCGGCAAACTGTGGATCACCATCACCAGCAGCACGAGGCGGATTCTTACGGGATTAAATGAGCAAACACTGCCTTTCACTCCACACATTGCCGTCTTCAAGGAGGAGCTCAGAAAGAACACTTTATGCACTCTACTTTTTTTTTTTTTTTTTTTTTTGGTAATGCATATAGGGGGCCAGCTGTACGGACTGGAATTACGAAGTCATGACAGGTTTATTTTCACCCCTGTCATGATTAGCAGCTCAACAACTATTGGCAACTGATTGCTGGACCCACGTGGCTGATGCTTCTCTGAAAAACAGAACAAACACCGGCAAAATTCCCCACCATGCATTTAGATGTAAATAATGAATTCCATGCCGGCTCCACTGCCAGAACCTTGAAGAAAGAGTAGGTAATTAATATGCAGCAATTTTTATTTGGAGGTGCTAATTATAAGACAAATGCAACTGCATCAGCTTCACTTGGCAACCCTGTGATGATGATACAAAAGCCTCTGCCTGGCTTCCAAGCCACCATCTCTATCCTGTTCACATCTGAAATGAAGGCACATTTTTTTGGAAGGGTTTCCAGATGCACAGCCTGTTTCCATGGTTCACCTGGTGCCTTTCAGAGAGGTGGACAAGAAATGTCTTTTCATTTTGTCTTTAGCCAGCAAGTGAGACATGTGGAAGGTGGTGTTTATTTTAAGGAAGGCTTTTAAATATTGGTGAGCAAATCTCTGCAATCCTTTTACCTTGGGAGGACAATCCTTCCTACAGGGAAGAGGAGAAAGTGCCCAAACTAGGTTTAATGTCCCACCATATTGTCACCTGCTTACCTAACAGGAAGAGGATCCTTGTCCGGATTGCCCCCCACCTTGGCATACTGTCATGGAGCATTTATCTCATTGCTTAACTGCAAGGTCCGTGCAGCTCATCTTATGGTGTCTGCCACCACTCAGGACTAGCATCTTCCAGGCACCAAGCGATAATCCATCTCTGTTCTTGCACTAGCGACCCCTTTTTTGGATGCTGTGACTTGCCCTAGTTATCCTGACATGCGTGAATTGCCCAGTATACCTTGAAAGGTCACAAAAAAAAAAAAAAAAAAAAAAAAAAAAAAAAAAGATGAACTGAAATATCTACAGTACCAATAAGTTATTTGGGGCCTTCCCTCCCCGAAGGACCTGGGGGGGCTGGAGCGTGTCCAGAGAAGGGCAGCGGAGCTGGGGAGGGGGCTGGAGCCCCAGGCGGCGGGGGAGCGGCGGGGGGAGCTGGGGGGGTTCAGCCTGGAGCAGAGGAGGCTGAGGGGAGCCCTCATCGCTCCCT
>NW_009259799.1:43581-46334 GCF_000687185.1 Egretta garzetta
GCTTAAAGGGCTTTTCTATTCTATAAAGGAAAACCTATACATGATGAGCTAATAAAACTTTGGATTTATAGAAAGAAGGGTTGAAAAAACCTGCGTTTGAATGAAAACAAATAAAATGTCATCAGGCACGATACTAGTCCTTTCTTCTTCTTCTTCAAATAGCCAACAGGCAGCTTTTCCAGAAGTATGTTTTCTTCCCACTCCAAACATCAGGGAAATATGCTTTAAATAGCAGCTTCTACTCATGCGGTTTTAAAATACGGGATGGGGGGAGGGGGGGAATCTTTCTTTGCACTTGAAAACTGTATCTGTGAGTTCCAAAATTGCTCATCTAAACTCTTGGGTTGCAAGTGTAGGGATGCCAGATTTAACCATAGTTTACAGACAGTGAAACAGGCTGTGCTTGGTTTTCCTCCAAGAAACCAATTACATCCTTTGAATTACTATAACCAGCAAGGCCTGAGGCTTAGGTCTGATCTCAATAGTCCTCTTAAATCTTAGATTCTTTGCATAAAAAGGTGGGGTTTTGTCAAAAAAAAAAAAAAAAAAAAAAAGAAAAACACAAACTCTGTTATCCTGCCTTAGACACCTCACCCGCCTTCAACAATTTACTGCAGTGTCCAGCTCTGTCCTTTCAGTGCTAGTGCTGCTCCTCATTTTTCATGTTTTTCATGGTTATACGCTGCCCTTCTGTTGATTTTTTTCCCCCCATGTGATACTGCACAAAAATTTAAAAGCTGACACCATTTTTTCTTCTATTTACTCAATTTTTTTCAGAAAACATCAAAAAAAAAAGTTCTGATGTGTTGTCTTCTTACCTAACATAAAGAATAATTCAGGAAAAAAAAAAATCCACTGCTGATAAAAATTTCAGACACAAATATCCCACAGACAACATGAGATATTTTTTCCACCACATCCAACTCTGATAGATAAGAGCACCTAACTCTGCATTAAACATCACTGGATCACCAGCAGTTCCCTAAGGAACTCCTAATCTAAGGGAGCATATTCCCCAAGCAAAGGTTAAATATGCCGGGCAACGTTAATCGATACCATCATGGAGGACACAGGAAATGACCTTATTACAAAGGCAAATCTAAGCATTACATTGAGTTTTAAAAAAAAGAACAGAGATGCTGGATGAATTTTTTTTTTTTAAGGCAACTTTTCAGAATTTTAGGAAAAACTCGTTTGTGAACAGACAACAAAGAAAAGGCAGAAGTGACGCGTGCTTGTCTGGCTTGGTCCTAATGGCTTCCAAAGAAGCTTATCAAGGTTCCTACATCTTTTTCAGTGCTTCCCTGCCCTTAACATTAAACCTTCTCCTACATAGCGAATCTAAATTCCTAAATTCTGAAATTCCTCCTGTAATTTAACCCTACGTACCCCAAACAGGTAAGACACATGGTGCCCTTCCATTTTGGCAGGAAGCCTGGAGATGCTTGAAGACCACTGTCTCCACTCGGCTCCTCTTCTTTGGCCCGAATGCCCCTAACTCATTTCTGACCTGCTGATCATTTCTGTCGCTCTTGGCTGGACCAATTCCAGCTGTCTACATAAATTTGAAGAGCGAGGACCAAACCCAGGCAGAGCCCTCCAGCTGCTGCCCTGTTGGGGAAGATCAGGAGGATTACTCCAGGCACGCTGCTGCCTACCGCTGCCTTTGTACACCCCGTTATGGATTTTTGCCTATTTCAAAACAGCCGGGCATCGTTGATCCCAAATCCATTTGTGCTTCCCAGTAATCCCCAAATCCTTCACAGAACTGTACCGGAGCAGCATTTTCCTACGCTGTCATTGGGCGCTAGATTATTTTTTTAACCCTTTCAGAGAACTTCATATATTTATTTTTTTTTCCTCATTCGTGCATTTGTGATCGTGGAACTGTAAGCCTGACTTACCAAAGTCACCAGAGACCTTGACAAATTCAGATTTTCAGTAGAAATATCATCAGTGCACCAGCGGCACAGCCTGTTTGGTTCTGCTTGACAAATCCTTCCACTTGGACATGAAGCCTTCAATAACTGAATAAAGCTCTGCGCCCATTCTACCGTACTTAGTTGAGATCGCGTTCCAAAACTGTTTACAAGAAGACTGTCATAGAAAAGTGCTGAGTTTATTTTTTAATTCCATTTACATGACTTTGTTTCCTTCTTCTCCATAACACTGTCAGACAGGGGAATCAGATCGGACTGGCAAAGCTTTACACAGGCTAACTCTGACTCTCCTCTTGAGCACCTTCTCAGGGCTTACCAGAGAGGGTTTTACTTTTTGTTCCCCCTCCCCATCCCATTTTAAAGACCGAGGTACACTTGCCTTTCGCTGGGTTTCTGGCATGCCAGCCACCATCAGGGGTTTCATTACGGATGCTACCTCAGATCTCCTCACCATCGGGAATATCACAAGTAATCTACAACAAAGTTTGTGAAGTCCAGCTCATTTTAAAACCTTTTGCGTTTTTATGCACTTTCTAACCGATTTCTTACCTGTTCAAGGTATTTATCCCTTTGATACAGGCATTAACTATGATACTCACCTGGCTGCAGCCTGTTTTGTAGGACATAAGAATAAAATAAAAATAAACCCCAAATTATTTAACAGCTCTCCTGCTTTACTGAATATTCACCCAATCGTTACTCAATCTTTTCTTATCCCTTATACAACTGTAAAATTCTTTTTGTTACTTTTAATTCACTTGCTATTTGCATTTTATTTTGTGCCTTTGCTTTTCTGGAGTATCTGCCTGTGCT
>NW_009259799.1:46385-48720 GCF_000687185.1 Egretta garzetta
AGTGGGGGAAGTTCCCTATGAGGGTGGTGCAGCACTGGGTCGCGTACCCAGAGAGTGGGATACACAGAATTTGGGCGGAAAAGGCTCCGAGCTGTGAAACCGGCCCTGCTTTGAGCAGGGGTAGGGGTAGATACTTCAGAAGTCCCTTACAATCTTAGTTATTTGATGTTACAATCCTATGAGCTGCCTAGTTCTTCTCTTAAAATAAGTTTTTTGGCAATTTTCTTCACAGAAAGGGTTGTCAGGCTCTGGAATGGGCTGCCCAGGGAGGTGGTCGAGTCCCCATCCCTGGAGGGATTTAAAAAAGCTGGACAGATGAGGTGCTTAGGGACAGGGTTCAGTGGTGGGATGGCAGGGTTAGGGGAACGGTTGGACTTGATGATCTTAAAGGTCTTTTCCAACCTAGACGATTCTATGATTTCCCACTTTAAGTCTGGCCATGAAAGCTGTAGAGTACTTCTTGAATATTATACGGGTCGTCTTTGATTGAAAGGGAATAAAAAAAACCCCTGAGATTTAGGCTTCACTAATTTCTCCATGGATTTATTCTACGCATGAAGAAAAAAAATATCACGCTGCTAGGAACAGATGCTGGGTTTACTACTTCTCTTGCAGTGAGAGCAGTGCAATTCCCAGAGCTAAATCCATTTTTCATAGAAAGCACTCACTTTTTCAATAGAACTGCTTTTCAAAAATTCTTCCTTTATTTTTTTTTTTTAAGCTCTTGCCATGCCTCCCATGGCTTTTTCTTTGTTTTTCTTCTTCTCCATCCTTTCCTCTCTGTCACAACTTCACATCTTTAAATATTCCGGCCTTTCCGAAAACGCGTGCCTTCTTGACGCGCAGGTTTTTTACAACAAGCAGCACCGCACCCTGAGCAAGCACCGTGTTCTGAAGGTTTAGATCCAGAAGCATTTTCATGGTAGGCTTCGTATCGCTGCGCGTCAGTAGTTTGCCAGCTATCGCCTCCCTACCCAGCAAGGTTTTATAGCAAGGTGAAGAGGAACCGCACCGCATACACCTGGATTTAACCCTGATCTAAGCACCCTTTTGTTTGCGAATAACTTCTTGAATAACTTCTTTGCCGAGTGGTGCAAATCTTAACACGCAAATATCTCGGATCACACACAGTCAGCTGAAGAGGCCAGGGAGAAGCAGGTCAGAAGCTTTTGTATGCAAATATTCAGGCGATAATAGGGCACCAGTAGAAGCGAGAAGCTGATTTGCCTTATGGAATCTCTTTTACACAAGAAGTTTAATCCATATCAGAACGTTACCTGAAAGTAATGTCTATTTTTAAGTGCTTAAGTAGCGCCATTGATGTCAATGGGATTAGACAGACGCTCTAAGATAGTCATAGGCGCAAATCTCTTCCTTGGTGCTGGCTTCAGAGGTGTCGGCGTTGATAAAATTGTCTCTGTTTCTCATCCCAAACCTTCTGCAGACCCGGCCCCGTGACTCAGCTCGTCCCAGTGCCTACAAGGCCACCACTGTCTGGCTGCGGACAGGCAAGCGTCCAAGAAATGGGCTTGAGCGTCCCTCAGCCTTTCCTCTGCTCTCCCGTTCACCCACCTCTTGTACTTCTTCACGAGCAGAGCTCGCAGTGGCAGAGACAGCATTTTCCTTCTCGTTAATACACTGCCCTGAGATCAATGAATGCTTTACTGAAAAATAAAACTCTCGTGACTACATTATTATTGGGTGAGGCGAGTTCTGCTTTCCAGGGATTACCTAACCGAGCACATGGCTCATTCCTTATTTTGGACATGATGGAGAAGCTAACACTGATGTCTAACCTCCGATTTCTTTCACCACCCCTGTTATCAAGCCATCTGAGTACATTCCGGTCATGATTAATGCCAGTGTCAAAGGCTGAATCCGAAAGAGATGAGGCATTCTCAGCTCTGAATTAAGTGGTTATAAACATACCAGGTAAGGGAAGATTTAGATCAGAGGGTGACAATCAGGTTATTTTTTTTACAAAGCTATCTTAATTATTTTAGTTATATTAAAAATACCTTCAATTACTTCAAAAATTATTTGAAATTTTTCTGTTTCCCCTTGTTCTCTGGAGGGCATGCAAAAGTCCCTCCGGAAGGAAGGAAGGAGCCAGCACCAAGTTTTTACTCAAGTCTGCTCTTCTGAAAGGGACCCATTATAAGAGCGATTTTGTTTACAAGCTAAACAGTGGCAATACTTCGTATTTCAATCAGAGGTCGATTAGAAGAACATATTTGTGTTGAAACACTAACGGCACATTGCACAGCTTATAAAAAAAATTAAGAATGAAGACGATAAGCTTTGATCTTCCTGCATTAAATGCTAAAACTGACAG
>NW_009259799.1:48743-52132 GCF_000687185.1 Egretta garzetta
AAATACCTGGGAGGTGACTGCGTGTCCTTTGGTCCACATGCCGGTGTAAGCTTGGCTCTTGTACCTGAAGCGTTTCCTTAGATTTCAAGGGAAAATTTTTGCATGTTATCGAATGATAGATATTTATACAACTCTTTGTTGTAGTCAGTGGCATGTACAGAACTTTAGCGTGGTTATATTCCAAGAGGATACAAAGACGCGCTTTAAAAAAAGAAAAAAAAAAGTGTCTGCACAAAGGGTTTATAATCCCAGCAAGGCAATTTCTTTCCACATCACAGCAGAATTCAGCCCTTAAATTCCCCTTAGCTGGAACCCAGGTCAACCATTTACAAGGTGATTAAACATCCAGGAAAGCCTTCACTTATACACCTATAAATCCACAGACCAGCTTTTCTCCACAATTACTGCCAGCAACTGCCTTCAAAACCCAGCTTAGATAGCTGGACTGAATTTTGAAGTGATTCTGATTAAAATGGAATATAACTTCGCTTACTGATAAACGATGCTGATGCTGAACAGAAGCTGTTGCTACCGTATGCTCCCAGCTTAGTAGTGGTCCCAGTTAAACTCTGCTCTGTCCTGTTTGGACAGCAATGGTAGCACAAATAATAAAAAACCATTCCCAAGAGCTGTGCATGCACCACGTTGGATGAACACGGGTATAAGATCTGCGAGAAGAACGTAGTAACTTCCTCTACAAAGACTTTATGGTGCCTGAGTAAATGCAGAGAGTAAATTCTAGCCACACCTCCATCCTCATTTCTTTCAGATGGCCACTGTACCGAAATGCACCTTTCGTTCCAATATGCTGATAAAACCCCCTGACACCAGCAGGACAGATTTTATTTCCCCCATTAACACCTGTGACTTAATAAATACGAGGGATTAGCCATATGAAGTTGTTTGTTTTTCTGGGCGTGGAGTTTTGAGGGAATTGCCCTACAGGCCAGTGGCCTGACAGGGTAACATAAAATCATCTTTTGCGTTATAATCTCCCCGCCAACAGGTTCTATATTTGTTAAAAATGGGCTTGTGGATCACAGAGATAACACAGTACCCCACTGATTCAGCTAGATTGCCCCTCTAAAACCATCCATGCCAATTGCTCGCTCATCTTTGTTTTCAGTTCTGATACATCTTCAGCAATCTCATTTTTCACTTCAAGTGCTGACAGCCCATCCTGCACTGGGTATAAACCACGAGCTTCTAGTGTCACACTGACACAGCTACATGGACGTAAACTCAAGCAGATCTTGAGTTTCTCCCTATTTACATCAAGAACTGACAAGTCAGCCTCAAGCTCGTTCAAAAGCAGAAGGAACTGTTGCTCATTCCATAGGTCTGTAGCACAGCAAGATGGGAGAGAGATTGGCAATGGGTCCCGAGAGTTAGCAAGCTATGGATTTATGGAAGGGGATTAGCTAAACAACTACGCATGCAGCATAGCCTACGCGAGATTGAAAGCTCACTCCTACCTACAGAAGCCGCTCTATCTTCTAATTATTGATAAGAACCTAACCAAGTAACTTCTACTAGCTCCAAACGTCATCTGCATTTCTCAAAACGACAGTTTATCAGCAAACTTAGAGCTTATGTCATAATAAATTCTTTCTGTAGTTCAGAATGCTCATTCAGCTCCTTCATGTTGCACGCAGGGCTCTGCACGGGGTGCTCACTGCACACCACCAGCTAGCTGTGAACGAACAGACAGCGAGAAACCCGACCTTTGATGCGACCACATCAGTAAAGAAGGAAATCGCTCCCTACAACTGCCTGAGAGGAGGGGGGAGCCGGGGGGGTTGGGCTCTGCTCCCAGGGAAGGGGCGATGGGACGAGGGGCAGCGGCCTCAAGTTGTGCCAGGGCAGGGTGAGGTTGGCCATGGGGAACAATTCCTTCCCCTTGGGGCTGTCAGGGGCTGGAAGGGGCTGCCCAGGGAAGGGGTCGAGTCCCCACCCCAGGGGGGATTTAACAGCCGGGCAGAGGCGGTGCTGAGGGCCAGGGTTTGGGGGTGGGATGGCAGAGGCTGTGCTGAAGGCGGGGGTTTGGGGGTGGGATGGCAGGGGTAGGGGAGCGGTTGGGCTGGGGGAGCTTAAAGGGCTTTGCCAACCTGAGCGATTCTGTGACTCTATGAAATGGAAAAGGAGAAAACACACTTTTGCTTTGAGCGATCTGAAGCTAGAGGGTGCAAAATTGACACCGAAGGTGGATTTAGGGTGTGTCTGGGGATTGCCAGTCACCCTACAGCCAGTTGCTCACATTTCTTCCGACACACACGTGTGCACTCTTGCAATCACAAAACTGTATGCAAGCTTCAAAGCATTCAAGCAGATTTTTCTCAACACTGATGTTACAGGTAGAACTCACGTATCCTGCTACTTGCATCTATCTCCCTACTACTGTTGTGAAAGTCAGTGGAAACTACACTGGGTCCTGATTTATATGCAGATCCGTGAAAAGAAAATAAGCCTGACTATTAAATATTGTACTATTAATTCTTTTTTAGTTTTCTTAAACTGCCCAAAGAAAACAATACACCCATGGCAGCGAGTTAAAATTTTATGGTAAGAGCAAAACTCTACCAATCTCACCTTCAGGTTTGCAGTTCGTGAGAGATCTCCAGCTTTTTCACCCTGCAACGTTAATAGTTTGCAGAGACAGACATTTTTCAGCCACCATCACAGCCCAGGAAGGTCAAAAAAAACACAGGGAGGAGGGAGAAAAACTGCATCTGAGTTACACATTGCAGATTACCTTCAGTAAGGACTTCCCCAAGCCACAAGGATCTGGGAATTGCATACCACAAGCAATAGCAGCAACTACTCGGCAGGCAGTCACGTGGGCTGAAAATACTGAAAATAATTATATAAAATAGGGGGTTGTAGTAAAATTTAGACGGAAGGCAATGGCTCTGCTACAAGGCAGAAAACTGCAGCAGCTGGTGAGGGGGTACTCCTTGCAGCACCGGTGCAAGAGAGGTGCATTTCTAGGAGCACACATGGCACAGATAAACACTTGTCACTTTTGTAGTTGATCATCACTTGCCTTTTAACAGCTAGACTGAGATCTTTACGCTAAATCTTTTTTCTCCACTTTGGATGTCCATCTTCTGCTTTTCATACCCTGATCCTAAACACATACACCAAACATTTCAGTTTCACATGTTTGTAATCCATTTGCAGCAACACTGATTTTTCAGACGAGTACAGC
This sequence comes from Egretta garzetta, assembly GCF_000687185.1. Lineage (NCBI taxonomy): Eukaryota > Metazoa > Chordata > Aves > Pelecaniformes > Ardeidae > Egretta > Egretta garzetta. The sequence goes on from NW_009259799.1 coordinate 51,952, forward strand.
GCAGCAAAATCTCTTCCTTAAAGAGTGCAAAAGAACTCTGCTTCTTTCAGGATTACTAATTCTTCAGGAGGATTTAACCACATTCGCTACGTACTGAGGCTGTGCATCTTTCACAATCCACTGCTCAGGAACTCTGTATACCTATGTCCTGGTTTCGGCTGGGATAGAGTTAATTTTCTTC
>NW_009259799.1:52296-55405 GCF_000687185.1 Egretta garzetta
GGGCTGGGCATCGGTCGGTGGGTGGTGAGCAATTGCATTGTGCATCATTCGTTTTGTATATTCTGTATATTCTGTTATCATTCTCATTATTACTATTATTATTATTTTCTCTTATTAAACTGTCTTTATCTCAGCCCTCGGCTCTAACCTTTTATTTTCTTCCCGATTCTCTCCCCCATCCCACTGAGGGAGGGGGGAGTGAGCGAGCAGCTGCGTGGTGCTGAGTTGCCAGCCGGGTTAAACCACGACAACCTAGAGCCAGAGTGATTCAGCAGCCAGGAATCAAAGGTCTCCTCAGCGAGTTTAACGAGCTCGCACTGTGGAGACACAGCATTTTCATTTTTATATGGGACTGTGATTCAAATGAGAGCGGTACAACCAAATTGCACGGCTTCCCAAAGGTCAGCCTATGGGACAAATACATCTTTCAAACACCTCCAATCGACATTATTTAAAAATCAACCCAAGACACCAAATGCTGTCAGATTAATTTGGGGGTAACAGGCTAGGAGGAAAACATTTCGCTGCGACTGTTTTCCAAAGTATCTTCGCAGGCAAGCTGCCAGCATAGTTATACTAAAATAGTTGCAACTATTCCATTACAGGTGTTTTGGAACAAGTATCAAAGCAACCGAGCTGGATTTGAATAGAAGCAGAGACACCCGTCAGGAGAGGGATGTTTCTCCAGTGCTTTGGAAAGGCTCTATGTAAAAAAATAAAAATAAAAAAAAAGGGGGCGGGGGGGAGGTGTTAATGCAATGCCCCCCCCAAATTAACTGATAAAACACAGGTCCAAAATAGCAACAGCAGAAGCCTGCTAAGGGTGGATGAAGATAGCTGAAGTCCAGAAACCAACACACGCATCTGAACCACGTCCATTATCCCAGTTAGGCATTTTTACGTGAAGACTTCAAATGTGGTTCTTACCTGACCCTGCAACATATCAGTGCTGGGATGGCACTGAGGCCATTTGGCAGCCAAAATTCCTGTGGCTTGCCAAAAATGACAGCCCTTGATCATTCCTAAACCAAAGAGTCGGTACGACCCGAGCCCACAGTGGGATGGCTGCCTCGGAGCCAGTGTGGCCTCCTCGCCCTTGAACCCCTCCGGATGCTTCTGCTCTCGGTTCCCTGCAGCAGAACCCATGCGCCCAGCGGTGTCACACAAAAGCTTCGGTAGGTTCTTCCTTGGTCACCTACACAACACAGGAAATGCAAAAATCTTGGCGATTTGGGATGGCAGTGAAGGGAAAAGGGAAGCAAAACTGTTTGTTAGGCATTGATGTGAAAGGAACTCTTACAAATGTGAGCTATGGAAAAAGAGCTCCGGTAACTTCATAGAATGTTTTGGGTTGGAAAGGACCCCTAGAGGTCATCTAGTCCAACCCCCCTGCAGTGAGCAGGGACACTGCTAACCAGATCAGGCTGCTCAGAGCCTCCCCATATTGAGATATTTGACATGTATAGGTCAGTTCAACATGGAAATGCCCTGCCTGCAAATGACACATTTAAATTATTCACATCACCATGAAATTCATAGAATCGTTTGGTTGGAAGAGACCTTTAAGCTCCCCCAGCCCAACCACTCCCCTAACCCTGCCATCCCACCCCCAAACCCTGTCCCTAAGCACCTCATCTGCCCGGCTGTTAAATCCCGCCAGGGTGGGGACTCAACCCCTTCCCTGGGCAGCCCCTTCCCGTGCCTGACAGCCCCAAGGGGAAGGAATTGTTCCCCATGCCCAACCTCACCCTGCCCTGGCACAACTTGAGGCCGGTGCCCCTCGTCCCATCGCCCCTTCCCTGGGAGCAGAGCCCGACCCCCCCGGCTCCCCCCTCCTCTCAGGCAGTTGTAGGCAGCGATGAGGGCTCCCCTCAGCCTCCTCTGCTCCAGGCTGAACCCCCCCAGCTCCCCCAGCCGCTCCCCAGCAGCCTGGGGCTCCAGACCCCTCCCCAGCTCCGCTGCCCTTCTCTGGACACGCTCCAGCCCCCCCAGGTCCTTTTCCACCAGGCAGCTTTCCAGCCCCTCTGCCCCTCTCCTGTAGCTCTGTGTGGGGTTGTTGTGAGCCCAGGGCAGGACCCGGCCCTTGGCCTTGTTGACCCTCACACAATTGGCCTGGGCCCATGGATCCAGCCTGGCCAGGTCCCTCTGCAGAGCCCTCCTCCCCTCCAGAAGATCAACACTTCCACCCAGCTTAGTGTCATCTGCAAACTTGCTGAGGGTGCACTCAATCCCCTCATCCAGATCATTGATAAAGATGTTAAACAGAACTTGCCCTGAGGAACACCACTTGTGACCAGCCACCAACTGGACTTAATTCCATTCACCACCACCCTTTGGGCCCATCCACCCAGCCAGTTTGTTACCCAGCAAAGAGCATGCCCGTCCAAGCCATGAACAGCCAGTTTCTCAAGCACAATGCTGAGAAATCTTTATACATTTTCCACTAATGAAAAACAATTGTGTCAATTATTTTTCTCTGCATGTCACTAGAGAAGAAAATGCTTGGAAATTTTAAACTCTGAACTGAGGAACATCTTTTTCCCCCATCAGGTTTGAAATTTCACACTAGACTCCACAAGACAAACAAGCCGAATTCTCGTATTAGCTGTGCAATGCTTGACTTAACGACCAGCAATAGTCACAGACTATGCAGGACAGGTTTAATCCCATCATCAGTGTAAGTAACAACAGAGATAGTCCGCCTATGCTCCACCCGTTACTAGTGAAAAAACCAAGGGCAGTTGCAGCCCCCTCGACCTGCCAGGCTGGCCCTACGCAGCTACGCGCTACCAAGAGGAATCTCCCTCAACGCTTACGAAGTATATCAAGTGCCGGCTGTTGTACGCAGAGTAGAAGGGATCCTCAAAAGCCTGTAAAGAGCAGCTGACAGCGCAAATCAAAACAGCATTCACCAGATATCAGCAGTACCTGTCATCTTTTGACTGTGCCTAGTTGGTGAGCGTGTACAGACACGCTACGCGTAATTCCAGAATATAGTTTCCATATAGCTGAGATTGGCCTAAATTCATCTCACCGAGGAAGGGAGAGGGGAACCAAGATCTGCACGTCAGTGGCGTGCAAAGCATGTTGTCTTTCAGTGTCTTTTTGG
>NW_009259799.1:55418-68194 GCF_000687185.1 Egretta garzetta
GCTTACAGCTTCCAAGCTCGAGGTCAACAAAACCCGAGCTGTGACACTTGGTAAAGCAATTTAGTTTGAGAAACGTGCCAAATTCATCAAGCCTTCCCCCCTCCAGTAATGCTCTGTGAAGTACTTCCTGCAGATTGTCCTTTATTGTCAACTATTGGATGCAATTCTACATTTTCAGAAGTCATCTCGTTGTGTGGCCTTGCATCCAGATCGAAGGACACTGCTCAGACCCACGCGCAACAAACGCCAACCCAAACTGCCTGGCCTTCTCCCGCAGAATTTGCTCAAGCAATAAAACCAGTCGCATAAAACATGAAGAATTTTAATTTTTGTAACTGCGTTAAAGCAGAACGCATAACACGTCTTTTCAAGGCGGAATTCCCCAACCCCAAATTCATCTCACATGGAGAACAGCAGCTGATAAACAGCGCGAGTTGAACTAAACAAAACAAGAAGCTGTAACTATTTATTAGGACGTACATACGGCACAGTTGATTATTTAAATAAAAGGAATCAAATCACATAGGTAAAAATACTAGAAAAATTACACTGGCCATGATTTATTACAGAATTCTCATTATTTCTGAGACTTTCATATAGGTAACACAAACCTCATCATCTCTTTTGACCGCTGTACCTTTTGCTGAACAGAAACCACGCGTTGGCGTGCACGGTTTGCCTGAAGCTCCTTTACGCGCGTGATCTAGCCCCAGCCACAAGGCATCCCGGTGTTCCACAGAAAACGGCTAACAGAAAAAGAGGAAAAGCAGCTGAAATTCCCAAATGAAGGTGTCCCAACGCCCTGTAATATCAAAGTACATCCCAAGGAGAGCTGTGAAGTATAATTTTAAGAATGTTACACAAGAGGTAGAAGTAGGATTTTTGCAGCGTTCAAACATCCACAGTTGTTTGACAGAAATACTTCAATAAGCCTAAACCGCTTCATGATTAAAATCTTGTATAATCAACAATTGACTTTTTTTTTTTTTTTAGCTAAATTATACTTCCACATACTTCTGTTGGGCCTACTGAATGGATCAACTCACCAAATCCTCCTTCAGTAATAGTTCACTAGCAGTGTAAAATTTGCTATTTTAAGCAAATGAACTTGACCAACAGACATGTAAAAGAGAGACTTCAGACACCAAACAGCATATTAAAATATAGACACTATTAATCTTTGTATATCGGTCATAAAAAATAAAAGGAAACTTATTTTTCCCATATATATTGGAAATAGCCTAATTCTGTGAAAAAACTATGCTCATCAAGTTATTACTGTGCATAAACAAGTTAAGTTGTATTTTATACAGTAAAAAAAATGTAAAGCAATCTTTGTCTGGCAATGACTTTAAGTTGACTGATTTATTCTTTCCCCCTAACAAGCTTTTTACACACTATATGCAAATATTTTCCTTGTTAAAGGTCATTTGGCAAACAAGCAAAGAGGATTTATAGCTCCAGTTCCTCAATTTTTTAAAAAAGTTGCTCCGAACCCGATAACTTTTTCAATCTCTAACAGCACAGACTACGTACATTAAATGCATCTTAATTTTTTTTGCACCTTTGATTACAGTATTGCTCATGAAGAAAAATAAGGACCTTCCACTCTATATAACTGATAAAAGTGACTGGCAAAGTTGTTACTTTTTTAAAAAAAAAAAAAAACAAATTAGAAAGCAACACCTACCAAAAAATAAGACATGCTTGATTTTTATATAGTGTTCTACAAAACAAAAAAGTGCTGGTGACCGAGATGGATAAACTGCACAGGAAATAAATCAAAGTCTCGGTATGGTTAAGGCTGTATTTCCATCAAAACAGATCAGGATAAAACAAGGTGCAAAATTCTCAGAAACCCATAAATTTAATTTAGCCAAAGTTTCTGCAGTAGGTACATTCCTCAGCTTTAAAAGAAAGCAAAATTATCCTGCAATTCCAAGTTGTCAGTGTAGCGAGAAACCTTATAAAAAAGGCTGGGAACGCATCCTTCTGGAGTTTCTTGATAACAAGAGTTCAAGGTGAACTACTAAGCTTGTATTTACAAAGAGCCTACCTAACTCAAGATCTCACGCCAACAAAGCAAAGCCCAAAGACAAAAATCTGTTAAAGCCGCTGGCTTCAGTGGAAGCAGGACCACACCCTTCCCTTCGCCAGCCTAACTGCAAATGCACCGATTTAAAAATAATAATAAAATATCTATTCCAAAGCCAACTGCTCTCCCATATTCACTGACGTGCAGTGTTCCCTGTTCTTGTTCAATCCAATGGATAAACTTGAAGAGTTACATAATCAGGAACTTTTTAAAGTTTTCCACTTTAATGATGTTATTAGGGGGGGAAAAAAAAATAAAAATCTACAGCAGGCTGTGGCCATAAAGTAGAGTTGTAAAACTAAATTTTATGTTAATATCATGTACACTGTCAAAGCAATACAGATACAAAGAACAAAAAAAATCCCAAACCCTACTGCTTTGGGTTGCTCCAACACTCAGAGTTTTGACATCACAGCTCCCAAGCAGAGAATTGGGGTGGAGAGAAATTGGCTTTCAGAGCAGGTAACAATATAACTTTAAAAAAAAAAAAATATATATATATATATAGGCTTAAGGTTGGTTTGCTACACAATCTTTACAGTATTTAAATAAAAAAAAAAAATCCAACTTGCTACAAAATGAGAGCTATGACCCCATATAAACTGTGTATCTGAGAATATCTTACTGAAGAGTATCAAGCTGAATGCTGTCACTTGAGGAAGACCAGATTTACAAAACAAACCAAGCACTCAGTGGAAGGTTTATGCTAAGTACTCCTTGTCATTTGTCATACTCTACGTCTAGAAAAGCTAAGCTTAAATCCTACTTCATTCCTTTCCCTTCTGGACAGCAGTTGAGAGGCGAGGTGGTGATCTTGACCCAAGAGGGATGACCACACCCTGTTGGTTTGAGCCAGCTCTTCCCAAGCCCTGTTCTAGCCCCTCAAGCTGGTACACAGCTCGATTCCATATGATTAAAACATGCAAGAGTGGAAGTATGGCTACCAGAGCGGGATAAGAACAAGCCAACTCTGCCACAAGTCTCAGCAGTTGAATCCTGACAGCATCTACGAGCAGCAGATGGGGAAAAGGGAAACAGTTTAAGGACAGACAGACTCCTGGCCCCTTGGGCTCACGGCCTTCTGACCACAGGAGCCACAGAGAAGAGTGATCCTGCCCATGGGAAGTAGGGTTTCCCATAGCCCAGTGTTTCCTTTCTTCTGGTAGCTCCCCTTTCCTCCTTTATTTCCCCAAACAGAATGGGAGAAGGCCTGGACAGCAGATGAACCACGATCCCAGGGAGCTGTGGTCATGGTCACTTCTAGAAAAGCGCGTAGGACTAAAGCTAGAAAGCTTTCCACAAAATTTTGGAGTATCTCCACACTTCTCCAAAAAGGCGGTAAAGGCTAAACGGCCAGCAAGTACCTCAAAAAAGCCTCTCACTCACATAACCTCCACCTTCTACTGTTCATTTGCTTCACCAGGAATAATAAGAAGAGACTTATTATGAAGCCCAGAGCATCAGTTTCCAAGTTGTAAGGCAACTCATTTCCAAATTATACGTATCCTGGTACAGACAAAAAGATTAGTAGCAGTGATAAATACCGAGAGCAAAGAAGAATATTCAGTCTGGAAAGAAAAAAAACCCCAAGAGCAGCAGTTTGGGAGCTAATAGTCTTACACACACTCCTGAAAAGGCCACAGCAAGCCAACACCTCAAGCCTAGATGCTCTCCCTGTATCCTGTTCTATTAAAAGTAATGACAAACTAATACCAATTTCTTAGCTTTAGTTTATATATTTACCATCAGACTAATTGAATTGCCAGAGGGACCCTGTGGATACAGAAGAAAGGCAGAGATACCAAACCTATAACCAGAAAAAAAAAAATTCTTACTCTGATGCCGGCCTCTCTTCTGGGAATCAAGAAGGTTGAATCGCCAGAAGCCTCCAGTTCTTCACACAGAATACAGAAATAATTGTGATTTTTAAATCTATGTTTTATTGGACTATCAATTTGGGATTTTAAAGCATTAAAGATTCACCACCAACTATCAAAACACACACCCTAATAATAACATTGACTTGCAAAGGGACTCTTAAGTATCTCATTTTCTTAAACTGGAGCAATCTAGTATCACTGCTACCATTACTAGCTACAACTCTGCTACCTTCTTCACCTCATTCAAAAGTTTAAATTGCATAAATCAAAACAGAAAGAGAGAGAACTATTAAATCTCAGCAAAGCTGGGGGGGACGGAAGGGAGAGGAGAAGAGAATAAACTTGTTTTTACCCGATTGCTCCACAAATGGGAAAAGAAAAAAAAAAAAAAAAAAAAACAAAACTGTGGTCATGGTCACTTCTAGAAAAGCGCGTAGGACTAAAGCTAGAAAGCTTTCCACAAAATTTTGGAGTATCTCCACACTTCTCCAAAAAGGCGGTAAAGGCTAAACGGCCAGCAAGTACCTCAAAAAAGCCTCTCACTCACATAACCTCCACCTTCTACTGTTCATTTGCTTCACCAGGAATAATAAGAAGAGACTTATTATGAAGCCCAGAGCATCAGTTTCCAAGTTGTAAGGCAACTCATTTCCAAATTATACGTATCCTGGTACAGACAAAAAGATTAGTAGCAGTGATAAATACCGAGAGCAAAGAAGAATATTCAGTCTGGAAAGAAAAAAAAAACCCCAAGAGCAGCAGTTTGGGAGCTAATAGTCTTACACACACTCCTGAAAAGGCCACAGCAAGCCAACACCTCAAGCCTAGATGCTCTCCCTGTATCCTGTTCTATTAAAAGTAATGACAAACTAATACCAATTTCTTAGCTTTAGTTTATATATTTACCATCAGACTAATTGAATTGCCAGAGGGACCCTGTGGATACAGAAGAAAGGCAGAGATACCAAACCTATAACCAGAAAAAAAAAAATTCTTACTCTGATGCCGGCCTCTCTTCTGGGAATCAAGAAGGTTGAATCGCCAGAAGCCTCCAGTTCTTCACACAGAATACAGAAATAATTGTGATTTTTAAATCTATGTTTTATTGGACTATCAATTTGGGATTTTAAAGCATTAAAGATTCACCACCAACTATCAAAACACACACCCTAATAATAACATTGACTTGCAAAGGGACTCTTAAGTATCTCATTTTCTTAAACTGGAGCAATCTAGTATCACTGCTACCATTACTAGCTACAACTCTGCTACCTTCTTCACCTCATTCAAAAGTTTAAATTGCATAAATCAAAACAGAAAGAGAGAGAACTATTAAATCTCAGCAAAGCTGGGGGGGACGGAAGGGAGAGGAGAAGAGAATAAACTTGTTTTTACCCGATTGCTCCACAAATGGGAAAAGAAAAAAAAAAAAAAAAAAAATCAAAAACCAAACCAAACTCCAATATAAAAACACCTCTGGCTTACGCGGGACTTAATACCTTAACTCTGCTTCCACTGAAGTCAGCAAAATGTGACTAGTTAGTCCCTAAACCCAGAAGCATACTTGTACTTATTCCTACTAGAAATACAGTGCAATGCTTACAGAATTTGTACATTGTTGCCAAATTAAACGCTAGGCAGCAAAAAAATATTTCATGACCGTAACAGAGCTGCTGCAACTCGAGGTGGCTGTTTTATAAAATACAGCGGTTTCTTCCCCTGCAACATAAAAGGGTGTGTAATAAAGCAACAGAACTGAAGCATTCTGAAAGGACTTTTGTCTTCATAGGTCTAAAGCTGTCTATAATCAAATAATTTAAAGAAATGGGCGCCAAATAATTTTGATGTAAAGACACGGGGTTTTGACAAAGAAAAAAAAGAGTGCAAGGCAAAATGAAATATGAGCATGTGCTGGTCATATTTGTAGGGCATGATAAGAAAAAATCTGGTACTGAAACATTTGACCTGTGGCGACTCTCCACAGCTACAGTGCTTTATGCTCGTCAGAGAGCCCGTGCCTGGACGGCGTGACAGCATGCAAGAACAACATTAACAGCATAGGCTAATTGTTAGCTATAGTCAAGTGCAGCCACTCCGTAACCCTTTTTAATTGCATTTTTAAACTGCAAAACCAGAAGGGAGCATACAGCTATTTACCATTTTTGAAAAATGAGACTGTTAAAGGCACATTAACTATATTATGAACTGATTTAAGACCACATTCCTTCACAATAATAATTAACACACGAGCAATACAATAAGGACCTACTACGCCCTATACATCGACCGCTACGAAACAACCCTGCAGGACTACAATTGTTCTGTAAACAGAAAAGCTGATCAAGACTTTCAAATTCTGATTTCCTGTCCACACAGTAATCATAATTAAAAAAAAAAAAAAATAAATTATTCATTAACTGAAATACTGCAGACTCCACTTTTTAAACCGTGGAGTATAGGTAACGAGTTTCAGAAATGCAAATTTCACCTTCTTAAATTAGTTAGTGCAAGTTAACGGCACGTGCACACAAAGAAAACACTCACACTAAAATAACTCTCTCCACTACCTGTTTTTTAGGCTAAGGCTGAAAATATTCTCTTAAATTGAATTCACTTTTTTTAAGGGGGGAAAAAAAAAATAACCTTGCTATACTAAGATTCTGATTTCTACCGACTCTTGTTTTGAAACTTTACTCAGTGGATTACAATGAGGCTTGTGCAAATTGTCCTACCAAGGCATGTAGCTACTGCCTCATTACAGTTAACGATGGCACTATTGAGACTACATCTGCTCTAGAAACATCCACGGATCCAAAACTACATAACTGCATTTGGAACATTTTGCAAGTACATCTACATACGGAAACAATTATATATTTATCCACAAAATGTCAAATTCAACATCGAACACTATGGAACATAAAAATCTTCATTTTTGTCTTTTAAACTTCACTCATATCCCCAACTTAACTCATTTTTAAAATAAGAACTGCTCTCCAAAGCCGTTCATTAAATACACTGATATTAGTACATGTTAAGAGATCGTGTAACAGTAAGATAGTTGTTAAAGCATTAAAATATTTATAAGTGCCCTAAGAACAAAACTCGACTTAGGCATTCTTTTCTAATCCTCACCCTGAACATTCACACCGATACATAACACTTCTGATTGTCTAAGCCACAGAATGGAGACTAGTTAACAGCAATTAAATATACTAAATTTTCCATGCGAAAAAATTAATCAGTTAAACCGCTTTGGTAACCTAGTATATAGTTAGCTTTGTGTAAATATTTTGCAAACATCCCTTCCTCCCCCCCAAAAAAAACCCTATATACCATGTGTATATTTATATAATAATATACATATTTCCTGAGTAAATCGTTAAATCTGATTATTCGGAAGATTTGGCAAAATATCCAACTTTATATTACTAAAATAGAATTTTAAATAAACATTCAATAAACACACTAAAATAAATATGGAATGTTTCTGAAAATTATAGTACCATGAACTTACATTAATAACAAACAATTTTTTAATTAAGTGCATACTATGTTATATAGTTACTGCTTTTTAACCCACTGAGGAATCAATAAATCTAATTTCTAATCCTGAGTGACAATTTTATATCACCTGCTAATGTGTACTTCAATGCAGTACTTACTGCAAATCTACAAAATCCTTTTTTTTTTGTTTTTAATGGAAAATTTTAAATGGACTACGCTATAGAAAAGCTCAGTTTACATTGGTTTAAGTTAGAAACTGAATTAGCAGCACAACCGCTGAAGCATCTCACACAACCAATATTAAACACTGATTATTCTTGTCAAACTGTTAGTGATAACCTGAATGACCTGACTCCCCGTCACAAAAACACCACAAGAGTGTGGATTGCTCTGTACAGAGTGATAGGATACAAACTACTTAGTGATCACTTTGGCACTTAAAAGAACTATATAATGGTGCAAAAAAACCCTGAACAATTATGAAATATCTTTCAAATAGTTTTGTTGTTTTTTTTTTTAAGTATGCTAAATTGTATCGCTAACAAAAAAAAAGGAGAATTAAGTTTGACCACATCTGGTTTCTCAGGTCATGGCTTGACTCGCAGCTGATACACAGCTTTCGATAAGCACACAAGGAAATGCTCAGCTATTGTTTAGTTCCCCTTAATAATAAAATTCCTATGTAGCAGACATTGCAATATCAGCAATATTAAAATTGCATTAACACTATTACAAGATGTGTCTCTCAACACCAGAATCACAGTAATAGAATTGCAGCACTGATCAGTTATATTAACCCTTTTGCTTTTTGATAAGTGATCCAAAACACCTTCCATGGTACCACGCGGGGCGCTTCGCCCTGCCCTCCCAGTCCTCAGCCTTCTGCCTCCCTTTTGTCGTCGTCGTCGTTGTTATTTGCTATTATTCCAGAACCCTCACGAGTTCCTCAGGTTTTTCTTTTCTGCTTCCTTTGTTTTCATGCTCCATGCTGCTTTTTTCTTGTGTGCTTGTGTTTGGAGGACAAAGCTCTTGCAATGCCTTTTCAACAACTTCTTGTTTTACCAGACCGCTTGAAAAGTTTTTTGGCAAAGCCATCTGTAACGCACACCATAAAGCAGTACGAGCCTTGCGTGTGGAAGCAGCCAACTCCCTAATGGCAGCTGCCAGAGCCAGAACATCTACAACAGAAAAATACATTACAGGTTAAACTAGTATACAAGCCTGGTGATATTGATACATTAAAAAAAAAAAGAAAATCTGTAAATTTGTTCAAGCCATCATCAGTACGCAAAGTTTACTCAAGAAACAGCTAATGCTGGACCCTGTACTGCATCGGTTGAGTTCCATCAGTTAGCATCCTTCTCTTGCAAACGATAGCTGTAACACCTCACACTAATAGCAACTGTAACTGTGTCCGAGATTCAGTGGCATAACCATCCGGCCTGCGATACAACAATTAAGCCCATTTAATTAATGTTATCAGAGGGAACTATGTACAATACTTAATAACTAAAGCTACCTACTCAATTCCAGCCAGATGGAATCAAAGAATGTTTTGGGTTGGAAGGGACCCCCAGAGGTCATCTAGTCCAACCCCCCTGCAGGAGCAGGGACACCGCTAACTAGATCAGGCTGCTCACAGCCCCGTCCAACCTGGCCTGGAATGGTCCCAGGGATGGGGCCTCCACCCCCTCTCTGGGCAACCCCTGCCAGGGTTTCACCACCCTCACTGGAAAGAATTTCTTCCTTAGATCCAGTCTAAACCTACCCTGGTTTAGTTTAAAACCAGCCCCCCTTGTCCTGTCACAGCTGGCCCTGCTAAAAAGATTGTCCCCATGATGAGCATGATGCCATCCCTTTTTCCCTCCTCTGTCTTCCTTGCAGTGGCACCGATACCCACCCAGCCTCACAGTGAGAAAAGGCTCACTGCCAGCCTTCGCAGCTGGTCACCATCAGCAGAACTCAAAGAAACAGGTATTTCCCAGCAGAAAACAGACTAAAGGCTTTTCTGTAGCTGATTTAGGTGGTGCTCAGACACTCAACAGCAGCGCAGCTCTTCATCAGAAACCTAACTACACCGCAGATTAATCACAAAAGACTAACTGCCATTTTCCTCACTGCACGTACGATACGTGGATGGGTCAAATAATGCTTCCATATACTTTTATTATAAAGCATTATCAAATACATGGTTTGTTGGATTATTTTCTTTTGTCAGAGGATGACTGCCTGCTCCCTGGCTTATGCTTGGGGCTGATGTCACACAATTTTAGGACTAATTTTAGAAGTTGGTTTGCTTACAGGACTATTACTTTTAAGGATATAACATCATTAAGAAACTGCTTGACACCTAAATTGTGAAAACAAAACATTTTGACTCTCTTTACAGTTTATCTTTCCCTTCTTACAAGGAAGAACTACCCCATACACATTGCTGGAAGCCATGGGAACTGCGCACTGTCAGCCTCGCTGCAGGAAATAAGGCAGTATAGGCCGTGCTGAGTAAGGTCCAAAAGAGGATGGGGGTGGCCAGGGGAAGTGCATTCCTCTTTGGAAATCATTTTCCAAGACACAGGTATTTTCTGAAGAAAAATAATATGATCTTTACCCCCAAGCCCCAAATTCCTGTATGTATGAGCTGTATGGTTGCTATACTGAGTAGCAAATTATCACTTACACTATGCTATTGGAAGGGAATGCAGTTTGTCCTAGTTTTGCATTACTTCTACAGACATACATACTACTGCTACAAATTATTCTGGTTTTATAGCAACAGAAGTTGGGAACCGTAAAACATCATTTCTGGCAGGTTTGTGATTTAGGTAAGGTAGACAGACACAATCAATTAACACAGCACCAACAGTTTTTTTTTTTTTTTTTTTTACTTTATAAGCTGAAGAGAAAGACTAGCAATGCCACTAAAAAAAAAAAAAAAAAAATTCAACTTGTTTAAAATCAACTACATTTTTACTTTTAGGAGAACTACTTATATAATATCACCGAACAGTTTTTACAGTTCTCTTTTAGCCAAGAGGAGAGTGCCTCAAAGCGTTTAAACTAGTAAGAGAAACACCGAAAAGGAAAAAGATCTCTTAAAGTTATTTAAAGTCTTTTAAAAAGTAACAGGTTTAGATTTACAAACTTTTTTTGCTGCAGTCGCACTAATTGCTGCACATTTCAAAAGGCCTTATTTTCACAATTAAATCTTTGAAAAAGCTTTTAAAACCACAGGAACGGACAGCAGTTACCTTTCTCGTTATTATAACGCGGTGCTCCTTGTCTCTGTGGATTAGCAGCATTAATAATCTCGTCCTTACGCCTCGCCTGTGTTAGGTGGATGGCTTCCATATGGCGTTCCAATGTGGTGGATATGTTACCGTGTACAGGGGTCCCACGAAGCCTTTCCATTTTTCCTACTAATGTGAGCACCTGCCAGATACATTGCAAACACCGAAATTGCTCAGCGTGAGTCTCCATTAAGCAAACAAACATAAAACCAAAAAGAAAAGCAGGAATTGCAGCTGAAGGAGGCTTACCCTGGCTTGTTCTCGTAGCTGGTCGACAATCAAACGATCAACCCTTGATGGGTTAGCAGGAAGTCGGGAGACAGGAGTGTTATTTGAGCTAGATATGCGCTTTCCTGGGAAGTTTCTTGCAAGGTCAGCCTCAGTCTGGAGGGGAAATAAATAGCCATCGTAAATGTTTGAAATGACTACAGTAATACAATCCATATTTCTGGGGTGGTTTAGAATTTTCAAATATGTTAGAAGAGGCGCTTCCTATCTTTACTTCTGACTGCATTTACAGAAGAACATTCCCAAATATCTGTTTAGATGTACCACCTGATGCTATAAAAATAAGAATACTTCTCTAAGTCAGCTCTACCTCAGTGTACAACGCTCAGTGGCAACATTTAGAACCAAAGCTTTATTTTAACTGGTCCTGGACACAGACCTAGGCACAGCAATTCTTGTACAGTACCCCAGGAATTTAACCTGTATGCCTCTCGCTGCCTCTCTCAAATGTCACATATTAACATATTGTTATATCAATATATTATACTAAAAGAAGAAACAGGTGATCACACCAGCGTAAGTCGTATCTGAAATGCATCAGGATTAAACCAGATTTAACATAAACCAGTATCGGCTCTCAAAAAGTCATCAATGCAACTGCCAAATGCCCCATGGAGAAAGGAACCACTATACAACGCAGGCGGTGACTAAACATCACCAAACCTTTTTTTGGATAGGAACTTCATATGCTCGGAATAAAAAAAAGACACAACTAGCAGCTGATTCTCCATCTTGTTCCTTCTTCATTGTACAGTGGACTTAGGAGAGAAAGATTGGGTACCACGCTGCAGTTCAAGGCAAGGTTAAGTCCACATTCATACTGTGCACGTTTGTGCTGAAAACATGGGCTGCAGTCCTTTGCATTTTGCTTTACTGACACATCCATACTATTTAGTCTCTGCCCTCACCTAACATGAATTACAAGAGCTGACTGACTCCACTTGCATTCATCTCAGAAGCCTGAAAGACATTCAGAAAAAAAAATGGATGGAGAAAGGGTCATGAATTCACATAATGACACCGGGTATTTAAGAACTACAACTAATAAGCAATTTGCAATTCCAATCTATATGGACATTTAATATTGCCGGCAATTCCAAACAGACAATTTTGCACAACTTTTTTCAAAGAATAGAATCATAGAATGTTTTGGGTTGGAAGGGACCCCTAGAGGTCATCTAGTCCAACCCCCCTGCAGGAGCAGGGACACTGCTAACTAGATCAGGCTGCTCACAGCCCCATCCAACCTGGCCTGGAATGTTTCCAGGGATGGGGCCTCCACCACCTCTCTGGGCAACCTGTTCCAGTGTTTCACCACCCTCATTGTAAAGAACTTCTTCCTTATATCTAGTCTAAACCTACCCTAGTTTAGTTTAAAAACTTTAGCCCTTGTCCTGTCCCAGCTGGCCCTACTAAAAAGATTTTCCCCATCTTTCCTACAGGCCCCCTTTAGGTACTGAAAGGCCGCAATCAGGTCTCCCCGCAGCCTTCTCTTCTCCAGGCTGAACAAGCCCAACTCCCTCAGCCTGTCCTCGTAGGAGAGGGGCTCCAGCCCCCGGATCATTTTTGTGGCCCTCCTCTGGCCCCCCTCCAACACTTCCATGTCCTTCTTGTGTTGAGGGCTCCAGAACTGGACGCAGGGCTCCAGGTGAGGTCTCCCCAGAGCAGAGCAGAGGGGCAGAATCCCCTCCCTCGATGCTGGCCGCACTTCTCCTGATG
>NW_009259799.1:68234-78777 GCF_000687185.1 Egretta garzetta
GCTCATGTCCAGCTTTTCATCCACCAGCACCCCCAAGTCCCTCTGGGCAGGGCTGCTCTCGATCCTTTCTTCCCCCAGCCTGTTTTATAAGTGAGAGATCCCTGGAAAAGCGAGATTTATAAGAGGACGTGGATGAGCTCACTGTCATGCAGCTGCAACAAACAGGTTTCCGAGAGCTGAAAGCGCTGAGTGCTTAAACAAGACAGAATTAATGCAAGTCCTGCTGGGGGGAGTTTCTGTCTACACTCTTAAGGAATTCATGTAGGGCGAGAATATCAAAAAGATGAGAATCTCAAAAGAAAGTTCCTTCCTACATACATATGTACAGGTGAGCTATACATACACCAGTAAGCTAAACAACACTGAAGCAGGAGCCTGGGATATTTCAGGCTGTTAGAAGTGTAAAACAAGCTTCTGAGAGTTTTAACCCCTGCCCACTAGCATTCTCTCAAACTGTACCTACAAACAGGGATTAACACAGTCCAGGCACGTTCCCGTCAGGCAGTCAGGATGCACTCGTCCCCTTTTGAGGAATAAATTGTTGTAGGAATGTGAGCCACGCTATGCAATTGGCTTGTGGGACTGAGAACGGTTTATACTCATAAAGCTATCTGCAGGTGTGGTCTCAAACTACAAAAATCAAGGACTGAGAGAGCCTGAGGAGACTGGATCACTTAAATGGACCAGATCAAGTTCAACGATTAAATACCTTTGATAATTAAGAACACGATATGAAGATAAGCAGTCCTCCTTTAATGATGAAAACACAGAAGACCTATATTATGAGATAAAAACTATGATTCAGCCTTCCCAAATGACTTAATTGACCCAAATCCTGCATGAGCAGGTTTGGAACAGCCGCCTTTGCCACAACAGAAAGCAGACAACTTTCTGAAAACACTGTTGTCTCGGAGCAAGAATCATCATTGCCCTCTCTCACTCGCAGAGAATTCCTGGTAGAAGACTGGATGGGCAGAAAGGAGTCTTGCTTAAAGGCATTAGTGAGCAATGACAGGCAGTTCTATATAGACCTCCAAAAGGCCATTAGCGAGGTTTCCAGTTGATGCTGGAAAGAAAAAGGTGCTCTCCAGAGATCCAGTTTGGTTAGATACCTGTCTCCCCAATGACCAGGAGTCTTCACCAACACGGAAGAAGTGGACAGGCACTCAGGACCATGGATTATCAGCAACCTGGTTTCCAAGACCTGGCATGGAGTTCAGAGATTTGACTCTTCCTGGGAAAGCATCTCTGGCTCCTTTTTTGCTCAGTGCTTTCATTCCCAAGGTTTATCAGCAGTGTGATCCCCCCCAGACAACAATTCCTAGCAAGAGAGTCTAAGGCAGAAAAGTGACTGTAACAAGAAGAGTATAAAATGAACCTTCCTTTGGGAGAAGTCACATCCACTCAAAACACTGTACGTTTTCTCTACAGCTATGTACAGGGTGATGAGGATTTTTTTTTTTTTTCATTAAACCAAAGACTTTGAAACAAGAAACAAAAAGAATAAAGGAAAGACATCGCTATGCCACTGACAGCAAAAATAACCCAACAAAAAAAAAAAAACTAAAACAAAACAACACAAGTTTCTCTTCTTAAATGACTGCGCTGGAAAAAAGGAGAGCCTGGCTTTATAATACTTGAGTTAAAGATTTAGCTGGTGAGAAGGAGTATGGGACAAGAAATCCATCTAAAACTGTGCAATATGAGCATTTATGTGCATAAACCACCAGTACTTTAAGAACCACCTGTAGTCATGAGGGCCCTGCTGTATCATCGTATATGGCTGGTGGCTCTAGAGTCATAACAAAGGCCTACTGAATTAATAACAATTAGCTAACGATCTTTTATTGACCTTATAGATTAAAAAGATCCAAACTAACGATAATTCAGTGCTGACATTGTCATTGCATTTGCCGTAGCAAATATTGTAGGTTAAGAGAGAGACATGTGGTGTTAGCAGCCCTGTCTAAAAGCCTTAGAAACCAAAGCTCAAAGCCACGTGCCATTTAAAACCTGTCATGCTAACTACAAGCATTATATTCAAAGCAGATGTTGTAGATTGTGTTCTAGGTATTTAAAACTAATAACGTGACAACAGAATTCTCGTCTCCTCAAAAGGAGTGACAGCCCAGGGTATCTACTCTCCATCAGTTGTTTCACGCCAGCTTTGATAAGAAGTTATCATTCCCTGTGCTTTACCTTCTTTCTCTCTTTCTCCAAAGCTCTCCACTGCTCATAACACTCCTCCAGTCGGATATGAAGCTCATTAGCAGGTCCACTGCGATTTCTTGGAGGTCTGTACTTGTTCAATGGTGTTGGAAAGGCAAAATACGGTGCAGCTATTTCCCCGCAAAACAGATCGTTGATGAAGGGATTCAAGTGGTTGAAGTCATCATAATGAAAAAGATCAACAAGGTCTGAGAACGGAAATGGTGACGGAGGAAAACTGAAATTATTTGCTGATGAAAACAGATGGCGATTAAATGGAGGAAAGCTGGGATTTTGCTTGAAATCAGACATTAACGGGAAAGAAGGAAGAAAAGAAGGATTAATGAAATCTGACATGTTACCACCATTCTGCTCATGCTTTTTTCGGAACATATTGAACTGCTGACGGTTTGGGGCTGTATACCCAAAATGAGGTATCCAATTCCCTCTGCCCCTTCTATTGTCTTTATTACTATTTTCTTGGGTCTGCTTTTTTGGAAATCTGTGGTATTTTTCAGGGTCTTCGCTTACAGCATTCTGCTGTGTTAACCAGTCAGAAGAAAAATTAATGGGGAATTTACGGTATTGCCCCTCCTTATTAGTCAATGAATCATGCTGTGATCGTCCAATGGGTTTCATTTGCTTCTGATTTTCTGAGATGAAATTAGAAACTCCCAAATTATTAGAAACACCATTTGGTATTTGTAACCTTCCATCTTTCCTTGAAGGGAGGACAGGCGAGATCTGCGAGTAATAGGAGGACTGATGGGTGGGAGAACCACCAGACATGGTTGAAACCCCTGAAGATGACTGCGGACTTGTTACCACTTGCTTTCCATACGTGATATCCGAGGCAGCTGTTGGACTTGGAATTTTCCCATCCAGCCATGTACGGCCATGGTATGATGAGTAACTCCCATTCTGCATAACATTTTTTACAGATAAATCATATTCAGGAACTTTATGAGAGCATTCTTTAGGACTAAGATGGATCTTGCACTCATTATTATTAAAAGCATCCCCCACAGTAAAGCTATGATGACCATTTTGCACATGGTTTTCCTGTGGTTTTCTGTTTGTCCCTCCAGAAAAATTATTTTCTTTAGGGGGTTGATTGAAAAAATATAGTGATGGATGAACAGATGACTGCAATTTATGAGCAGCTGTGAAGTTTTCATATCTCTTTGAGAACAAGTGGTTTTCCTGGGACACTTTATCCCAAGAGTCATCAACAGGCTGATTGGAAAGATCGGGGGAATACTTAGTTTGTTCTTGAGCATCATTTTTCATAACTTTGCCTCTTGTTCTTTCAGTTTTCCAGTACTCCTTCTGAATGCTAGCTCCTTCTTTCAGTCTGTTCTGAGAAGAAAAAGTGCTAAAATTGGAACCGATTTTTTCGTAGTCTCCATTTAACCTCATGTGGTCATAACTGCACAAATGCTGATTATAGTCTACATTTTGAAATGAAAACCCTTCTTGGTGAACTGTGTTATTATTTTGCAAAGAGGAATTTTCAGGATAACTGTTCTTCAGGGTATTATCAGGCTGAGTGCAAGGGCCAGAGGGAGAAAACCAAGACTCTACGAAATGAAGATCTTCCAAACCTCTGTGTAACACCTCCACATCATGAGACTTTTGCAAGTGTTCCTGATAGTAGTTCTGTGTGCCCATCAGGTTTGAAAAATCCTTACTTTCAACAGAGTGCTTAGACGAGAGCCCTGAGAATTCACCATTGCTTCCAAGATCAGGTGCCCACATAGGTGGAAACAATCTTGAAAGAGAATTCCTGTAACAAAGTTAAACAAAACTCCTGTAATGATTTAAAACATTTCTTATACTGAAACAGTTCACACCTCATAGTTATAACCCCCCCACACACACACACACACATTTCCCCTGTAACATTCTTGGCTAAATATATACAGCCTTCCTCCAAAATATAAGAGGGAAAAAATACTCCCGCTGCAATTGAATAAATGCTATGTGAAATCCGACTACCAATGCTGATCTCTAATGTTTTTAATATGTATATTCAGAACTGCAAAGTTTATTTGGATTTATTAAATATTTTAGAATTGACTGTATACAGTCAACTCCCTACTGGTTAAAATGAGATATTTTTTTCTGCCCAAATGCTGTAAGCTGATGGAAGACTTCAGAAAATTTGCATTTCTAGCAGTTTGTTGCCTTTTTTTAAATTGGCAACTGAAGAAAAACACTTCTACATTTCAAGTGGATTTACAAGGCCTTCGTTACTCAACTCTGTGAAATTACTCAAAGTGTGCATCGTATCTGTGAGACAGAAGGACATAAAAAACCCCATATGCAACATATAAGAACTTTCAGAACAAACTTACCAGTCTGTGACTGGTTCTGGCTTGCTTGGCTCCTCTAAAATGCTTGACACTAGTCCAAACATATCAGGGCCATTGCCAGAATAAGATAGATTTATTGGTGCCCTGGAAAAAAAAAAAAAAAAAGCCTAAATAAATAAAAGTCTTTCTCCTAAACAAAACAGAAAAAAAGTAAAAGCAAAGCATTAAACCTTTAATATCTTTTAGCAATACCTGCTAAGTGTTCCAAATTTAATGTATTCTCAGCACCCATATACAGAAATGTCTTCCTGCATTCGTGAATTCTATAGCCTAAATGAAGTAGAGTAATTTTCCTAACTTCTTGCTTCAACAGAGACTTCTCAAGCTGTTATGTGAAGAGACAGGAGCAGCAAAAGATTCTCTTCTTTTCAATCAACATAACTTCTTAATAGACATTTCTTCTAATCTTGACTGTCTCCTTTAGAGGGTAAATATGATCAATCTTCTCAAAATTTTGAGGATAATAAATTGTCTCTTTTGTAATTCAAGAACTATTATTGTAATCTCAAAAAAATTATAGTTAAGTTGAACCACTTTTTAATCCCCTTTAAGAACACAGTTGGACAAAACTTATTAAATATTCCTGATAAATACCAAAGGTGTTCCAGCCATCACTGCTCTTACACAAGCCCAACTTTTATCTTTTACCTCATCTTTACAAAGCTGTCTGTAATGACACCTAACTCTTACTCAGAAGTTAATTAAACGTAACATCATTAAGACCTCCTTCCCTCTAACATG
Source organism: Egretta garzetta (assembly GCF_000687185.1). Taxonomy (NCBI): domain Eukaryota; kingdom Metazoa; phylum Chordata; class Aves; order Pelecaniformes; family Ardeidae; genus Egretta; species Egretta garzetta. The sequence continues at coordinate 73,559 of NW_009259799.1, forward strand.
CATCGTTTTGCTTTGGTAGATTTCACTCCTCATCCTGCTCTCGCTCAGCTGATTCATTTCAGCATCCCTGAAGATCTCTCACTCTTCCCTACATCGTCTGCCAGTGCTGCCACATAACTGCTCAGGCTGATTTTGCAGATTAACAAGTTCTGTAAAACGTGGGATAAACTATTAAGACTGTCACCTTGTTAATCTCTTGCCACAATGAAAATTAGCCACTTATGCTTTACTAGCTTTTACAGCCTCACCACATTTTGACTTTGAACTACCTCTACTATTTACTTCATGTTTCCTCTGTAAGGAACCTGGTCTATGTGATTTTGATTAGGATATACATAAACGCAAAGATTCTTGAAATTTTTTTAAGAACATGGGATTGTAACTGATATTTGATAACCAGAACTCTTCTGTGTCTTTGTCAGATTGCAAATTTTTTTTTTCCTCAAAGAAGGCCTATGTACTTCCAATTTCTGCAACCAACTGGAGATCACAGATGAAAGCTTGCATCTACACAATGATTTTCAGCAAGGGAGAGATCAGAGTCAATTTATGATGTGGCATTGAAATTAAAAATAAAGTTACTGGCCATTTTAGAACTGCAGACAGAACAGCAGGAAGCTGGGTGGACTACAAAAGAAAAAAACCAAACAAACTAGGAAACAAGCAGCACAGGACAGCAATGAGTCTAAAATTGCCCAAATTTTACAGACTAGACTGCAGTGAGACGAAATGTTTAGCTGTTCCTTCTGGTAGGTACACCAGAAGCACTATAATGCAATTCAAAGCAGGGAAACCTGAATCCTTGACAAATTCTATCTCTTAATGCAGTCACCTGTTCAAACGAGGGACTAGAAACACCTCCCTGCCTTGTGTCTCAAGCCAGTACTGTTCACTACCAGCAACCAGAAAATCCTTGGTAACGTAATGCGTCAGTAAGTGTATTGTAAAATCCTGATCCACTCTGAAAGAAACCCAGAAAATCCTTGGTAATGTAATGCGTCAGTAAGTGTCTTGTATTGTAAAATCCTGATCCACTCTGAAAGAAAGATACTTTCCATGAAACACACTGACACACATGGAAAAGAAGTCAACTACGCTCTTGTCTACTGGTCTCCAAATAAAGTATCTGTTACCAACATCAGGACAACCAAAATTAAAACTGAAAATCCCAGCATAACAGGCGTTTAGTTTTCACAGGTCCGAGGTAGGTAGCCATTATCCTTTCTGGTTTGGTACCAGAAAACGCTTACTGTAAAATCCCTTGGTTCTGCAGCATCAAGGAATCAAATTTTTACTTCCCAGTGCTGCAAGACAACTTACTGCCTATCAAGGCAGAGCAACATAAGAAGAACCCATGAAAATAACCAGCACACAGGAAAGGCAAGACCATAGCAAATTGCTTGCAGCTATACCAAATAGAAGAGGAACATCCAGCCTGACACCAAGATTGTGGCAGTGAGCAAGCCTGCCCCTGCAAACAGAGAAAGAAGAAGAAATAGGACAAAAGAATCAAGACCCACAGCTCCTTGGCAAAACTTCCAAGGTACTGGTGGGAGAAGGAGGGCTGCAGATGAAAGAGCAACAGGCGAGTGGAAATGGTACCTTGGCCACATCTGCATGCTGCTCCGGCTGTTGTGATTAACTCTAGAACTGAAGCTGGGGACATGCCCAGCCTTTGAGGACAGAAGTCAGATGGAACTATTGCCTTCTTTTGGGGAGACACCATATTTGAGAATATGCTTGAATTCTCTAAAGGTGCCAATAACTTCATCCAACTTAGTGCTGAACAAGGACGGATTTTCAAACGGACATTCCTCAAGAGAAGTTTGTGGCACCAGAATACAGGTCTAACAAAAGGTCTAAAAAGTCTAAAAACCCAGTTTGAGGCACTGGGACTCCTAGAATTTATTGTGGAATAATTTCAATGGCCAGAAAATTGAGAATTAAAAGGACAAAAGCAAAGTTATACTGCAGAGAAATCTCTAGCAATGGGTTAGTTGCTCTCACCGAGCAGTTTAGAGGAACTAAAATGACACAGGCATACTGCACCTAATACATTTAGGCACTGAGTACCCTAAAATATTACAAGAACAAGAAAACAAACATATTTTTTCTTAACCTTAAGGACTAGTGCATACCTGCAGTCTCAGAGTGGATATACAGATGGATTATCATTAACAGACAAGTACCATTTAGTTGTTTAATTCTTTGAAACACTTTTTTAAAAAAGCTTCCTTACATTTGCTACCTTGCAAGAACCTAAAGGCTGCTTTTAAGAAGAGACTATATATTAATTAGCAGATTGCGAGAGGTTAAACTTAGCACTTACAGCTAATATTAAAGCTGTATGACCTTCTATTAAAAAAAAAAACAAAAAAACCTAAAAATAAACATCGTTGTGACACTTCCCAGGGAAGACTAGCAAAAAAAAAAAAGGTAATGGTATTTAGCTTCTTTGCAATGCATGTATCTTCCTAAACTGTGACCTTTCTGCATCTTGTGAACCAGTGAACTACTATTTTTCCCCACCTCAAACTTCCTTTTTCTTATTAGGCAAGTAATCAAAAATGCTGTGAGACTGATATTAGAAATGCTAATAGCATCATCAGTGTCAAAAGCTGCTGTGCCAGCCTGTACCAACCGACCCCCCCAAAAGGCAATACTATATTGCCAGCGCTTGGCATTAAGGTGGAAAGAGGAGAGTGGGAAGCTTAACAGGAAAGCATTGTTTACATATTTTTAAGGCTGCAACAGAAACATTACAATTTCAATTGTTGTACACAAACTATAAAATTACCAATATGAAGGAGAGAACCAATTACTTGGGTGGGTATCCCCTAGTTTCTAGACTGTGAAACAATCATTCCCTATTCCTTGCAATCCCCCTATCATTCATGGTTTTACAGAAATCATTCCTCTGCAGAGCTGACTTACCAAAACCAAAGAGTAGTTTTATTTACACTCTATTGACATGGAAGCTTTCAAACCCCTGTCCAGCCTCACTGCTCTTCTCTGTACCTTTAATAATTTTACTGCATTACTAAGATTGGATAAGCAGAAGTGCCTGCACTAGTCAAGACTTGGGAAGAGTGGATTTCTCCAGGGGAATAAAAAATGTTTCATGATTCAAGTAACAAAGACCCTTTGCATTCATTCAGCATACAAACCTGCAAAGTTGGGGTTTTCTTTTAAATAAAATCAAACTTGAGTGCTGCATTGTATCAAGGACACAATAAGACAGTAGGCTGGCATATTGTCAAGAGTAGCTGTACGCATATTTATGCATTCAGTGGCAGAGGTACCACTTACACTCGACCTGTGTCTATAATGTGCTCTGCATTCTTCATGTTCCAGGAAATACTCTCTATTATCAAGCAGGATCATTATGAGCTACGGTACTGAGGGATGGGAGACACAGAAGGAGAGTGGGTTTTTTCCTTAAGGAGTTTTCAATTACAGATGGCAGTTTTCCATTTCATTCCCTAAAAGTAGCATTCTTTCCAAATTTTAAAATGTTTTTACATAAACACACACATCTATACACACACAGACCCCTTTCTTTTTTTCACAACCTCTATAATAACTATTACACAGTAAAGAAAATTTATTGAGTTTCTAGCTATCCCATAAACTCGTCCTAAAAAGATCCAGAATCCCATTTGTTCTGCTCTGTAACAATTTCAGTGTTCCAGAACAGCACCACAAGATTATACTAAGAACACTCATACCGTTTCTTTGTGCAGTCTTGAAAAGAAGATTTTGAGCTCATATCCTCTCCACATGCTGACCAGTCACTATACAGACGGGAAGATTCTAGCGGAGGTGGCGTACTAGTAATTGCTCCTAATAATGGGGAAAATAATTGAGTGTCCATTTTTTGTTTCTTGCTATTTACCTACATTGAGAAGAGAAGGAAACATTTTTAACATTCGATGTTTACGTAAATGAGCATTAAAGGCAACAAAGAAAACCCTTCCTTTTATATCTTGAGCTAAATAATTTTTCAATGAAAAGAAAACGAAACGTAGCTATGACAAAAGGATAAAGTCTAAAACTTGTTCCCTCCCCTGCCTTAAAGTAGTCCAAATCGACAAATTTATGCATCTTCTAAAAATAAATACATAAATAATAAAAATTACTTACTATACAATAATAGGAATTCTCTACAGATTTCACATTGTAGGTGTTTGCGTGTCACGGTCACAAGCTCAGAATCTTCTAGCCTATATGACTGGAAATGCACATGTCACAGGCATAAGCATCCCTTCTGAAAAAACAAAGGGAAGAGCAATTATCCCTGCAATGTCCCCGAAAACAAAGTATTCCAACAGAAAGCCCAGGGTAAGCAGGGAGAGACATTTGTAAACTTCACAGAGCAAAACGTGGGTAAGAAGAGTAATCTGTCTTTAAGTATTGGTCCAAAAAAAGACTATTAGAGACAAATTATTTATTCAAGGAACAAATAATATGATATCTAAATAACATGGGGAACTGTATCTCATGAGGTATCTCAACTAGGAATTGCCACGATAGAACCTGCGATTGACAAAGGTTTAAGCAGAATATCAAAACCTGCTCTGAGTTGGAAGTGACCTCTGGGGTCATCTAGCCTAATGCCCTGCTCAGAGCAGACCCAGTTAGATCCGGCTACTCGGAAACCTGCCCAGTTGAGTTTTGAGATCCCACCACTTTCCCTCTGGGCAAATTATTTTAATATCTAACTGCTGCCCTGGGGTTTTTTTTTTTGTTTTTTTGGGGGGTTTTTTGAGTATTGAAAATATCCTGGACCACTTTCTCTGTAACCTGCCATAAGGCAGCCGCACACACCCGCAAGATCTTCTTTTTCTCTCCTCCAGGCTGGACCAGACCCAGCTCTCTCCCAGCCTCTCCTCGGACATCCCGCTCTCCACCCCACCACCATTTTGTAAGCTTCTCTAGGACTCACTCCAGCACCCTTCTTGCACTGGGGAGCCCCAGGCTGGACACAGTGTCCAGCTGTGGTCTTACAAGGGCAGAACAGAGGGGATCATAGCAGCGCTCCCCCCTCTCTCTATGCTCTTGCCGAGAGAGCCCAGCATCAGGGTGGCCTTCTCTGCTGCAAGCCCACACTGCTGATTCGCGTCCAACTTGACCACCAGGACTCTCGATCCTTTTTGATTAATTTCTGCAAGTTTTGACCCTAGGAGTAAAACCTCAAGCTTTCTTAAAAAAAAAAAAAA
>NW_009259800.1:0-19553 GCF_000687185.1 Egretta garzetta
AATCCTCTAATCCAATCGTATCCTTCTAATACTAAATTCCCACTGCAGACAGGACTTCCATCACATTTTGTAGGATTTTTTTCGTAATCTCATCAATGTCACTGTTTGGAGGTATTTTCCTCCATTTAAGGTTAAGACACTGGTATTTCTCTTGCTTTAAGAACTTTAAAGGGATATAAATGTATTCTGGTGTTTCATTTTGTCCTGGTTTCGGCTGGGATAGAGTTAATTTTCTTCATAGTAGCTAGCATAGTGCTGTGTTTTGGATTTAGTACCAGAAGAATGTTGATAACACACTGATGTTTTTAGTTGTTGCCAAGTAGTGCTCAGACTACTCAAGGACTTTTTGAGCTTCTCCTGCTTGGCCAGGTGCATAACAAGCTGGGAGGGAGCACAGCTAGGACAGCTAACCCAAACTGACCAAAGAGCTATTCCATACCATATAACGTCATGCTCAGGGGGGTTAGCTCGGTCGGTCGGTCGCGGGCAGAGTGGTCGCAGCTCAGGCTGTGTGATCGCGGCTCGGGGGGGAGTGATCGCTGCTCGGGACGGGCTGGGCATCGGTCAGCAGGTGGTGAGCAATTGCATTGTGCATCACTTGTTTTATATATATTCTGTATATTCTCTTACCATTATTATTATTATCACTATTGTTATTCTTCTCTCTTATTAAACTGTCTCTATCTCAACCCACGGCTCTTACTTTTTTTTTTTCTTTTCTCCCATTCTCTCCCCCATCCCACTGAGGGAGGGGGGGGAGTGAGCGAGCGGCTGCGTGGTGCTTAGTTGCCAGCTGGGTTAAACCACGACACATTTCAACTTTTTTTTTCATATCTTAGAAACCTCAACTGTTGTGCCAAGCTACAGGGTACAGGATACAAAGGAATCCATAGCTCTCTGCAAGAGTCAGTAAATACAGGCAAAAGGAATATCACTGGAAGCAACTTCTTGCAGGTAACAGGGGTAACATGAACTTGTAATATAGGAGATAAAAGAGATACAAGATGAGGCCTCAAACTTTAACTGTTCATGGACATTAATACCTTCCAAAACTAACAATTAATTGCTGTGAGTAGAGAGATTTGTATTAGTATTCATACAAAAATCTGTGCATTATAATAATGGCCCTAGCTGGTGGTGGCATAGAGCCATTCTTTCAGACAGACAGCATGGAGAGCTTGAAAAATATCCAGTCTGATGGACAAACCTCTACACATCTCACTTTGGCTGCTTGCACAAGTGCAGTTTTGTAGATGATGCTAGGGAGGCTGGCTCACAGTCCCTGATCATACCTCATTAGGTTTCTCACAGACTTGAGAAAACACTGCACTTCATAAAGTTGACAGACTAATGGCTAATGCACTCACCCATCCATTCTTTATTGAATTCATGCTGTTAACGCATTGCTCCACCTTTTCCAAAACAAGAGGGAGCTTGCAGCATCAACAAGGCACTGTGTTGTGGCTTATGACAGGGCTGAGCTAACACATTAAGAAGGTACAGATGCTGGAGACAACCAGCTGCTGTGCAAAAGCTAAGTGAGACTTCAGGTACTGTATCTATTCCAAGCACTTTCCTAAAATTTGGGTATTTTTGTATATAAATAATACAAGGCTTACCGCCCCATGTTAGCCATTATTCTACTATAATTTCTCTTTCAATTATGAAAAGTCAGTTTCTGCCACCCTGTGTATTTTGTGGGGGTTCCTGTTGAGTAAGACTTTGTAAAGTACGACTAAGGGTGACTGAATCTGTCCCTTAAAGCAGCATTTTATTTTAACGCAATTTTTCTTCTTGGTGAATTCTAGCAGAAGACCTGGACTTGTCACTTAACCAAAGCTAAGCATGAGTGTGTAACTTCATTCATATGACATTTCAAAATCATATAATGGACAATGCACATATTTGGATTTATTTCTACCCACTCCAACTCATTTCTCAAGAATAATGGGAGGAAGAAGTCTTGGTCATACTGAAGTCAATGACTGAATTTGTGGAATTAGGATTCTAACTCACATATTGCTCTCTCTATAAGAAAACATGAAAATGGCACCTGTCTTCAGAAAGTCATTGGAAGACATCAGGAAAGCCCCCAAAACCTCCAGAGTACCATCATACATTTTAAGATTATATGAGGTTTAGAGGAAACATTCGGGTGAGGGACTGGAGAATTGAAAGGGCTTCGCAGTAAGAACACTAACTGTTGTAGAAAAGTTCTGTTGTCAGTTCCAATCTTTCAGCAAAACTCAGACAGCTCTAACATCTAAAAAGGTGAAAAAATGTGATAACTGTAAAACTAGTTCAAGGTAGTTTTAAAGCAATCTTAAATTCTATATTTTTGACATTAGGAGTTCAGAGCAAATTGTGGACTTTAAGGTGTTACTGACTGATCTGACAGTGACTTTGAATTGCAAGACAACGAAAGAGAAGATAACGCTGTGAAACAATATATACAGTGGAACAGAAATTCTGAATTAGAAACAAAAGAATGCTGCTATTTACCATGAAAACAGCAGTATAATTTCAAATTATTCTGGGTTTTTCATATACTGGCATCCTACTGTACTGCCTGGTTTTGTCTCCTATTTTCAGGCATTTAAAATCTGTATCAGAAGGTGGTTTATTTATCTTAACAGCTCACTGCATTTCTTAAAGATCAGCCTGAAGAGACAAATACAGAATAAAACAACAAAACAGAAGCCGCACTTCTTTCTTAGCTTTAAGTCAAAGAAGTACTTAAATAGAATTCTGTTAAGTAGAAGATCACTCCCTTCTCTAAACAAAGCAAATTAAAGCCAAAATTAAAAAAATTATCATCAACCTTTGTTGTAATATTAACAGTTCTTAATACCAGCTCAGCATCCTTAAACTCTAGCCAAGGTTTTGTCCACTGAGCTGGGAGCTGTACTAAAGTTTTCAAAAGAGTCAAGGCCTAGATTCTCTAATGCTCTGTTCCCTCAATTAATGTGGGAAGGTTTACAAGAATTCAGCATTCACCACTTCCCTCTATGGCATTTCTGGATGGATTTTCACATCAGTGTTGAGACTGACTGAAAAAAATCTCTCCACTCATTTTGGTGCTTGAATTTAAAACCAAATGCTTCTAAAAATCCATCCTTAATCTACAGAGTGAAGAAATATAAGCTCTAAACAGACATAGTCATGCAATTTTGTTATCTTAAAAGAAAGAAAAAAAATCAACCAAGATAAGAACAGTTCATGCCTCACATATTCACTAAATATTATATGCTTCCATGTTTTATTTTCATTACACGGAAACAAAAGATATTTTAATTAAAAGAAGGCAGCTACCATAAGCCAGGATTGGAAAGCAAAAAGCCTTAAGCAGTTCTTTCGAGGACTTCACAATGTCTGACAATTTCAATCTATTAGGCATCTTCCTGCCCATAGAGATCACAATTAGCCAGTAAACTTGCCCTTTCAATTCACTCAAAGCTGCTACTTCAATCTATTCCATCTGTGCTCTCTGAACCTTTCATTTCCAATAGGTTCAGAGTAATTCAGAGCAGCCAGGGAGGCTGACATCTACCTTTCTGTCACATCCTCAGGGCTCCATGCTGACATCTTAAAAAGAATTTAGAAATAAATATAATACCACTTCTTTCACATAAGAAAATAATTTATTTGAATTCCATTAAGGAAGCACACAGGTATAATTAGGAATTGGTCCATGACTCAAACAGCCATTTGCCCCCATGCTGGTCTGACCGTTCCACTGTAATAAAATAAAACACACTCCTGTGAGCTTACAGGCTTTGACCTAAAAGCTGAATGCCTTAAGAATCAAGATGGACATAATTTTTAAAAAATTCTAACTCTGATGCAGATTAGTAAGCATTTGTAACAGTCCTTGCATCCTGATATACACAAACTAATAGCAGTGATACTTGTGACAGATTTACAACTCCCAGATGGCATTTGTCTACTAGTATGTACATTCTGGCGGTGGAAAAGAAAACGGAGGTCGGAAGCAGGAAGCCTAGGCAAGATATGATGAGCCATTAAGACTTACCGATTTAGTCACAGCACTAGTTCATAGGGAAAGAAAAAAAACAAGTGACTAAGAACCGGGAACTGCCTGGGTGACAGGCAGATGTGAGAGATCTCACACAATAGTAGTCTGTAATGCTTAGCACAGAACTGAAAGCTAAAGAGAAAATGCTAGGCTGGCCCAGATCCATGATTATGAAAGGGGGATGCTCAGCTTTTTGGAAACGGTTGCAACAGCAGCCATTGGTGATGGCTGAAAATGACCACAGCTATGCAACTGGGGCAGGGATGTAACTCCCAAATTTCTTCCTGGAAACTCCTGTGTCTTACATCTTCATTACCATACTGCAGCCTATATCATCACTGCTCCAGAATTCAGCTACTCAGAATTAGTTTGACCAGATTAAGAATATACAGAAGTTTCAAAAATCTTTCAACTCACTCATCAAAATACTCAGCACGCAGGTAAGTAGTGTCCACTTCAGGTTGGAGTATTATAGCTGAATCCAAAAGTATAAAGTACAGTGATCACCACATTATCGACAACAGTGGGACGCTTTCCTTCTCCTTCAAAAATGTCAACCAAGCCATGAAAAGGAATTTACTAAAGGAGAATTGAGACTGATAGTATTTGTTATATAAAATTATCATATCTTTGTCTAACTTGCATGGCTTTACCTCGGGCTTCATTAAATATTACTATTGCACTTTTATTTTAAAAGTGTTGCTGTTTTGTAGATGGAATGGGATGATACTTTGGTGAAGCTTATCAGCTGAAAATGGCAATTAAAAATATATCAAGTGATCACTGTCAAACTTGTTCGTGGGCCTGGGAACAGATTACTGGAGGTGCAGTTTGATATTACAAAAAGAAAGCGTAATTGCAGGCTACTGAGGCACACACTCCTCAGCTCTTCTTTATCTCAGATATGGTGAGCGTGTGGCCTCAGGGTGAGAGGTTTCACATTCCTGTATCTGTTGGAAAGCTTTTCTTTTGGTGGGTTAGTTTTACACCAGATCAGGTGAACCACCTCAATATGCAACTGCAGTATTTGGCACCTGCAAAAAACCTCCTAACCTATATAAATGAGAAAAAAAGATTAGTTTTCAGCTGGATCAGTCTGCATGGTTCATTACTCAACTACATAAATGCCAATGCTGTACAAGAAAGAGACTGCAGCAGCCCCAACTGAGGCTGACTTTGCCTACTGAGGAGCCACACCATCCATGCTCATTTTCAGCTCAGATTCAGCCTAGTAAGAATGATTACAAATTTTCTTCTGACTGCTTACAGTCTAGATTTAATGAACAAAATTCAAGACCCAAAATACAGGAAAGCACCTCTGTTTAACTACTGTGCTAGCACTATACCTGCAAAACACATTTTTTCAATTTCCAGGAAAGGTCTGTCATAACCGTTTTCCACAGCCAAATTATAAAAATTCTGCACATTTCTCCTGTAAAACTAGACCTTGACTCCAAAGACTTATTGTTCCTTGCTGTGTTTTCACAGCACTTAGCACAGTTTTCATTGCAATATAAAATACTATGTCATTTCATTATTTCTTTCTCTTATGTTGCATGGTGTCTATAGTACCACATAATGTATCATTTCTGTTACCAGCACATTTGACAACTACTTGTCCAGGGCAGAAGGCAAGTTCTATTGCGAGAGCTGTGCAATCTACTTCAACTGAGAAGGAAACAAAAAACTTTTCAATATCATGTTTTGCCAGCAGGTCAAGGAATGACACCGAGGGCATTTGCAAAGTGTGAGAGCTTCCATTATGCAAAGGAAAGAATGCTGAGAAAAACCCTTTACTACTGGAAAAAGAGGTGAGAATTAAGAAGCTCGCATGAATTACAAAACATTTTACTGAAAAAAAAAAAGGCGTTATTTTCAACCACTAAATATAAAGAAGTAGCTGAGCACCAGTTATTTTAGTTTTCCTTTCAGGTGGGTCAAATAGAGTACAAACCATTTCACATGAGATTATTATGAAAACAAGCAAAAATCTATCCTGGCTGTTTGTGACTTGAATTTATCATAGGCAAAATTAAGGTTTATTTATTCCATGAAAAATTATGGTAGTTCAATATTTGTTTTGGTCTGAAACTAAAGTTAAATTTCAGTTGTCCCCCACCAAGGATGTTCCACTGATTTAAAAATTCCAGAGTGTTTCACTTGTTTTGCTGAACACAGCAAATCTTCTTTTCCAGTTTTGCAGTATTAGACTGTATGGTAGATGCCTGATTCCCCATTCCCCTGTAACAGCTAAGTTCTTTAGCTGGAATATATCTGCAAAAAGCACTCGCAGTGATTTTGGGAACCACCTCAGAAAAACAGGTTTGACCCCTGGCCATTTGGTGTAGAAGGGATTGTGTCCTCTTAGTTCAAACTGCTTTAACTAATGTGAGGGCAATTTTGCAGTTTGGTAGGATACCAGTTTTATAGGGTAAGGTTAAATATACATGTAACTTGCCCCTAGGCTATAGTATAGGCATGTGTGAGGGAAGCTGAGGACATTAGACCTCCTGGGACCGTTCTGGTGATGGGCATTGTCTGTGCACATACTATCTGCCTGAAGCAGGCCACAGAGCACAGGAAGCAGATATTCTGACTTTCTTTATTATGCAGTCTTCACAATCCTTTTCTTCACTATTGGTTCTTACTCTGCAGAGTAGTAGCACAGAACTGAATACAGAGTTTGATCTTTATTTCTTCTTCTTGTCTTCCAACTTCCATAAATTTCTTCTTGCTTGCCCTCAATCTTAATTTTCTGGGCTCCCAGCCTAGGTTTTCAATTATTTTCTGATAACTCCTACAGGTCAGTACTACAAGTTCAACGTAATCTCAAAATCTAAGATTATATAGTCTGTTTTCCTCCACGATTCCCTCTGTTCATCTCAGTGCTAAAAACATGACTTACACTTGCAATTGGAAGGAAAATAGTGATGGCATTGACCTATAATTAAGGAGGCAAGACAAAGTGGAAGAACTATGGAGGAATTCACTTACTGAGTGTGAGAGAAACATTTATTCAGTCATTGGAGAAGAAAATGAAGAGGTACCAGAAATCAGCATTTGCAAAGGACCAGTCAGATTTAGACCAGGATGAATACAATAGATCAGCTATTCCTAAGACAGATGTCAAAGAAGCATAAAACATAACTGAAACTGCTACAATAATTCCATAGGCTCTATATGAGATTTTGATAGTGCCTGTCTGTCAGAAGAAGATAAAACAAGTGTGAGAATGTATAGTTTCTCTGAAAAATTGATCAAACTGGCAGCAAACATCTGCAGCAAGTCAAAGACCATACCCAAGAGGCTGTGGGAACAGTGCAGTGTCACCACAGATATGAACACTAGGATGGCTACTATTCTTAGGTTGAAAACACAAACAAGAATGTACTTACAAGGAAAGAAATGATGGGCTTTAGCACTCCACAGTATGAACTGAAACACTAGACAAGTCCTTTTACACCAAATAATATCCTGCAATGCTCTCTCTGTGTTTTGGGGGGAATTTTTCTTCATCCCTTGGTCTTCACTGTCTCCCAACAACCTTCCACATAGAAGTTGTAGGCCATAAAGACTTAACGTTTGACAGAGCTAATTAATTGAGAGTTTATCCTATGACCTACTGCAACAGCTAAAATCATCTGAGGTCAGTGAATGCTCCCCCTTGCACCTAAAGGCAGTTACTACCAGGACATCTCTGTGAGGGATCTTCTGTTTTGAATTCACTGTTCCTGATTTAGACTGCCAAAGCCCAGATTTGTTAGCACTGCAAATATGCTGCCAAATTCATCGTTCTTTTCTGAAGCTGCTGAAAAGAGAACAGTTGAAAAGAATCTCTTCATGAACCATCCTTTTTATTATTATTGATGCAATTTGATTGTTTGATGAGAACCTATAATGCATATGAAGACATTCTAAACATCAAGACTATAAATACTGTAACAAAGGTCTGCTATATATAGGATTCTCTCCTTACAAGCATTTCTCTTTTTTCAGGGTCTGATCCAAACCGCATGCATAATTGTGATAGGAATAGATGAAAGGATGAAAGGAGCATATGACTGCATAGAAATAGAAAGAAAACAAACAAATAAATGCTTCAACAGTGATTATTGTACCATTACTCTGATCTATTGCTACTCAGATAAAGACTCTAAATAAAAAGGCAAGAAAATACATAGCTGATGCTGATATATGTATTTTAAACTACTGCAGCAGAAACAGCAGGGAACATTTACAGCAATATCCAAGTTATGATAGGACAAAGGGGGAAAAATGTAACAGCAGCAGCAAACAACTGTGTAAGGATCACAGATCTTAGGTATTTACCTTAGTCAGCATTTCATCCATTACACAAATGAAGCATTAACAAAAGAAAAGACAAAGGAGCACTGAGATACAACTCAAAATATCAGCCTGCTGGATAGCATTTGGGAAATACCATTTTAAATCTCAAGGGAATTCATAGTGATCTTTGCTTTATATTTTTTTCTAACCTGAAATTGGATCTATTAAATTCAGTCTGAACTCTGGACCTCAAGAAGCTGGTTGATTTCAAAAGACAGCAAGTCTAAAGAAATCTACAAGGATGCAAACATGAGAACATAAAGAACAGAAAGGGAACCTGCACTTGGATGCAGTATTGCTAAGATGGTCCACAAACTTTCAACCAAACTTAGCCAAAAAATGTAAGAAAACCTGCAAACGGCAAAGATTCACACAATTTGAAAACGTCATATGCACAGCTCTGCTGTTGACCATTTATTAAATAATGATGGAACCGTCTGTTTCTTCAGCTGCAAAGAAGGGATCTTGCCAATTTTCTCACAAATGGTATCACCATGTGCATATTCCACAGGTTAAAAATGCTAGATGTCTTTATTACTCAAAAGATTCTAAAGCTAATAACTGTTGTTATTGTTGTTGTCAATGGTTCTTTTATATGAAGGCACTGCACATCTCAGAACAGGCTGAAAAGCTGCCTTAGCCTCATGGCCTGTTCACTCAAAATGCCACAGTAGCACGGGAGATTGTTTTTCTTGGGGACCTTGGTAACAGTTATTCTCAAGTAAATGGGCAGCTAGAAATAGAGGTTCAAATATCTTGTACTGGCTCCCCACACAGATCTACAAACCAAGACTAGTACTGTATATTGCATAAAGAAGACAAAAGAAACCCATGCTTCAGATGGAAACCTTCATCTCGGCTGGAGGTCAAACTCCATGTAATTTAGAAAAAAGAACTTAAAGACTAAAGAATAGGATTGTGTCTGATTCTCTGTGTGTTCTTATCAAGTCAGCTCAGAAGTTCAGGAAGATCCATTTGTTCTGATTGTTTCAATTTTCATGTCCCATCGATAACAGAAGAGACTAGCCACAGTTTCTTCCACCAGTCCATCTCGTCACCATCACTACCCACTATGTTTGCAACTTACTAACATGAAGGAGTTTAAAATAAACCCCAAAGACTTGAAGGGTCAGAGAAGGAATGAAATATTTCTAAATCCGTACCATCTGCCAAAACCCCATTTTTTCATTATAAGTGTTTTATTGCATTATTAATACAGAAATTCAAGATCATCTCTTTAATAGTTTAGTAACATGGATTATAACAGAAAGAAATATAAAAATATCTTTATGACATCTTTTTATAAGCAGCTTTTTATGTTCCCTTTATCAAGTTGCTGCTTGAAAAGGTTTAGATAGCTTATTAATTGTAACATCATGGGATGGGATCTACTCAAGCTCTTAGAATTTTCTAATCACACAGATGCTTTCATTATATCTTTATTTTTTTCCTTTACCCTACTCTTCTTTTCTGTTCTTACAGACCTCTGAGTTGTTCATGTTGTCTAGCCATCAGAACAATCGGAATGCCACATTCCAATTTCTAACTCAGCCACTAGTAATTAATTATTTTAATGTGTTAAAATGTACATTCTCTCCTGAGAAGAGGGGCAGATGCTATATAAACAGCAAGTAAAACAGGTCCTGCTCTGAACAACTTGTATTCTGAGTAGACAAGACAGTTTGAAAGGGAAAGCAGAGAACTGAAGTCATTTCCCAAAGGTTACAGAAAGCCAGTGGGTACCTTGACTCCTGAATCACCATCATGAACCACTACATTCCCCAGCTTTCATAAAGAGAACTCCAACAAGGTAAAATGATTGCATTTCTGTAAAAGGATAATAACACCTGCCTAAAAAATAGGACAGGAAATAATTATTTATAAGGTCATTTAAAAAAAAATAAACTTGTACTATTAGAAGACCATTCCAAGCTATCAGTCATTTTCCTACTTTAAAGTCTATCAAACAGAGATATTTTTGCCTCTGCAAAATATCAAACAGTATGTAATCCTCAAATTTTGTTGGAGAAGCTAATGTCCATGGATAGCTTTCCTGAAGAGATTTTGTTTATTTTTACAAATACTGAGCACGCTGTCAGGGCTGTAGTACAGGCTGGCTCAGTGGAAAGCCATTAAAACCACTTTACTGGGCAGATGGTGTCAAAGAGTCAGAAATATATAACAGAATCCTACTGTGCACAAGTGTTCAGTATGCAAGAAATCATCTCTTATCAGACAACTGCTGCAGGGGACACAGTCAACCACAAAGGAGAGAGCAGAGCACAGCTAAAGTCATGATAGCCTTACCACTGTTTGCCCAACAAGATGGAAAGGGATATGGAATAAGAGTACCTTAACTGATAAACCCTGAGTAAACAAGAGAAGAGCTATGAAGAGCATCATATCAAGCTTTAAAAAGCAATACATTGTTTTTATTGTTATTCACTGAAGGTGGAACTACTCTTTGTCATTAAGAGGGATATTGCAACTAAGAAAGACTAAAATAAGATTTGAAAACTGTCCACTAAATTTTGGATCCCCATCTTTTCACACCCTGATTTGCAGGATTGCTGAGCAGCTGGCATTTTAGCAGGATTTCTAAGAATGGGTACAAAGAAACTCACTAGAGACATCTGGAAATAGCGGCCTTGACACTACAGTCTAGAAGATGACAAATTTTGATTAGTCAGGTATCGGATGTGCAGTAGCACACCAATACATCATGAGACACTCCTTTTGCATATATTCCTTTTCCATTCTCTTCTACAGAAGGTAGGCCCAGTTTTTCTAGTGTTTTCGTATGAGCCTAATTCTGTAGGTAAGCTTAACACCTAATAAAGCAGCGAAGTCTGAGATACACAGATTTTATAATCTAAGTTAAATAGATCCTACACAGAACACACACAGAGAAAATTAGTGTAAATGGGACAGATTAGTGAAAACTCTAGAAGTATTCAACATATCCTGCTTACAGAGTAACAAAGTGTGGTAATAAACTTACAGAGTGTGTATGCACCATTTCCTCCGCTGGGCAGAATCAGGATTGCTCAATTCTACCTCAAGTCCCATATTGTTGAACACATAATGATATCCTTCTTCAGCAAAAGATTTGCAGGCTTGTGAACTTGAGCAAAGTAGATCCTATTTTTATTTCTGAAAACATGCTAAAGATGACAGGAGGGTAACTGCTGATACATGGTGTTTTTACACATTTATTACACTAGAAAGTTTTGTCAGAGCTAAACAGTTCCTTCAACAGTAGCTCAAAACACAATCCATTGAAACAACATCAAGACCTCCTTCATACCAGGAAAACCTGACAATACACCCTATATTGCTAAGAGCAATGCGGGAAGTTAAATGTAGGAATTTGCCATGCATAGACAAGAAAACTAACTACTCAATGTATACTACCAAATTAAAATTAACCAAGCAAGACTGATTACATTAACACAGAGATGCAAAACTCCGAAGGATAAATACAGATATTTCAGCTGTAGGCATGTGCAAGTCACTGCTATTTTCTTTTCTTGAAGACAAATGGAATGAGTCACCATGGCTCAGTAAAAAAATGGAGGACACTATTATGTGCTAACCCAGGATCTTTGATAAGTGAGTGGACTGAAGACTAAGTGGTATTTTTCCCTTCCTTGTAGTATGGATTGGATTAATATTCAGAGACACTACTGGCTAGTTATCTCTGCCAGCTTTGGTTTCCTCCTCTTGTACAATGAATTTACACAATGTATACCAAAGACATAAAATGTATACTTTTAAAAATATAAACAAAAAGCAAGTAAGTGATGTTAAGGGCCAACAAAATTCAAGGTTCTGAAATCATTTAGCATTAGGTGAGACTAAACTCTCTGACTCGGAGGATTTTTTTAGCATGCAAGACATGCAGCCTCATCTGTGTGAATATCTGGACATCTGCTGTGTTCCTCAGCAAGAGGTCTGCAGAATGCCTGTGCAACAGTCTGCCTACCTTGAAAGCAAATAGATCAAAAGGCATGTTGTAGAGCATCCTGGTTCAGCTAGAGAGGACACTTCTTCTGTTGTTCCTTAGTCTATCTGGTAAAGTTGTATACACCAAGAATAAAGAGTGTGTTGACATCTTTCCACACTTCTGCTTGGCATGCTCAGTATTATTAACCCTGCTACTTTTTTGCTACATAACCAGCTAACTCATTTATTTTGATCCTTTTATAGGATCTATGTTATTCAATATCCTTCCCCCTTCTTGTGTTTCACAGTCTACATGGTCATTTTTACATGGGGTTTTATTTTGCTTGCTCTAGCTGCAAAACTGCAAACTAATGAGGCCCACTGCATTCCACCAAGGAGAAGAAGAGCTATTAAGATTAAAAGACACCATTAGCAGAAAAGCAAATGAGTATAAAATGGTATTGAATAAATTAAGTCTGGAAAATGGTTACTAACGATTCCAATAGCAAATTTCTGGAACACCTTATCCAAACCATCTTACACAGCATTGTGACAAAAGTCTTTATTTACAAATAAAACCCCAAATAACTAAACAAACCAATTCAAAGTAACTTTGAAAACAGAGCTAGATGGGCCTGCAAGAAGGTGAATTGACTATAGTAGGAGGGAAGAGACCTTCTGTTTTGTAAATTTGGAGAAATGTGGCATCAGAGTAGATGCATCCACTACCAACTATTTCTACATGGTCTGTACAAGAAAGAAAAATATGTGTATTTTGCTGAGCAACTTTCAGGGACATAATCATCTACAACACAGAAAACTCCCTCCAGAAACCTTTCTGGAAACCTTCATTAAAAAAAAACAAGACTGAGGGTGTAAGAATAAACAAACATCCTCTGTGAGTACAGCGGAAGCCTTTTAGGAAGTTAATTGACCCTAGAGTGCAGATGCCGTTAAGTGACTGGCAGCCTACTCCTACGTTGCTTCACTGAACCACTACTCAGTGTTGATTTAAGTGAACCTATGCTGCAGTGGATTAGAAACACTCACACCATCAGTGATTGTGTCTGAAGTACTGAGGCAATACCAAACAGTTCAAGAGAAATACTTTAAATTACTACAGTTAGTCTCACTACAGCAGTTTTTCTCAATCCTTTTAAGGAGAAGAGCCATTTAACTTTTTGAAAGAAATCCAGACCATCTTACACAGTATTGTCAGAAAGGTCTTTGTTTACAACCAAACACAAATTGGGATGTACTCTGAAAGCGTCCTTGTTACTTCTGTTTCCTCTCCTTGTTTTTTTCTAGCTTGCATGCATAAGGTTTCTGGCACTGGTTTCACAACACTGCTCAGATGTTCTATGAATCACTATGGTGTGTGGGCCACAGGCTGAAAAATACCACTCCAAAAAACTCTGTCTACACTCTGAATTAAAGCCTACTAAAGGCAATGAAACCCCGTATACTGACTGTAATGAGCTCTGGATCACACCCACTGTGGATCAATAGATGGTTACATCATCTTATATCACAGAGCTGGAAGTTATATCATCCTCTAGGTCAAGTTTAAGTCACACTACTGAAGTAGAAGGTGGAAGCTTGCATAGATACTACATAGGCTGTACCTCTTTGGAGGATGAAGACTTCCTATTATTAGCTCTGTGGGGTCATCAGACTAACACTTTACACTGGAATTAAGTCTATTCAATAAAAGAAGAAATCAAGGACATGAAACCTATCCTCATTCTACAGTTAATTTTCCCCCATGGAGGAGGGTGAAGTAGCCCAACATCCTCAAATATGTACTTTAAATCTGCTCATAATAATTAGTGTTATCTAAATGTCTCTGAACTATTTAAAATCCACTTCATTTTGAACTGCCATTAATAATGCAGCAGGCAATATTACAAAGACTGGTGAAAATCAAATAATTTAATGTAACACTTTATAAACCAAACCTGCGATGAATCTCAGCTGCCTTTTCAGCTTCTCTGCAATCAATCTGTCTGAAGTCATGTTTATGTATCCTAGGACCCATGATAGACTGCCACTAGACTTGGCATCCACAACAACCTCAGGAGGTTGATTTAATGTGAATGCAGCATGAAAAATCAGATTATATTTTGATTCTCTCTTTTATTAAATAAAAATGATCTTTATTGAATAAAGCTGCTTTTATTAATATCTAAAACATTGGTTGGTGTCACAGAGCCCACCAGTGCTATGGAACTAATAAAAGAAAAGACAGAAGTAAAAAATGAGAACATTATAGGGAAATATTAGAAACCAAATCACATTAAGCCGGTATTGCAGCTGACAAATAAAACATGGGTCTAGCTGTAGAATTTTTTTACTTTAGTCTGAATTTATTACTTTTACTGAAAGAAAAGAAATCAGAATGGGGCTTCTCCCAGAAGTACACTGTGGCAAGAAACACAGTAAGAGCAAAAAAGTGCAACCTAGCTTCCCCTTCCCTTGTAAAATGTCTCAAACGACTGTAAGTTCAGTGCAGCTGGGACAACATACAAAAACTTTGGTTTTATGGGAACAGCTTGAACTTTGAGCTAGAAAGATTTCCTTTATCTTTTGGGTTTTTAAGAAAACTTTCGTGGAAAAAAAGAAGAATATATCTCTTAAATCACATTAAATAATCTTCAATTTTAATCCCATAATACAGCACTATTTTCCTTAATATACTACCAGCATTCCAGAGTAATGAACTCCAAGTAAGTAGTGCTGAAATACAGGTTGTTGCACTCTTCAGCTTTTCATTTTCCATGTTTCTATGTGTATTAAGTCCACAGTGCACTTCAATGTCAGTGGAAGATCCACACATAAAGATCATCAGAAATGACTCACAGCCTTCTGGAAGATAGAACATAACTAACAAGCTCAGCTGTGTAGTTCTTTGTACACCACTACCCCCACTGACGCCAGAGGATGCACAAGTGAGATTAAAGGGAAGGAAAGTGGCTTCCTATACCACTACAATTCACAAAGATATAATCCACTGAAATCATCAGTGAAGTGTTTCAGCAATGTGGGCAGAATGACATATTCTGGTATGTATCATCATGGAATCAGTCAAACTGTACAGAGAAAGACAAAGGTAGAGTTTGTCCATAAGGAGACAAAAACCTCTTCAGTATAAGATTCAATGGAAATCAAGAAGTTTTGAAGAATACTGTAACATGGATAATTCCAAAGGAAACAGAGACAATTTAAATCCAAATATCCAGATACTTCTCTCCTATAATGTAACCAAACCGAAATGTTTGGGGGTTTGGGTTTTGGGAGATTTCCCACACATACACTTTCCTATAATAGAAGATTGGCATCACTGCAAATGTACTATCCATATCTCTAACCTCTAGGGAACACTCTTAGGGGTATACAAGGTAATCCTGTCCAACACAATTGCCAATCCACCACATTTATAAAAACTGAGAGAAAGAAAATCAAAACAGCGGCTATGTGGCCTGAGATCTCATTAGAAAGCAACTTGAGGGAAGATTTCAGCCCAGGATGACAAAGAAGAACACGGAATGCTCAGCAGAATACAGGCTGAAAAAGTCACTAAAATACTCACTTGTTTTGTGACTGTCAACTTAGACCTGAAGTTTGAAATTAATTAAATCAGGTTTTTTATCTGACAACAAACATTCATAATGTAAAAGACTCCTCAATCTTAAGTCTCACAATATACATCCTAAAATTATTTACCATCTTACAGAAGATGCTCAGTTCATTACAGACTTAAGCCAAGCATGGAACCTGGTGTTCAGGTAAAGTATTTAAGTTTTTATTCTGCTCCAATGAAACTGAGAGGTTTTCGCCTTAAACAAGGGAACAAAATGCCAACATTATTGTGCCTGTTGTATTAGTCTGTGTTTTCATTAACATCAACTGGCCTTGGTTATTTTTTAATTGAAGATTTCTGAAGAATTTGTTTCCATAGCTGATACCAAATAGCAAAATGCCCAACTGACTGAGGGTAACCATTGGCTCCCTAGGACTGACTCAAGAAAACTCCTTGTTGAAGACAAAGCTGTGAAATGCAACTGCCCCCATAACTACAGTTATATAGCCTTATAACCTCTGTCCTTTGTCTATGTGTATATATATATACACATATACGTGCACACACACATCTAGAGAGACAGACTGACAGTAAAATGTATAAAGTACATGGATTGTATCATCAGTGACAAATTGTTCTGATAAGAACATGAAGCTCATTATTGAAAACAACATTTCATTTCTTGGGCTGGAGCTATTTTCTGCATTTACAAGATAAAAGCAAAGCAAAACCGCAATAGTATTCTCAAGTCTTCAACATTATTACCCAAAAGATTTGGAAACGGTGCAGTAAAAAGGTGCGTTGCCATGGTTCTGAGTAATCAGCAACAGACCTATACACAATAGACAGCTGATTGCTGTTGCACGTTAAAAGATTTTTTATCTCTTTAGGAAAACTTTGTGATCATGTCATAAATGAGAGTTTTTCTATTAGCAACAGAAAGGCATCAAAGAAACATGCCCTATAGCAGTAATCAAGTCTGATTATTTTTTTTTGTTTTCATCTTCTTACAGGGCAGGGGGGGGAATTAAGCTTTTACATTGTCAAGTTTATACTGTAAATCTCTGGAACACTCTGGTCTTTTCAGAGTTTACTAAGGCATAGTAGTACAGATGGAGTCTGTAGCCAAGTATGGAAACAGACAATTACATCAAAGATAGGTATCTGTATTACTAAACAGCAAAGAGTCCCAGCAATCACGCAGTAGTATATCGGATATCTGAAGTGCAAAAATAAATAGCACAGAGAATATCAATAATTCTAATGGGATCTTGTGTATCTGGTTTCAAGACATATCAGATTTAATGAGACTTCACAATCACAACACATACAGAAATTTCACTCATCAGTTCTTATAGCATTTTTTTCCACCTAAGAGACCTCCTTTCCAAGTCCAATTTTCTGCCTGTGTTTATCTTTCAAAGGAGATGTCAGTAACGTTTAAGAATAAAATCATATGTGGATGTTATAATTGCTGAGCTGGCAATAAAGCAAACACTGTACTCCGTAGGACTGGAATGCCACTTATACTCCAATCTTGGAATAAACTGCAATCTCAGTCAAACGCTGTTAATGCAGTGTTAAGGCTGCGAACTGAAACACATCAAAAATAGGAGAGGAAAATGTTAATAGTCTTACTGCATTGTTAGCCTATCCAAAGTACCGATATTGCTTATAATAAAATACATAATTTACAACCTAGCTGGGAAATCAAAAGCTACTGGTGTGCAATGTGAATGAAGCAATCTTTTGAAAAGACTCAAGACTTCCAATCCCTGCTGCTAATGCATTTCCAATTGCAACTTTAAAACTGTACTTATGTAGGCACTGCATTTAGGTAACATTTGAGGAGACTTATAATTTTGTTCCTTTCTTTCTTAACCTGTTCTAAGGAAAAAAGAAGTAGTGAATTTGATACAGGGAACCACCACAGAAATACATAACTGTATTTTGCCTTCTGTCAGTAAGTTCAATAAGTAAAAATAACTCACTTAAGAAAAAAGAAAAGTGCTGATACCTGGACGTGTAAAGAGGTGTTAAGAATAACTAATACCTTTTCTAAATAGTGATGTTTATAAGCAGAACTCTTTATCAGTGTGTTTGCAAAATCATACATTGAATGCATATGCTATTATTCCTCTCTGAGGACTAACCACGTGTGAACTTTAATTTTGTTTTCCTGCCAATATAGCTGGTGATGCACAATGTCTTCTCAGTAAAAATGTCTATTTCTCCTAACTTACATTCCACACAAATGCTCAGAATTAAGTACTGCAAAAATGCATTCACCTTTTGGCTAAGACCATCAATGAAAACTTTAAGTTGAAAAGAGGATTTAAATGCACAGAAAAACGTGTGCGTTGTTTATATGCCGGTTTTCTGATTCTTAATGTAAACACACTCGAGGGCAACAAGAAGATATCAATGAGTCATCTGAAGTCATGCTGTCAGGACATTCAAATTCCATTCAACATATAGAATATCAGACACCTGGTTCAGGTTCTCATGACAGCTTCTAAACATTTCAGCAAGCCCCTATTTCTCTGGTTCAGTAAAACATTGCCAGCCAGTCTGACACAGGATTTTTAACTTGAAAGATTACATAGAAGATAATGGTGGGGCAGCCAACTCCAATAGCTTGTACCCCTGAAGGTTTCAAATTTCCAGATAACAAACTTTCGCAATCCAAAGCTAGTAGGATACCAGCTCAGCTCATCACCAGCATCTGCTACATGATCACAAGTATAATAGGCAGGTAACAACTGTTTCAGTAAACAGATAGACTGTTTGTCACAGTCAATCAAGAAAAAATCTTGCCACTCAGGATTTCCCATCATATCTTTGGTTTTGACTAGCACATGACTCCCCCCAAGTCTTTCAGTCATGAATTGTGGCTATCAACATTCAAGGCATTGCAAAGAGAGGGGAGAGAGGCTGTGTATGCAAATTAAACAAGAAACGAGACGCAGTGAAACAGACAGAAGAGATTGAGCCTTACCTTTGGAAAAAACTGCTGCCAGGCTCAAGAGGAGAGGTGACAACAGATGCCCCATATTGCTAATCCCCGAAGTGCACATCCTAGGGGTTGTAGAGAAGTTAGGGCTCAGTTTCACACACTTTGTAGTCAAAATAAAAATCGGTCAGCTGGAGAGGCTGCATTTTCAGAAAAGGTCATCTGGAGAGCGCAAAAGGCATTTCCTTCAGAGAGAGGACTTCTTTAGCTTTAACCCTCCCCTTTCCTCCCTCCTTTCTTCAAAACATGATGCCGTGAAGGAAAAACCCTCTCCTCTCAATAAACAGGAAACAACTCTGGATAAAATCTCAGTCCCGAGCCTCAGTTGCGTGAGGCAGGCAGGCAGCCCCCTACCCCAAAACCCCCCCGAGCCGGCAGGGCCAGGCGCGCTGGGCAGAGGCTGCGGGGCTCCGCGGGGCGAGACCGCCTGCCCGCGCTTCACAGAGCCAGCGCCCGCATCCCGCTGGAAAAGCACGTCCGCTCCCCGGGCGTCACCAAAGTTTTCCTTTAGGTGATGCTGATCAGCCCAGAAATCATCCAGACACGGAGGCAGGGGTTTTGTTGCTGCGCTCTCGCTCTTTTTTTTTTTTTTTTTTTTTTTTTTTTTTTTTTTTTTTTTTCTTTTTTTTCTT
>NW_009259800.1:20221-39197 GCF_000687185.1 Egretta garzetta
TCCTTCCCTCATCCAAATCCATCATGTTTTCGGCGGTCCCCAAGCCGCTGAAACAGGCGGGAGCCAAACGAAGGGCGGTGCAGCCGGAATAGGGAAATAACGTGAAGACTGTGCAGTAAAATACTTCATACGCGTTGCAAGAACAGCAGAAAAAATGCCTACATGGCTAAATAGTGTTCAGAAGTGCTGGGGAAAAATAGCCAATCTCAGGTTCTCCATTGCAGAATGTATCAATGTGAGAACCATTCTGCTAACCCAACCCCGTAATCAAGCTCAATAATGAGATTTAGATTATCCTTGGCATATAGAATGGCAGCAAAGTGCACGTTACTGCAGCCCACGCTAAAACAACAACAAAAAGTAGCTGCAAGAACTTATAGCCACGTTGTTCCTTCAAGGAATACATGTTTGGGAGCAATAAAAACATTCTTTTTATATTGACATCCACAATGCTGAAGCTTTAAAACAGGTCTATCAAAATAAATTTTGAAACTGTACACTTTGTTTGCCAACACTGAGAAATACATGATCAACCATGCAATGAGAAAAGGCTGTATTTTTTGCTATGTTGTGAATTTATTTAAGAAGTTCACATCAGTTTTAGAAGTATTGCCAGTCCCAGAGAGGTTCCCTGGACCTGAAATGAAGCATACCTCTAGAACTGGCATTAGGTCTGAAACAGAAATGTACTGCCTCAGAACATCCACTATCTGAAAAAAGATAAGAAATTACAGCATTGTGCAACATCAGAGAATTATTATAAAATAATACCCTCTATCCAAGCTAAAACAATCACAATCTGGAGGAGGAAGCCAATGCCTAACCTCATTCAGTAACCAGGTGAAACATGCCAGCATAGTATACTGGTTAATCTGTATTCTGATAGATAAGGAAGAGCTTCCTATAGTCTACAAAAAGTATGAAAAGTGCAAAGACATATCCTGGTTTCGCCTGGGATAGAGTTCATTTTCTTCCCAGTAGCTGGCATAGTGCTGTGCTTTGGATTTAGCATGAGAAGAATGTTGATAACACGCTGATGGTTTAGGTGTTGCTAAGTAGCACTTACACCAGGCAAGGACTTTTCAGCTTCCCCTGCTCTGCCAGGGGCACAAGAAGCTGGGAGGGGGCACAGCCAGGACAGCTGTGACCAAAGGGCTATTCCAGATGATAAGACATCACACTCAGTATAGAAACTGGGGCGGGGGGGGAGAGGGGGGGTTGCCAGGGGGCAGCCATCTCTGCTTTGGGAGCATGTGGTGAACAGTTGCATCACTTGTTTTTCCTGGGTTTTGTTTTTCTCTCTCTCTTCCATTGGTTTCCTTTTCATTAGAATTATTACTATTTTACTTCAATTATTAAACTGTTCTTATCTCATCCCACAAGTTCTTACTTTTGCTCTTCTGATATCCTCCCCCATCCCACCAGGGGCAGGGAGGGGAGGGTGAGCAGGCAGCTGTGTGGTGCTTGGTTGCTGACTGGGGCTAAACCACAAGAGGGAAGAGATTTCTCTCCAGATACAGGTGTGAGAGGGGTTGTTACCAACTCTTGTTTAAGAAAAAAAAAAAAAGTATTGCAATAAAAAAAAAAGCAACCAGATTATCTTCTCTTTACTTTTACAGTTTCTGACTCTATGGCCAGTACTTGGCTTTTACTTTTTGTTATTATGTGCAATACTTGGAGAGGTTTTGTACATACAGTTTTACTGCCTTCCAGTCATTCAGGGGTAACTAGACCGAAAGATAGAATAGCAAAAGCAGTTACAGAATTGCAGAGCAAGAGGGAGTTTTAATGCCAGTCATATTATATTTGCAAGATTAGGTTCTTTCCCTCCTTTTCATATTTTGCAACACTGTGGTTGAAACAGCAGACCTGGAAACACTTATTTAATTTTCCAGAAAAAATACAGAAAATGGGGAACCTCAGATCCTTTATCCAGGTCCAAAATTATACTACTCACTGAACAGATTAATTTCCAAATTTGGTCCTGTGAAAGAAAAAAAACTAAATCTAGACTTTTTTTCCTTAATGTTTTAAAAGTCACATTGAAAGGTCACTTACTAGTTATTAAATTTTGCACATCAATACCCTTTTTGCTCTAATGCACCCTGCAGACTTTTTACTTCTAGTAGGTAGTAATGGACACATAATATTTTGTCAACATCCTCGTCCTCCTCGTACACTATCCTGTCATCCCCAGGAACCAGCTTTGGGTCTCAAGCCTTCTCAGAGCCAATTCACACATATACTGTTGCCTTCAGCCCCTTCAGAAATGGGTAAGTGTACTCATTTCCTGGGTATGCCCTGGACAGAATAATCTTCCTGTTGCTTCCATGGATATTTTACTGAAGCGACAGCTGAAGGTTAGGCCGCTTGCCAAATTTCACTCTGCAGACTGGGTGTCCCAATTCTAGTTTCTTCCTATGAGTACAGTTGACAACACTTCAAATGTACAAACTCTAGCCTGGCTATCTAACACTTTTGTGATGAAAACCTTTCCTAGACATCACTCGTGGAAAATCACATCGATTCATACCACTCAGTAATGAGAAAACATCTTCCTGTTTTATTAGCAACATGTTATTTTGGCAACTCTGCCTAATCTTTTCTGGATAATTAACAAAATTAGTTGTGAAGGAAGAACTGGCTTTAGGAAAACACAAGAGAGAATGAAGAGACCTGCATCCTCATAACCTATGGCTAAGTGTAAAGGGAAAAAAACGATTAATCTGCATCCAGCAGGTTTGAGAAAATCCATCATTACCCTGAGACTTCTTGTTTCACCTTCAATGTGATATATCAACTGATATAGATAATCTGCTTTATGTAATTAAAATTGCTAATTGTTCTAATCAGTTTACCAGTTCACGTTTTTGAGATTTTTTTTTTTGAGACAGCAACATTCCCTCATTGGCAGGCTAGAAGTGCAAGTCTGGGAGAAACCATATTGACACAGAAAAGAAGAGCAGACCAGAGAAAAGACTGTAGCCAGGCGGACTAGCAAAAATGTTCCTCTGCCCCATAATTCCCCAACTCATATATATAAAAAGACATGGAAATACAAAATGTGTTCAGTAATCTGAAAGCGAACAATTCATTTCAAAAGCCAATTGCATTCTAAAAATTCTCTCTCTGTGCCCACAGACCTGGAATAGCAGGGCATATCATTGAGTCTTTTAAACCAAACAGTTACATACTTTTCTCCAAAAATATTTTTCACTTTCCATTAAACTCTGATAGAAAAAGCCTGGCGCTGCTGAAGTCAGTGCATACTTTACCATTGATTTTTGGAGAGACAGGGTTTTACTCCTATTTTTCTCCCCTACATTGTTTGAAGATTGCACAGAGGCTGTTGAAATGGATTATCTGGGTTTGTTACTGCACAACATCCAAAATAAGGAGCAATTAGAATCATAGGTTTAGAAGATGAAAAGGAATCAGCATGGTCAGTTTGACCTCCCAGCAATTTTATACAATTTAATGTGTTTTCTTCAAAGCATTTAGTAGTCATGAAGCAGCAGGTGTACTGTGTCTGCTGTTTGTAAGGCAAAACATAAGTTGTTCCACTGTTATTTTATGTTTCTATCACTCATTTCTTCATCACATCTACCTGCAGTCTTTTCTCTCTACTTGGGTAATGCAGAGTCTCTGGGGAAGGGACTTCGTTGCATGTGTACACTACATCTCGGCCAGCTGAGTCATAGTCAGCAGCTGAAATCTTTTTGTGATGCTCCCACATAAATAATATGAAAATCAGAACAAGATAATGGGAGATGCAGCAGAGACCAAACTGAGTCACACTCTTCAATTTCATTTTAATTTCTGGATCTTACTCTCTTTTGACATTAACCAGCACTTAGATTTTTGTTTCAGCAACAGCAGGATGAAGCATTAAATCCTTGTTGTTTAAAACTAATTCTCATCTGTTCCCTCATACCACAAAATAAAAAAATAAAATTCTTGGTTTGCTTCTAATGCTTCTGTTGTATGAGAAAAGCAGATTCAGTTCAAAATCTTTACCAGGCTGAAATAAAAATCTATTTGACAGCTTGTAGTTCTACTGTCAATGGTAATACCCCTTGGAGTGCCTATCTCTTTAATGATCAAACGCTAACCTTAGTGGTGAATAGTATTCCTATCAGGCTACTTTATGTTGCTGGGCTTGCTGTCAGTTGACAATAGCTGAAAAAGTAGATGATGTCAGTCAGTTTTCACTCTCCTTTACTTGTTTCCAATGAAAACTCAGAAATAGCTTAGTTCCAAATGAGTTCTAAAAATGACAAAGAACCTTATTGCAACACAGCTACGCTGTTATCAGCCAAATCAGCAGCACTCTAATAGACAAAAAGTGTATCTAAGAGGGCTTTTTTATTTGAATTAATGAACTAATATATTAACCTGCTTCATCTGATGGCAGGGTTTTAAAAGCTGCTTTGGCTGCAAGTTAGTGTAGTCACAGTACAATAAAGTGCAGTGATTTATATGGACCAAATCTTGTAAGATGCAGCAGCCAGCTTGAATAAGAGCTCAATAAATAAACTAACCAGTATGTGTGCACATCAGGGAAAAAAATCACTATAGGAAGAAATATGTATCTCATGAGAAAATGAATAGGTACAAAATTCCTTCTTCGTGGCTGGGTTGAACTCAAGCCTCCATAGCAGTGAAATGCTATGAGTACCAGTACTTGTCCAATTACAACAGCCGAGGTGATCTAAATGTCTGGAACGTGTGTGTTAGCACACAAGTGTCCAGTCTGAAATCTGATAACATTCTCAGTGGTGTAATTAAGAAACTGGGGTTTAGGAGCAGATAACATGAAATAACAGAACAGAAAGAGTTATTGGGACTGTTCTGAGATGTAACTAAAGACAAGTTGGCATGATGCCTTACAAGCAAAGAGGGCAAAGCCCATTTGAAACTACTGTGGAGATGATGAAAACATTTCCCTGCAGGCACTGCCAGCTTCCTTTTTTTAATATCTTTGTTTATAACAAATGAAACTTAACAGGGGAATAGGACAGATCAAAGGTCTGTGTAGCCTGCTATGCTATCTCCCATAGTGGTCAACAGCAGATACATAGGGAAGAATGTAATAAGGCCAGAACATATAATTCCCTTAAACATTCTCTCAGCCTTCAATACCCGAGCCAGAGGTGGTCTCTATGTATTTAGAAACCCTCAATAACTTTTCCCTTTACAGGTCTGTTCTTGAACTCATGTTAACTTTGGACAGCATCTGGGTTGCAAGAAGAGGATCTCCACAGCCTAACTACACCTCACATGCAGAACCGTTACCCACAACCCTCACTGCCTGCTCTGCACCCAAGAACTTCTGCCCTTTACTATATGCTAGCCTTGTTTTGTTTTGAGAACGAATAGGACTCAGCTATCATCCCTGAAAAACCTACAGTTTTCAGTATGAACCAGAAAAAAAATCCTTGCTTTATAAAAATGTCCTTATCTTTATATAGACTGAATAAAAACTTCTAATCAGAACACCCTTGGCATGTGGTGCATACAAAAAAATTATTTTCCATCTTCCCTGCTGAATTCCATCACAAGACTTTTTTCCATTCATTGATTTATTGATTAATAAGCTACTACAGATAGTGATTTATTATCTGCAGAGATTTTATTCATCATTTAGAACTTTCATTTTAATGGAAAAAATACTGAAAATACAGCAATTTTAAACGGGATTAAAAATGCAACTTTTATGCTTAATCAACTGAGGTTTTTTTAGCATAAGGGTCATCAAATACACTAATATTTTTGGAGCACAATACTGAGTAGGGGGCCAGATCTTCGGTGATTAGAAATTTTTTTTTAAAATCATTTCATGTTCTGTACCCAACATCTCTTAGAATCAAGGAGCCCAGTCCTGCAAAACCTCTCAGGTACAGCATTTATTAGTGCCACACACTGATTACTGAGCGTTAGATTTAAAAGGTATGTAGCTTCTCAACACCCAGTGAAATATGGATATAATGCATAGACTGATTGCACGTTAGTATGAAATACGTAAAGAAACACAATACAGCCCAAGAATTTAGAAAGAATGAGAAACCCAAATATGCAAAGAATAGCAGCTCTGAATAGTTTGCGATCTTTCACAAACTTATCTTTGTAAACACATATGGTGTCTATTTGTGTGTATACATTAGACCTTAAAACAGTTGCCTGTTTGGCAGTGCAAATATTACTAAACTTCACAGCAAAATAGGCTTGTTGCTACAACAAAAATGATCCATGTTTTTCACCAGATGCTTGTTAATGATGGAGTGCTAGTGACCCCTAGTGCTATATTTATTCTGTGAGGCTTGATACAACATCTAAGACTCATTACAGGAGGCACAACACGTTTTCTCAAATTAAACAAGAATTAGCATCTACTGAAATAAACGACAGAAGCATGAAGATGAGGAAACAGGGAAACAAAGACATTGGAACAAAGAGTAGAACTTCCGGTTCATAAAGGTTTCTCTTTACAGATATCAAAGAACAGAGTCAGTACAGTCCCTTGAATCATGCTGGCTGACCATATTGCTTAATATGTTTTCAAAAAGAATGGGATTTCTTCAATTAGCTAAGCAAATGTTGTTTTGAAGAACACAGAAAATAGTTTTCTGTTTGGGCTTGTTCAGCCTGGAGAAGAAAAGGCTGCAGGGAGACCTGATTGCAGCCTTTCAATACCTAAAGGGGGCCTATAGGAAAGATGGGGAAAATCTTTTTAGCAGGGCCAGCTGTGACAGGACAAGGGGGAACGGTTTTAAACTGAAGCAAGTTAGGTTTAGACTAGATATAAGGAAGAAATTATTTACAATGAGGGTAGTGAAACACTGGAACAGGTTGCCCAGAGAGGTGGTGGAGGCCCCATCCCTGGAAACATTCAAGACCAGGTTGGATGGGGCTGTGAGCAACCTGATCTGGTTAGCGGTGTCCCTGCTCCTGCAGGGGGGGTTGGACTAGATGACCTCTAGGGGTCCCTTCCAACCCAAAACATTCTATGATTCTATGTATATTGGCTATTTAAAAACCATTGCTCCTCAAAATATTGGCAACGGTTTTTTGAAATATTTTTGTCTGCATACTGAATTCTACATAATTTAAATCACACTGTATGTTAAGGGTTTATCTATAAAGTGTAAGTCTTTAATAGAATTTTAATGAAGGATAAACAATTGGTATGTATTATGGGTTGTTATCTGCTTATAGGTAATACCCAACACTGAAGTGCTCATTACAATTTTTAGTAGTATATTTGTGCTGTAATACTAGTAGTTTATTGGCTCTTTATGAGCTATTTATGAATGGAAGATTAAAATAAGTGTTGCAAAATGAATAGTTATATAGAGCCAGATTCAAACCTACTGTATAAGAAAGTGTACCTTTTAAACACTGAATCTATTTTTGCTAATTTCAGTCTTTCAGTACAATAGGAGATAGGAATAACAAAAACATCAAGAGGAAAAATATTTGTAATACAGAAACTTGTAAGGTTTAAAGGTAATTTCCATAAAGACATTTAAATAGATCCTCTTTTTTGCTTTTCCTGTGAGTTGTTTCGTTTGTTTGTTTGGCAGGGTTGGGGAGTGTTGAAGATATATAGTATAGATGTATATACCTCTTCCTGCTCTAGCCTCGCTTAGATTAGAAATATCAGACATAACCAGGGCAGGAGGGTTTTGCAGAAAGTCTTAAAGAATTTATAATGACACTTGCATTTAAGCTTAACATATTGCGGTTAATCTTTAGCAGAGGTATACCCTCTCCAAAGTGTCAGTCATCACTGAAGGCCTAAAAGCCACTTCAGTCAATTGAAGTGACTGCAAACTGTTTACTGAATTACAGTTCTTGAGATGTACTCAGCTTCACTAGTTCTCCAGGCCTCATAACCATTATTTTGTGCAGAAAATACTTGATCAGCAATGTGGAATAAATGAGAGGTAGAAGAATTCATGACATGTATAATACATACATTTACTTTTCAAGGCTTTCTTAAAGCAGTCAGATACTGCACACAGTTCAACTACAGTCACACACTGAAATTTTTGCCTTTTTTTTCCAAAACCCTCATTCTTTATCACAGATGGGAGAGCATATGGTAAGAAGCCCTTATAGTATATTGGAAACAGCTTCCACATTATAGTAGATTTCACATTGAAACTGCAGAGTCAGTAAATGGAAGGAAGCAACCAAAGATATCTAGAGTATTTTAACCTTCTCACTATAAACATTGGCTGTCCTTGCAGTTGGAGCTGCTGGAGAAGGAAATTGGGGAGGGGAAATTACACTAGCTCCATGAACATGTGGCAAAAAGCAACTTTGAAAACAGGATTCTGTTAAAAGATACAAACTTACATGCAAAATTGGAAACCTGAAAGATTAGAACCTGTAATGAATTTACAGTAGCAAAATTGAAAGAATAAGATTGTTTAGGAGATTAACAAAAAGCTTGACTTCTTCAGTGGCTTGATCCAAAACCAAGTTTATTAGGAGCTACCTTGTGATGCTTAAAATTCCACCTGAAGGGACTTGCTGGCATTCAGTCTGATAACACTGCTGTTCTAATTAGCAGTCCCCAGCCCCCAGAAGTGGCACAAGTTTGCTGGCAGTTACATTTATTTTGTGAATAAAAGCTGCACAGCAACTCCAAGAGCCTACTAAAACCCATATGGGGGAAGTGGAAGTTTAGTTTTCTTTTTCAGTTTCTACTGGGAAAATGGAATGTAAACTTTTAAATACATTGAACTGAAGTGATACTGCACTCTAGTGCATCATAGGAGAAACAGTCCTGCCATGGAGGCTGGCTAATAGAGAACAGGCAAAGGAAGTAGTCAAATTGTCATTTTCTTGAGGCACCAGACATAGATTAATATCAAGCCAACTTAAAAAAGCGTAAACCAGAACATGAGTTAGCTGGACCCTCTATCCTCCAAAATAGTTTGGTTTTATTATCCCCCAGGACAAAACCACATAGCAAAAAAAAAATCTTTCCCAAATAAAATCTTTCATATATAAACAAAAAGTTTCCAAATAATCAAACATGACTCAGATATCTTATTGGAAACAGCTTGTTTTTCTGCAATTAGAGGACTTCCCACAGCTGCCATCCAGCTAAAATGCATTAGAAAGAAAGCATAGGAAGGACACTGACTATTCTTTCACTAGGCTGAACAACATTTGTTCTACCATATACTTGCATCTGCAAATACTCTTCCTCCACCACATAGCCTATGTTTTCCTGATTTGGGCTGTCACCCAGGGTGACATGGGCTTACACATGCAGAGGCTTGAAAATTATAGCATTTCCTGTAGTGTTAACTAAAAAAAAAATACTTTGCTTATATTCTAACAACACTGAAAGATGCCTATGACTACTTCAGCCATCAAACCTTATATAAGTTTTTTGTTTTGGAATATAAAGCTGCAGCTATCCAGGATGCTAGTCTATTACCTCTCCTGTTTCAACCTGTATTAAGACCAGTAAGGGGTGCCTAGCCTCAAGGTCAATACAGTCACCAAGTGCAGGCTAAAGCTTCCTGTGGGGTACCATCGTTCTGAATACTATTTTAAGTCCTCTATATTTTTGGGGTGTACTAAACTGAATGCTGTTACCTTTCAAGTCACCTTTGTTCCAGCAAGGTCAGCCATTACTGACAGAAGCTGCTTGAAGTTTAGTTGATTTCTGCTTTTTGACATGCATAGGCCCTGGTCCTGGACATAACAGCCTTGCCTTTGCTGCTGCTGCAAAACAGCTGTTCTCCAGACAATCCTCCATTGCAAAGTTTCATCCCTGGAAACATTCAAGACCAGGCTGGACAGGGCTCTGAGCAACCTGATCTAGTTAACGGTGTCTCTGCTCACTGCAGGAGGGTTGGACTAGGGGTCCCTTCAAACTCAAAACATTCTCTGATTCTCTGAAAGTTTCCTGGGGCCTCACCTGTAGCCTACTGGTCTCTTAGGCTCAGAAGCATTTAGTTTTAATAGAATCTAGATTACTTTTTCTGAAACCTTGATTCAATCTACCATGCAAGGGTATTAACTCTATGCAAATGCCCAATAATGCTGTAATGGGAACACAAAAATAAAATCCTCTGAAAACATAACAAACTTGAGTTCTCAGCTACCAGCTCACAGTCTGCTGAGGGCATACACACAGCTCAGAGCACCTTAGTGGCTAAGGTCATTAACAACTAGTTTTTCCTGAGGTTAATGAACAGAAGCAAACATCTTCTGTAGAGTTAATGCTCCCAGGAAATGCCCTGAGTCATGATCATTAGCATGATTTACATTCAGTATAAATGCTTTGCAGTCAATTTATAGCATTTTCTACCTTAACATCTCAGAATAGCTTACAAAAATAACAGCATTCTTATTTCTACATCTTAAGATGGAAATTTGAAACAGAATGGGAAATGAAGTAACACAGCTAGATCAGAAAGTACTGCAGTACAGTAGGACCCAAACCTGGATTTTTTTTAGTTATATCTAATCTTGAGAGGCTTTTTAGAAAGTCTATTGTGCCATGTTCTCATTTCTCCAATTAGCTTTGTATGTGTACTAACAATTATGAAGAAGACAAGTTCAATTTCACAAAGGATTTTACATTTGATTCACCCTGTAAAAATCTTTTCTTTCTATATCAACTTTTATAACAAACACAAAAATGAAATATAAAAATGAAGCCATTACAAACTGAAACACAAAAACATTTCATCACCATAGGTTCAACTATTTTTCCTGGTATTCTTCCAAAACAAGATTCCAGCCAAATTGACCAAATCTCATGGGAGGTTTTTAATATCAGCATAACTAAATGTGTTTCCATCTACGTTTCCCTGACCAGTGCGAATGGCAGTATATGATGCATGTAGGCAGATAAAATGCAAAGGGATGGACACAGGGAAAAAGATACTTTAAGAGTAAATATACCCTGATAGACACTAGCTCTTCACACTTGAAAGACAGATTAGAGTTGTAGTTTTTTTTTTTAAACATCAGCTCAGTGCTCAGCAATAGTCCAAAAAGCAAGTAGGAATTTAGGCTTATGCATAAATGATGCTGTAATCACAACAGTGTAAAGACATGAGGAAGACAAGGCATTGGGGTAGAGGAAGCATTTGTCTAAGTTTGAGAAGTAGGCAAAGATTCAGGTAAGTAGTTTTCAGACTCAAAGCACAGCTTTCTAAGTTAAATAGAAGCTAAGATCAGCATCTCTGAATGTTAATAGATACATTTGTCAGTTATACCTGAAAAAAACATAAATGCTACATGTAGAATTAGAAGAACATATCAGAAAGAAGAGAGGAGATGGCATGGTTATTCCTACAGAAAATGTAGGTAATTTAATAAATTACAAAAGGAATGGAGAATAAAGTTAAAGCTATCATAAATGCACAATGTAACTCAAATCCTACATTCAATTCTTGTTATTGCCTCAAAAACACACAGGGAAGACAAGGCTGAAGGGAAAGCAAGATCATGCAAGGTGTGAAATAATTTCCCAACAAAAATAAATAGAATGGGACTCAATTTTAAAAACAAAAGTACTGAAGGGGGCATAACAGACTATAAACAAACATGAACAGTGTAAAGAAAATGCACAAAGAATTACTGTTAATTTTACCCACAATGTAAGAACTTAAGGTTCTTACATTACATTGCATTGCAGACAAAGCAAAATAAGCTGTTGCCAAACTCATTGCCACATGAATTTGTGGAGGCCAAAAATAAAAAAAACAGTTCAAACAAGAGAATGGACAAAATTTGTCAATTTGTTTCCATGGACAAATTAATGGAAAGTATGTCCAAAGGTGACTATTAAACAGAATCTTCAAGTTTTCAAGCTGGTGAAGCTGACAGAATATAAAGCCTCAGGGAAGAAAGTTGTATTATAGCCCAATTAATACATTTCTACCCAAGTATCTGCCATTGTTACAAAGAGGAACTCTCCACTTAAAACCCAAAACCATAAAAAAAGCCACGATAGCCATTTTGGCAATGTGAATGTTACCCAGTAGTTAAAGCAAATGATTGGAAATTAGGAAGGTTGGATTCTATTTTCAACTACTATTAAATTCCTGTCTACCCTATTATAAAAAGAGTAACATGTACCTTCTGACAGTTGTTTGCAAATAGTAATTATTACATTAATATAGTGCTATCAGAGTCTCACTAACCTGGTAGTTTCACTCATACGTTGTTACATGAAAGTTACAAGCAAATATAGAATCATAGAATTATAGAATGTTTTGGGTTGGAAGGGACCCCTAGAGGTCATCTAATCCAACCCCCCTGCAGGAGCAGGGACACCGCTAACTAGATCAGGTTGCTCATATTACTTAAAGGCCCCGTCTCACAGACTATAGTATTTCTTGAGGTAAATCTAACAACTGTACAGTTACTCTGATTGTAAATTTTGCTTCTTCAATCTTTCTTGCCATAGACAAGGTGTCACTAGTATATTTGCCTCTCTCTCTCCTTCAAATAAATCATTAAAAGTTAACATTATCTTCTCAATAAAAAAATTCCCATTTACAACCTATTTCTGCCAGACCAGGCAGAATTTCTTCACTGCAGTTAAGACAAGGACTTACAGCATGCAAAAAGTATAGGATGAAACCCATGGATTTGACTTTGCAGACATAGGAGCAGTTCATGATAGAAACTCCTGCCAACACCTGCTTTCTTTGAAGCCTTCCACTGACCTCAGAATTGCATACATGGTTTCACTGGGCCAAAGACAAAAGGCTGTATTTCTATTAGGTGATTTTATGAACATAGAATTCCTATGGAAATCTCATTGACTTATTACAGATATTTTAGACAAAGAGTAGTCTATGATGAACTGAAAGTACATGTTGCGCTGACCATCAGGAATGGGACAGACAGTGATTGTACTTTGTGATGTTGGCATGACTCAATATATCTAAAGTCTTCAGCCATTTAATAGAGATTAGGACAAGTTACGATTTACTACTGGCATTTTCAGAAACCTGCCAAAAAACTTAAGTGATGTAACCAATGATCTGATATTTCTTATAAAATCTCCATGAAGATGCATAAGAGGTGAAGCATAGAAAAATATTATTTTTCTGTTAGGAAGATCAACTAGAACACTCAATTCCTTCAGGTCACAGGAGAAATAGCATTAAGTCTGTAGCACATTCATGATATTTCTTCAGGATGCAGTCTTTGTGTATCTGTGCAATATACTCAATATTGTCTCACTTTGATTGCTCGGGTGCATTAAAAACAGTAGGGCAATTGAGGACATGGCTGTCAGAAGTATTAGGATTCAATTAGTCCTCTGTAGTTCTAATTGTAGGGTACCTTTGAAGGTCCTGTGTTTTTTTTAAAAAGCCAGTAGAGGTAAGGTGCTCATGTACCGCATGAATTGCCATAACATCACTTATTTTGCCATAGGCATACTACAAGCATAGTGCACATGCATCTCTGTCAGTCTCATATTTTTACTTCTTCACCTATGTGAAGCTTGTTTTCCAGTAAAAAGACCTAGAGTTTTCTAAAACAGGGAAAAATAACTCTTCTCTAGTACAATCTTTACAGGAGGAAGTTACTTAAACCTCTTATAAGTAAACCCTTAGCAGAATAACCAATTGTGTGTGTGAGAAATCCTGCCATTGGTGAGGAATAAGTTCCAACTGCCTGCTCTCCTTGAGATTTTAAAGGCTGCCAACCCTCACCTAGCATCAACTCTGAACCACTGACCAAAGTCACAACTGGGTAGGGCTGAGCTAGTCAATGCCCAAAAATAGATATGGCTGCTCATTGTTCATCAGCTGTAGGTAACCAGGTGCAGATGAGCCTAGTTAATCTGTGACCTAAACGGGTACAGCTGGGTTAGACAATGAATAGGACTGTGCCAAGCAGGCACAGCATGGTCAGATGGGGCTGGAAGTATGGGCAGTTAGAGTCACTGCTAGTGTTTTGATTGTTTCCAAAACACACCCAAAAGTAAAGCTAAAATCCCAGGGAAAAGATTTTCTGTGCTTAGTTTGAGGTTACAACTAAATTCCCCCTTTTCTGGATTGTGGCTAGTGAGTTACACTGGACCACAACAAAATAAGATGTGACCCTCAAGAGATGAAAAAAAGAATAATAATTTCCATTATGCACTGCCAATAAGAACATTGAATAAGTACTCAAAGCCATCATGAAAACTCAACTAACACAAACCAGACCAATACTAACATAGTTATACACAAACAGCTTTTTAGGCACCAACTACAATCAACTATTGCAAAAAAAGTCTTAGGAAAAACAGGCTTCATTCTGACATTCTCAGAACTATTTGGGTTGTTTTCTACTTTGCCCTAGTCTTTTTCATTTTCACAAGAAATCCATCCAATAAAAGACTAAGATGGTTATATGAGCTTTATTCTTTTTAAGTGAAGGATAAAAAGTAAAAGGAAGGAGCCTGACTCAGCTTCTACTTCTATCTTTCTTGCTTTTTATTGGGGAACCTATCCTTAACACCTCTCCCAGGAGAGACAGAAGAAAAGTGACATACAACAAATCACTGCTTGGAGAAATCATTTTTCATTTATAGCCTACAGTCTACAGCCAAGCTGAGTGTACTGATGCCACCATGTTTGCCTGTATTTTAAAAGGTCACATGGAAAATTATATGGAAAGTTAGTATATAAGAATAGGAAGAAATGCTTAAAAAATTACCCTTAAAGTGTATCCCCTCTTACATCACCTCTATCCTAAATGTCCAGACATGGATAAAGGTTTAGAGTGGTATAGCAAAATAAAGCAATCCTTCCTCTTCTGGAGCTGGGGTCTCTAGTGGTGTTAAATAGAAAAAAGGTGTTGGAGGGGAACAGCAGAGTAAACCCTCATTTTATACTCTGCAGAACTGATATTTTTTCTAACATTTTATACATATTAAGCAGGCTATATAAAAAACTCAATGAGTATAAATAAAAAAATTTTTATGAAGTGTTTTATCTCCCCAAATCATTACTTCATTAGTTTTACAAAGAAATTAGTTGGCCTTGTTTTTTAAAAAGTAAGTCTTCCATTACTTGGGTTTAAACACTTCACCTGATTCTCATCTAACTCATATCAGTTTATATCATTAAAACATGATTAGCTTAAAGTCTGGCTTGTGGTTTGCACAAGGAGAAAAATGTAATCTTACATCTTTGGATGAGCAAAATAGTTTATTTAGTCAGGAGACTCACCAAAAAGGAGTTGTTGTTAATTGATCATCTTCCGTTTGTAAAAATAGTTATGTATAGATCTTGTCACTGAGTTTGTTTTCATGGTTCTCCAAAATAATCAAGGTGTATCCCAGGATTACATAAAATGTAATCATTATCTCAAAATCACATAAATCTAGACTTAACACTGAATGACATAACTGACAGCATGCAGTAGATCTAACCTGAACAAGTCAGGAATAATTTTCAATGACAATTAAAAAATACATTTTTCTATGAGAAGTATAACACTGTAGTGACTTAAACCTAGTGGTTAAGGCACTTAGTTGGGAATGAATAAGGAGTCTTTTTCTCAGGCTAATTTTATATTCAACACTCAGCAGTAGTTAGATAAGGAGTACCTGGACTCTCCATTTTCAGTTAAATGCCTCAACCACTACAGGACAGTTAAACTCCTTTCTTTGTTTCCTCTCCTTCCAGATTCAATGTATTTTTCATTCTTTGTTGTGCTATGACCTGCTTCAAAAGGAAGGACAGCCTATAGCTAGAGATGTGGGTGTCAGTCCCCTCAAGGCTAGGCAAAATTAGCCTCTATTGGCTCTGATCCAAAAACCTGTCTGGGAAAACCCAG
The DNA here is from genome assembly GCF_000687185.1 of Egretta garzetta. Taxonomy (NCBI): domain Eukaryota; kingdom Metazoa; phylum Chordata; class Aves; order Pelecaniformes; family Ardeidae; genus Egretta; species Egretta garzetta. The sequence goes on from NW_009259800.1 coordinate 36,047, forward strand.
GAAATATTTTTCCTATTCCATAGGCTTATGTTTCAATGACAAGATTAACTGCTGACTCCAAATTTCTGAGACGCTCAATTTCTATCATAGAGCTGATCTTGCTTATCAATATCAGCAAGAGAAACATAAGCTCTGCAAATGCTCTTAGCATTTGTTTAATCCTTAAGTGGTTATCCTGCAGCTTTACAACCTTCTAACTCTTGTTCTGAGGTCAAGAATTTTAACTCTCCACTTCTATAATGAATGTCAGCTCATATAAGTGGTTACATGCAGGTCAGAAAGACTTTTTATGTGCATAGCTGATCATCAGTGGGAGTGAGGATATTTGTAATCTGGCACTAATTGATTTTTCTAATCTGCAATTTAGAAAGCAAATTAAATCTTAAATTATGTCCAGAATAATTTCAAGATGTTTTATAGTCAGAAGCTTAAACTGACATTATTCAGGCTAGTGACACCATTACACAGTAAGTAATAATCTCGGCAATGCATGTTTAGGTGATTTAATCAAACAGTATCAATTAGGACATGCAATTGATGTAATTCATAGTATTTTATATGAAGCAATGCTATATAGGTATGAACAGAATTTTTCTTTGCTTTCTGTGCTGCTGAGAATCTCATAGTCATGTAGTCCAAGGCAAGTGCAATTTTGCTTATGGGACTATTTATATAAAGTAATAGCTATTCTGTCACTACCTCATTTTTTTTTTTAAGTTTACAGAGTTTAACAATCCTTTCCCAGTACCCATTTCATGTGCAGAAGTAAAGCTCTCTTCCTGGAACATTATTGCCAGCTTTTAATAGCCACATTTAATCTTTGTTTAACGAGTAGTATTCCAGAAAAATTTACAAGTACTTGTCAGAAAACATTGCGAGATCTTGTTACATTATTAGAGTTTTATATTGATTAAACACATGGTCAGTAAAAGGTATAATAAAACAGCTGTCATTCTAAAATGGAGCTCACAAGGTAAGCTACATCCTTTTGCAATTTCTATTTTATTTAAGAGCAGATGATTTCACTTTCATGTATTAGTTCTACTCTCTCTACATGGGCTTAGCACAACATTTTAACTTAAGAACAGGGCATAGTGTTGTAACAACTCTTATGCTGCAGGACACTAAGTCATTGCTTAGTAAAAATTACAGCATTTGAAACAAGTATTGGTTGGTCCTGTTGATGAAGTCTGTTATAAACATCACCGGATTAAATACTAAACTAGTATGTTGTGGTTTAAATTATGCTAAATTTTGTAAGTGGTCTGATCAGGAAAATGAAGTATCTACGTCACTCAGACAACATCACAATTTGTTTTCTTTCTAAAGTCATTGTAGTTAATGATAGAAATTGAAGCTGTGCGCTCCTCAAAGGGGGTTATTAGCCTATCAAAAGAATGAAGTAAACCAAACAGCATAAATAGAGAACTTATACCTCCATTCCATCTAGTTAAAAAGACAAAAATAAAGAAGCCATTTGTCATTTAAGGACACAAATGATGTATGCTATGCACATTAAGCAGCTAAGCTATTCAATTAAATGTGCTATTAATAAATAATTTAAACTATTTTGCTTATGTTAGATAAACAACTCTTGTATTATAGGAATTAAGAACCTTCATATTAGCAAAAATTTTTAAGCCCAGACTATACAAGAAAGTAATGTGGTTTAGTGGCAAAGGCAATGGCAGGAGATATGCCTCTCTACCCATATGATCTTTAGCATGGGAGTTGATAGAGGCCATGTCCAGATAAAAATCAAATGCAAATCAAATGGTATGCCAGGCCACCATCCACCAAAGGGGATCTTTGATACAAATCTGTATCTTTTCACTCCAGCGAGCATTTGTGGCTGCTTTTTCATGTAAACTAAGACTGCATGTCAATAAATGGTTGGGGCAGACCCAATGTATGTTTTTCTTCCCCTTCATCTGCTCCTAATAGAGCTGCCCCCCCTTCAAACATTAGTCACTCAGAAAAGAGCATTGCCTTATTACACCTATTGTTTCTTCATTAACTCCACCCAAGTGACTCCTTGAGTGTTGTAAAAGCTTATCTTCTATTTCCTAATTGAATCAAAGTGAAACCAGACAGCATACTGCATACAAAAATTCAGTCAGGTCTTTGATCCTTTCAAAACAAAGCAGATTTGAGCACTCCAGGATTTAGCCTGTGTGTTAAGACTAAAAGTACAAATCTGGTTATCCACTCTGTGGCTGATGGGAGCAAGCATTTCCAAATCAATGCTATTAGAAAATGCTACGACAAAATTTAGTATTCCCTCCCAAGATTTCCCCTCTTGCATTCAATAGCTACAAGAACCCTTTCATGTTCTGTTCTAAAGTATTTAAAAAGAAAAAGCCTAATATGTCAAAATCCTCTACCCTGAATAAAGTACTTTAAATCTCATGATTTTATCTACCTGTGAATATCTATTCTAAAACAAATCTTCTATGCACTCTGTAATTCTGAGGAACATCTAACTGCTCTACTAAAAACTGTTTTCAAAGAAATTGAAACATAAAAAAATAAACACAAATCTATTTTAATAAATAAAACACATTAGCAACTGCTTATAGTTAACCATGCCTAGGAACTGTGGTTATTTCAGGATCACACACAAAAATGGCTGGTCATAGAAAATATCCTGTTCAACTTCTTTTAAGATAGTGATCTTACAAAGATATAAATGAAAGCAGATTTTGGCCTGTAGCGTATACTTGCATGCAGACATAACTTTATAGGATAAGCTGTTAGACTAGAGGATGAAAAATCTTTTTGCTTAACTGAACTGGAAATGATACAGTGTGCATAAAGTAGCTATTTATAGATTACATTTCCTTTTCAAGTAGTTTGGTGGCATTTTTAATTTACAGAAGCTATAACATTACTGTAAATATAAATAAGAGCAATGTTGCTATCATAACAAGAACTCTTGGCCTATAGCTCACTTATACATTCTCTTATGCCTCTGCAGAGAATTAAGCACATCTTTTCCAGCTATTTATTTTGATTTCTTAATCCTCAGTATGCTTGGCAGAAAAAACAGAGAAGGGGCATGGAAGGTTGCCATTAACACAAATATGAGGGGGATTGGTTTTGTCATTTATTGTTCATTGCATTAATATAAATTTTAAAGCTAGAACAAAAG
>NW_009259800.1:39213-50375 GCF_000687185.1 Egretta garzetta
ATATGTGATAGATTGTAGACATGATTTTTGCTTGAAGAACCAATGTATTTATAGGTTTAGATATAGACAGCACTGGTAAATTTATATTGAACCCTGTATCATGTGAAAAAGTTGGGATTCTGACAAGAATTAGTTTTGATTTCATAGAACTAATATTTTTAACTTAAATGGACCATCATCTGCATAAAATGTGCTACAACAGATATTAGTTCTAGTGTCACATTTCACTTAGCACCTCTGTTCATCATAAATAAATGAGGCAGTACATTTCATTTGCAGTATCTGTAACTAGACTAAAAATTAGTGATTTTCTGCACAGTTTAGAGAGGAATCTGGTAATAGTCTAACAAAGTAAGAAATCTTTGCGTGATTCTGTCATCTCCATAACAATCAATTTATTTAATAATTAACATGATAGACATCCTAAGTTTCTGCTAAATACTATAACTCTTATTACAACTAACATTCCTTTTGCACACGTACATCAAAAAGATGAAGATGACTTTTGCAGCCTTTTATTTACGCTTTTCTGAATTATAATTAATTTCTACCTTGAGGCACTCACTGATAGAATAAAATGGCTCTCATGCAAGAACTTTATTTTATTCAAGGAAACAGCAGTTTGCAAGCTTCATACAGTACCTCTGACATAGCAACATTTGCAGAAGTCATATTTAATCTGTTTTCATGTACTGTGGAAAATAAGTACAAGAAACTTCAAAATAAAGTCTTAAAAAGCCCATTGTGAGTCTACATTCAGCAAATTGTGGATTTAATGTATATTTCTATCACATATACTGGCCATCGCCAAAGTAAAATTTTTGATGAGATCCAGGCAGATAATGCAAAAAACAGTCAAACAAAAAAATTAACTGTTACTACAGTCCTTCCCTTTGTCTTTGTGACACATAACTTATTAATCATTATTTTAATTGTGGCAGTGCATAGGGCCTTAGCCATAACCAGGTTGTGCATAACATTGTGCAGATTGTGGCATAAACGCAGAACAAATGAATTGTATTTTAAATACCAAACACTTGCAAAAAGTTGCTCCAGGATGGAGTCAAGGCATAAACATATTGCACAATGCATTTAGTGAAGTATTTTTGGGTTTTTGGCATTTGGGGTTTTTTTGTTTGTGGTTTTTTTTGGTTGATTGGTTTTGGTTGTGGGGTTTTGTTTTTTTTTCTTCAAACAAACCAGCAGAACCTTTGAAGTAACCTTTTTTGGCATTTGGGTTTTTTTTGTTTGTGGTTTTTTTTGGTTAATTGGTTTTGGTTGTGGGTTTTTTTTTTTTTTTCCTTCAAACAAACCAGCAGAACCTTTGAAGTAACCAGAGATGAGACATCAGTGTGTGAATACTTGGATGGGCTGGGAGTGCTGCTAGTTCCCATGGATGTCAAACCCCATCCTTTGCCACGCACTACATGCACTATAGCTGAACTGCAGGTATAGCAGATGCCCCGTTACGCTAAAGACAAGAGTCGTGGAACTACTATAGATACAGAATCTTCAACAAATAGGAGCATGTCTAACTCTGCATGAGGACCTTACACAGCTATTAACGGTCTTTGTGGAGGCTGCATTAAATCTGAGATTATTTATCTATTCATTTGGGTACCAAAGTCTACATGTTTTACAATTGCTGGGGCATTACTCCCTCAACCTTAGGAAAAAAGGAGGGGTAACAGGGATTGCAGAGGGTGTTTCAGTCTTGAACCTGCAAAAGCTGCAAAACAGTTCACAGCTGGTTTGCAGGCCAAAGATGGGTAGAAGAAACTTTTTTCTTTGCTGCTGAAAGCTTAGCACTAAACCCAGGATTTACTCTTCAGTCACAGGGTATACATACACTGGTATGAAATGCTGGTCTGCCTCTGCAAAATTACAACCCTGGTTTGCTACTGTTGATTCACAAAAAAGATTCATTATGGGCAAATTTGGTAACACCAACTAGCCAAAAACTCTGGTGATAAGAAAGTCTTGGCTGTGCTGTTTTTCCAAGCAAGATAGGTGGGAAGAACAATAAAGCCTATCCTAGCTAGCAAAAAAATCAGCTTGCAACTGGCAAAAGAAGTCTGAAGAATAAACAGGACCTGTACAGCTCTTCTGAGCTGCACGTAGCTGTCTGCTACCAGGAGGAAGATAATTCATCACGATAAAAACAAACATCCATTTTAAACTTGCTTGGCAATGAGGATGTTCTTATTTGCATAATGATGGTTCTTTGAACATGATGAGAATTTGCCTGAGCGAGACTCAAGCTCAAACACATTCAGATGTGATACAGTCTGTACAATTTTCTCAAGGATTGCAATTTAATACTATTTATCTAATGAAAGAAAAATAAATATTGGCTGTAACATCCCATTATGCTTGAGAGCCAGTTTTAAATTATACTTGAATAAAGTAAACTGAGTGTGGGATGTTTGCATTTCCTCAAGGAACGGTAACACTTCCCAAAATGGTGAAAAGTATCATCCTTTTCCGAGTAGCCTCTATCTCAATAATAGGACCAGCAGAGATAATAATAGCAAAGTGGGGCCTATTGCACTTTCAACATTGAATATCAGCAATAGCAGCAATGAACCAAACAGCATTTCACCAATATAAAACTATATCAGAGTCCTAAAGCCAAGTTAAAAAAAAGACTTAGAGTATTTAGAGACTGGTAAATAATCATTGACAATGTTTATACTAGAAATGGCACATAAATTTTAACAGAGGGGCACTGGTCATTGGAACCATTTGGTAAGGAAAGCTATGGATGGGACACTATTTAGTATGTTCAGAATATTTCTATTAGCTCTGATACAGGCATTTCTGCATTGGAACCAGCTGTTATACAGATGACCAGAAGAAAGAACTTCCTGTCAGGTTTATGTATATTCATATGTAATTGTGAAAAAAGATCTGTCCATATAGAGGGAAGTACCACAGTTACAAAAATCTTTAGATTTTGTACTTTCTTCTGATCCAGACATTGTGACAGCCTCCATTATCCAGAACAATCTCCAATTTTATTTCTGAACACTCCTAAAACCTTGATGAGGTACCGTTCCAAATCTGAGTTTGCCATTCAAACTCCATATCAAGTACAAGAATTTTTTGCTATTTTATTGTAGGAAGAGCTCTACATTTTTTCAGGATATTGGATGCCACATCCAGCAAGTATTAAAAGAATGTCAAAGTTTTGAAAATCATATCACAATAGGAAGCACAGATGTGGATCAACTGGTGTTGAATGTGTAGTTACTTTGCAATAGACCTACCTACTAAGTCCACCAAATCAAGCCAGCATCTGGCTCTATGGTAATTTCAGACATTAAAATGTTCTTAGCAAGGATGCTTTTTCTGATTGCAGAGCCACATATCTGTCTTGCCAAAACTTAAATGGCATAAGACTGAATTCTGTGCTGCAGATGCTTTGGATAATTAACAAGCAAATCCATCCATGTGAGAGATTATTTTATTTGTGGCTTCAAAGGAATAGGAAAAAATATGCCTAAGCTTATTTCAAAGCTGATCCTGCTCCTATTAAAGCCTATGGGCTTCTTTGCTGCTGAAGTTAACCTAAAATGACTTAATTGTTCTAATTATGTCTTGAACAAGACTGTCAAGAAAGCTTTGTTCTTGTAAAACAATTGAACTACCTGAAACTATAATCTTGAGAAGCATCTCAAACAGACAAGGAAGTAAACTGGTATTTTTATTGCAGTTCTAATAAAGTGTCATTTGTAAAGTTAGACAAATTCATTAAGTGGATATTTTAAAATTTTTATGATGGCTTGTTCTTCTTCTGAACTTCACGAACTTCCACTATAGTCTTCCACTGTGAATCAATCTACCACATCACAAAAGCATTTACAGCTCTGATTAAAATTCCCAAAACTTTAATGGAAAGTTGCCACCCATTTCAACATGCATTGAGCGAGGATGCCATCCTGCCACATGTAAATGTCTCTACAGCAAGCCACCTCATAAGTGGTGATCACTTCAGACCTGTTGCCAGAAGTTCTGGCTCCTTCCCTTAAAAGTAACAGAGAACCCTAGCTTTATGTTAACCTGGTTCAAGATCAGCAAGGTCATTAATAAAGACAATCACAAACCCAGTTCATATTTCAGAGCATTAATTTACAAAATATGGCATTATCATCTAATATACATAATAGTTTGGCATTATATAAATCCATATATATAAAACTCAAGCCCATTTAAAAAAGACAACAGATTTCTTAACATCTAGTGCTTCAATACACTAAGCTTTTTGCCTAAGCTGAGCCTATTGGCTTTCTCCACCATGGTGTGCAGAGTTCATGGCTTTGTTGGCAATTAAATTTCAGGACAACATTTTCATCAGTTTTTACCGTTCAGTAGTGCCGCTATTAGGGCTGTTATTAGAAGAGTTGAAGGAAATGGAATTTCATTCACACAACTTGATAAATCATTTCATTAAAAGAATGGGAGAAATGAAGAAGAATTCTTCCTATCTCAGTGCCACACTAAACAGAATGCCTTACTCAAAACAGAAACCTGAACAAGAGTGTTGGCAACATTTGAAACTACAGTTTTAGTTAACATGATTAAATAGAAGTGACTATAACCATAAAGTGGATTAGCAAAGATTAAATAGTAATTTAATAGGACAGTCTTACCTGTCTGTAAAGTAGTTTGTGAGTTCATCTATTTATTTAGTCACACACGAGTGGCCAGTCTGCACTTACAGGAACATCAGTTCCCATTTGCACTGTGACCCATTTTAAAGCTGGAACTTTAACGTTTCCCACATTTTTGGTGGAAAGCATATACATTACCTGTCTCTTGCTAACTCCTAACATCCCATATTGCAACTCTGCCAACATACCCTAGACTTTGCGTGAAGAAAATTTAAGTTTCCAAACTACACGGAATCTACTAAAATCCAAGTGTAAAAAGTACTCAATTTGCCAAATTTACCCCAGCACCTCAAATATACTATACCAACTGCTAAACAATTTTCTTACATGCTCATGTAAGACAAGAAATAAGTCAGGTTTATTGCCCTTCACTTTGAAAATATCAACTCCAAAATGAATTTCAGAGAGCATTACAAGCACCTGAATACTAGAGAGCTGCCTTGGGAACAGTAAGTGGTACAGAGAACTTCAAAGGAAACAGGGAATCATTGTTAAATGAGGCACTTATACCACTGTTATTAAGTGGCCAAAATCTGAGCAGTGGCACTACTTGAGCTTCAGCTATTTGTGTAGTCAGGAGTTTGCTGGACTCTACAGGCTTCTAGCATTGAATTTGAAAAGCAGCTTGTCTTTGTCAGTGGCAGCAGGCCTGGAACCTATCTGTTTTAAACTAGTCCAGCTACCCAGACTTCAGTGCTGCTATACTGATTTACACCAACTAAGCATCTGTCCATGTGTCTCATTAAGGATGCAATTCTCAGCTGCACAGGTAACCAGACACATTCTGAGTTGAACAGGCATTTCTTCTGCCTTTCAGCGTTTTTATGTCATGTATAGAATCATAGAATCATTTAGGTTCAAAAGGACCTATAAGATCAAGTCCCACCATTAACCTAACACTGCCAAGTCCACCACTAAACCATATCCCTAAGCACCACATCTACACATCTTTTAAATACCCCCAGGGATGGGGACTCGACCACTTCCATGGGCAGCCCATTCCTGGGCTTGATAACCCTTCAGTGAAGAAATTTTTCCTGATACCCAATCTAACCTTCCCCTGGCACAACTTGAGGCATTTCCTCTGGTCCTGTTGCTTGTTACTTGGGAGAAGAGACCAACACCCACCTCACTACACCCTCCTGTCAGGCAGTAGGGAACGATATGGTCTCCCAAGCCTCCTCTTCTCTAGGCTGAACACCCCCAGATCCCCAGCCGCTCCCCATCAGCCTTGTGCTCCAGACCCCTCACCAGCTTCGTTGCCCTTCTCTGGACACGCTCCAGCCCCTCCAGTGCTTCTTGGAGGGAGGGGCCCAAAACTGAACACAGCATTCGAGGTGCAGCCTCACCAATGCCAAGTACAGAGGGAAAATCACTTTCCTAGTCCTGCTGGCCACAGTATTTCTTAATATACTTAATTATTCCTTCCAACTGTACTCTAGTTTTGCCTCTTCTGTTTTCATGCGGCAATTTTTTGTATTTAGGACTAATACACAGATTTACATCCTATTTGGTAATGAGGCCCACAACCTAGATACTAACTTTAACTTTGATGTCAAGCTTTCCAGTCCAGGTTTCCTGCTTAGTTGTCTCAGGGTATAAACAAATTATCACAGGAACAATTAGGGGGAATAAAGGGATAAACTACCTCACACTTACTAGAAGCTAAAGGGGGCAACACACATCGTATTTGTCTTGTTAAGAGTATTAGTTAATGGAAGTCATGGTCCATGCCTAGCATGCACAGATAGCATAATAAAACAAAGAATTTAAATATTTGGCAATGTTATCTGCCAGTATCAATCACAGTCATCATGATTAACTTTTCATAGCAATGCAATCATTGAACCATTCAGATTTACTGTTCTAGCAGAAACTAGATTAAATAGGGATAGATAAGAAACGAATCTGAGTGGCATTTATGTCCTTGAGAGATTCACAGATAAACAAAACAAGGCTATGTTCATGCTGCGTAGGGAGAAATTAATTTGCATTCTCCCTTCCTCCATAGCCGTTGTTCAGTATACGATAGCTGCACAGAAACAGGTAAGAGAAGGCTCCTGGTGGAGACTTAGAGGATAAAGATCTAATTCCTAATTTTGAATAAGACATTTAAGCTATTTCATGTTTAGCTTTCCCATCAGTGAAGTGGGGGACAATGCATCCATATCATAATCACATTATGAAGATAAAATTAGTAAGCCATAGTATATACAGGTGGCTGACTTGGCTTGGCTGTATTTTTCTATGGATTTCTCAGGCACAAGACAAAAATATACGGATGTTGGGTTTGTAGGCCTCATGCTGCACCCATAGCTCATGTGCAGTTGACCCTTGAAAGCACAATTTAATGTGTTCAAGGTAATTTGCACAAGTGCAATAGCCCCAGTGAATCTCATCCCTGTTAAAGCTATCATGCATCCAAAATAGAAATATTTTTTCTGTATATTTTGTAGACATGCTTTTTTTACAAACTTAGCAGTTATGTTAATTTTTTACAAACTTAGCAGAACGTTAATTTCTAGTTTGCCTATACTCTAAAAAATACAGGCATCAAAACTCCTCATGCATACTAAGTATTTTTGATGTGACATACAAGTTAAAACATTTAAAATCAGGCTAAAGGTCAATTTTAGTGACAAATACCTCCAGCATCCCAGCAATTCACCCTCTACCATTTCTCATCTGTCTTTCACAATCAGGTCTCTATTCTAAGCAACCTACTCCCGTGACATCCAAATCAAACATTAAAGAGTGTTTCAATAGACTATTTTCCCATGAGATTTTTTTAAAGAACAAATTTTTCATTTAATTTGGCATGCCTCTCATTTTCTGTTGTAATTCACTTCCATTTTCCTCATAGACTTATAACAGCATGACTGTGATGGATCATGCTGATTTTGTAGGAGTCTCTACAATAGAAGAGATAAGCCAAGTAAGACTTTGTATTTCCCTAAACACAATACTGCTTAACACAGAAGGAAGAAAGTAATGCTTGCCAGAAGGTTTCAGAGAATGAAATCAAACACTTCAGGCCATTATCTTCAATAATGGTCAATGTTTGCCCAACGTTCTTTAAATTTCACAGGTACAGTGAAAGAGCAAAAAAATGGCTGTTCATGTCTTTTGTTTCATATTTAAGAAGTGTCTGTTTTCACTGAGAGCAAGAGTTATGATGACAAGTCAAGAGACCTTTGTAGGAAGACACCATGTCAGAGCAACAGCATTTTAGACAAAGCCTGCTAATTAATTCTGTTATCAGAGAAACTGCCATACCATCAAGGATTCATTGAACTCCTACATGTGGAGATAGCAAGACTGCTAACAAGACACTTTGTGCTTCCCCAGATGTTCATGTTACCGAGTTCCATCGTTAGGCAGAATGAGTTTTGTGCCTATTAGCACAAAAGACAGCAATCAGCTGAAAGCCTCAGCACAATCTGCAGTGAAGCTGATGTCTCTCTGCTAAACCAGATGGGAACAGTTTAGACCAAACAGATCTGAGTTTGCACAGGCTGGTAAATAATGGTCTCACAGCACATTGGATTTTGGGTCTTGTTTGATTATTTGAAATTTTTTTTTCTGCAAAGGTTTAGTGTTCTTCATTTAGATGTAATATATCTATCCTGGAAAAGAAAACTACATGTCCACTCTAATAGAACTACACCAGTAATCAAATACACATCTATTCCAGTCTTCCCAGACCATATTTTTAAGTTTTAAGCAAACAACAATGTCCTCCTTCTCTAGCAAATTAAGTTTCCAAATCAATCCAAGGACACTATGCATCTAAAGAAGTGACTTCTTATTCTCTGCTTTTTCAGATTTCTGTATATGTCTGTGTCAAAAAATTTATTAATCATCTAAAATTATTTGGTCTGCATATAAGAAGGCTTGAGATTAATCATTGTAGCTGCTACATTTGAGTAGGATATGATCACTAACTTATTTCTTCCCATGGCAGAAAAATTGAGCACTGCTCTTTGGAGAATTAACATTTAACATGGTGCTTTCCAAACTTCATGAGGTAGTTGGTTGGTGTTTTTTGCACCAGCAATTAGTGATAGTTTCAGAGTGGATTTGTAGGCTGGAAAAATCAGGATTTAATACTGCTGCAAAGGGAGATAATCTTCTCTGATAAGCTGTTATCTTCATGGGAGTTCCCTAAATATTTATTACTGGTCTTGCTTAAAGCAATAGAGTGGATAGGCATTACTTAATAGAAAACTGAAAATACAAACAAGCCTTCTGAGACTGATATGTATTTCATAGCCCCGTTCAGGGTCAGAAGAAGTTTGTGCAGCCAAAGACCAGGTGAAATACAAGAAGGCAAAGAGGGAGGGTTTTGTCTGCTTTATAAAAAGGAATAACACTTCTATACCTACCTTTAAAAGGGCTATTACAGTATGGACTTCTTTGTTCAGGTCAGCAATACAGATAAATTTCTGGTATGTTTATTACACTTCCAATCCTGACAAAAATTTTGTTGCTGTTCAAAAATAAGTAGAATATTATTATTTGTGTTACTGATAACCTACAACTGAAAGCACAGTCCAGATGAATCAAAGCTGCATGGAGATGAAGGTCATAATTACTTTAAACTGACTGTCTTAAATAGAAGGTTGTATTATCCTCCATAAAGTAATCCTATCAACAAATCTTCTAGGATGCCAGCAGCATAATTATACATAAAGATCATACAGTCTAGTAGAGTGAGGAGGTGTATCATTAGGCTGCAGTAAGGAAACAATCTTCTGCATAATTAGTAAGATTTATTTGGTGTGGGAATATAATACAGCTGTGCATAAGCTTCCATCGATTTACCAGGTACACATACCTCACTCAAGTATTTACTCCTAGTACAAATAGGCATCCATGTAGGATAGGTAACAGATCAATTCACATAAAGATCCAAATTGGAATCTGAAACATTCTTCACAAGCTTAAGAAACTTCTGGAGCTAGATAAAAAAAACTTTACAGGAGTCTTCCCTCCATACATTGCCTAAATCAGAATTTCTCAATATACCAAAATTGATGACTTAATTTGAAGCATTTTAAATTTGAATTTTATTTGCCTAAATTCAATAGCATTTATATACATTCAATAGCATTTATATAAAGAAGGGTTTCAGTGTGTTTTTTCTGAACATTTAATAATTTAGCATGAGATCTCACACATCAGTGTTTATAGTATAAATAGCTTTCAGCTCCTAAGGAAACCTGTAATTGGTAGATATTTTAACTGAAAGGCTCTACTGCTGCCTCAGTGCTTCATACCAGTTCCAAATGACTGAGAACTACTATTCATGTCTGGTACCACATGGCAAAAAAACTGGGAAACCCCAAAGGTAGTTGAACTCTGAGAACATTAGCAAATATACTTGTAAATATACCAAATTAATTCCATAGAATGGATATTGACAGGGTTTTATACATAAATTACTCCTTTGAAAACTTAAAGAATGAATCTCTTGAAATTTCAAAGAATTCAGGTGCTAAAAGACAGTATTAGACTCCTGCATGTGCTGGAGAGATTCTGCATTATGCTGAATACTTAGACAAAAAAACAAGAACTGAATATATTTCTCCTGACTCACCCTGGGTTAAATTTATTGATAGGGTACTTTCACAATGCACAGCTTTAGACAACCAAGTATCAATTATTTTGAGGGATCAAGATATTTAATAGATGTATATGATCCTGAACTATGTTCTGTAACTTAAAACAGCATCATATCAATAAAAAATTTGTTGTAGCATACGTGGATTTTCACTGTGGCCTAATGATGTCCTGCCATTAGACCAAAAATTCAGAGTTCGTTCTCAGATTTTAAAAAATACATCATACTGCCCACCATATGATAAAAAAGCAGCTGACTGATAATGTTGCCAGAAGGCATTAAATTGATCAGGCCCTCCATCAGAAAGGCAAGCAGGCTTAACTGTGTTCACAGACAGATAGCTGGAATACGATTTGAAACAAAACAAGGATTTGAAAAGCAATTGCTAAAATAAATCCATCTTCTGGACTAAAATTTACTGCTGTTGCCTGCATCTTACAACTTCATGTCAAGCTATTTCTGCCTAAATGCTATGCAATTGAAAAGCCTTTTCCTGAGTGGAAAAAAAGATAAATTTTTCTTCGCAGGTAAATACTGTAATTCCAATAGATATGCTCTTACTGTTCTCCTCGATCTCATTAGTGTCAGGAGGGAACATGGAAAGGAATAGGAAAACTAGAGCGGTTAACATGTGGCTCAAAGGTTGGTGCCATCTGAGGGGCTTGGGGTTCTTTGACCATGGAGAGGTTTTCACAGCACCGGGCCTGTCGACAACAGATGGTGCCCAGCTCTCTCAGAAGGGAAAAAGGATCCTTGCTCATGAACTGGCGGGGCTTGTAGAGAGGGCTTTAAACTAGGCCTGAAGGGGGGAGGGGATACAAACAGGCTCACTAGAGAGGAGCCTGGGGGTGTCACCCCATTGCTGG
>NW_009259800.1:52734-67584 GCF_000687185.1 Egretta garzetta
AAAGGGTTGTCAGGCTCTGGAATGGGCTGCCCAGGGAGGTGGTCGAGTCCTCATCCCTGGAGGTATTTAAAAGAAGGATAGATGAGGTGCTTAGGGACATGGTTTAGTGGTGGGATGGCAGGGTTAGGTTAAAGGTTGGACTCTATCTCAAAGGTCTTTTCCAACCAAAGTGATTCTATGATCTTATTTCTGAAGGTCCAACATAAGTTCCCCTCATTACACCTAGAGAAATTCCACTGTGATTCTGGCCTCATTGGAGTGCCACAAAAACTGGAACAGGCCACAGGGAGATTTGGCTACCAACTGGAAGTTCTGTTGTTCCTGATTCTGATCTGAACTTAGAATTCATGCCCAGATGTAACACAGGTTATGTGACATTGGATATTGCCACTAAAAGGTCTATGAAACCTGGCTGCACTGATTTTACATGTTAGTGCCCTGTCCTGTACACCTCACTTCATACAGAGGACATGACTACTAGTAAACAAAGAACACTTTTTTCACCCCATTTCAAATCTGTCTTCAGAAGTGGTTTAAGTTAATATCAACCTTGCGTTTCAATGGCTGAAAAGGGGGAGGTGTCACTTTCTTTTCTGCAGGACACTCAGAAGAGACAACATCCTCTTAAACCACTGCAGGAAGACAATAGGTTTATCTGTTAATGTCCCAAACTAGAACATCAAAAAACTTTTTCTAAACACAGATGTACTTAGCAAAGCTAGTCTTTTGCTAGTAGAAAACTTGTTTCATTTGCTTACCAAGCTGGCACAAAGTATAGGCTTCCAAACTGTATTTTCTTAAGGAATGTTAGCACCCCTATTGACAATAGGATATAGACATACTCTCTTGTGCCACATGTAAGGAAAGAGTTTGTAGATTCATGTTAAAAGAGCATTCATAATCATAACTAGAGTAGAGTAACTTTGCTGTAAGGTTAGCTTTACTACAGTAGTTTCAAGCTTGAGTAAAATTGTAACAAAAATAATAACAACCTGATTTTAAATTTATTTAGAATATTTCACAAAATATTTGCTTGCTTTCCAAACAGGAAATAATGGTGCCCTTTCAGGAAATATTTTGGCATTTCAAAATGTAAGGCATTGACAGTGGTGAGGAAATGGTCACAGCAGTATTTCTGCGTAATGAAACAAAGTGTAACAGTTTGACTCTGTTGGGTTATAATTCACTGAAACACCTATAGATATAGAAATACTAGGCGTTTTGTGGTAGCTTTTTCTTTCCTCACCCTGGCTTATTTTTGCTCTGGGAATGCAGTATATTGACAGCAATTTATATGCTAATGAATAAAGTCTTATATAAATTGTCTAACTGCATATTAGTGAAGAATGAAGGGGTGTAAGTTATGATGCCTTTATGCAGTGGGGAGAGAAGCATTTTCTTATCAACTGTTGATATCTAGTTCTTGGACTGTTCTCTAAATCAAAAATTCCCACAAGTACTGAACTGACTTCATGTTGACAAAGATCTGACCAGAAACGCTTATTGAAAAGTAGGAGTAACTGGCCTTGGCTTCACCATTCACAAACCAGATCTTGGGCCTTAAATCTTTTAAGCTAGAGTTGCTGATAATTTGCTCCTTTGATCAACTGTTCTATCTGTACTTGCTGGACAGTTGAAAAGAAAAAAAATGCTCTGTAATCTTGGTCTTAAAATATTCACTAAGAGACTAATTAGGAATATTGCTCAGGCAATGTCTTTGATTGATATTTGCATTAATTTAGCGTCTAGAGTTAGTGTACCAAGAGCCTGTTGTACTGGGTGTTATACACAGAAGAAAAGAAATGGTTATGCCTGAGAGAACAGCTTATGAATGATCATGATGCTTTCATGAAGCAGTGTATTATGTGTCCTCATTCCCTGCAGCACTGGAAGGCTCTATTAAAGCAGCTACCATCTACTCTAGAATCGGTGTTTAAAAATTGAACCTCTGTGAGCAGGTCTTTGTCACACAGCATTGTCCATGGGCAACTGAACAAGCAGCATCCAACACATCACCAGAATGAGGAATAGCAAGAGCTGCAGCAGCTCAGTCACACCACTGTGCTGATAACTATACTGCTTTCAGACCTAAGCTTGTATCTCTTCCAGACACTCTGTAATATAAGAGCTCAAGCCTGCACAGGTTGGCACTATCTAAGAAGAGTCCACAGAATCTTCTGTTGCATTATGCAAATTAATCTTGTGCCTCCTATGCTTCAAATTAGTTTAGTGAGTGGTGCACTTTGTGCCATCCCTTGGAAACAAAACCAAATCTCCTTTCTTCCCCTTCAGCAAAATATCAAGGTTATTTCCCTCACCTAGGTCCCACAGTACAGCATTCCCCAATTAAAAGCATTTTGAGCTACATAACACAGCTATGTGGGGCTGGCAGCATATAGAGATTTAGGGGTCAAAGCAGCTCAAGGATTTGATGATATCATCTCCACTGATTATACAGTGGGAATACCTGACATGGCAGTTATCTCTGCAGTGCTTTAATTTGGTGCACCTCTAGCAATCATTTTTCACTGAGCTTAGGAAAACATGCATTTAAACTTGCATTTACTATTTAATTATTAATATAATGATTATTTAACTATTAATAATTTACCCTCACTCTTACAAAACAATTCTTTCATCAAGAGTCAAATCCAGTTCTTTTTGCAAACTTAGATGTTTTGATGAGCAACACTAAAAAGCTAGTAACCATATATCATTTTTCATGAAAGAACCATGTAGCCAAGAAACCAGGACCCTTGCAGGAATGGTGTACCCTTATTTTCTCATCTATTTTCTCAGTGCATGGGGCCAGTCTCTCAACTGGTGCTAATCAGTTCCACTGCCAGATACTACTATATAGCTTAATGTCCCTTTTATTTTACACAATACATTAGGTACTTGAACTAAATTTTCATACATTCTGCAGAAAAGGATTTTAGGACTGTATTTGAGGACAACAACCAAAGTTACACCTTGCAACAAGCATAAGCCTGGAATACACTACCACAATGAATATTTTTACATAGGCTGCAGTGCCCTTCTTGGGGGTAACTGAAATCTCCAGGTTTTAGGATTTTTTTATTACAGTTGAATTCAGTAGGACTGATTCAGTCATGTCTCATACACAGAGACATGATGACAACTTGAGCATTTTGCTGTTGAGCCTAGGAGGTTTATTCACATGGCACTATTTTAAGATAGCTCATCCATTATACAAGGAAAAAAATAAATATTTTATTCATATTAAGTAATTTTTAGAGTCTGGTTGATGTTCTGGTATCACAAGATCTGTTAAGGTAACTAGATAGCATTACTTATACTCCTACTGCCAAATAAAGCCTAAGCATCCTTTCTCAAACACTTTCTTAATTCAGGTAACTGGTGCCTTTGTTGTCAATCACTACTTGCACTCATTTACCAAAAGAATCCAACACAGATGCTAGCACACACAGTGAATCTCTGCTAAACTCTACCAGCTAACCCCGCTTTTCTCTCCTAATACTGAAACCTGCACTACAGTAAACATATGACTTCAGACACTTACTGTACAAACTAAAAGGGAAGGCTTCAGCAGATTGAGTGTGAGGATTTTTTAAGGACACTTATGGAGAAACTATTTTATTTGGGAAAGGATTATGCTAATCCTTTGCTTTAAAGAGTTCTAGATTAGTCTGGAGAGATAGTAGCTGCTTAGGAAATAAAAATAAAAAACTCAACATTTTTGCTCCTTATTTTTCCCAATTAATTCAACACATGCATTGGATAAACTCTTTCGTGGCATCTTTTATCACTTAATTTCAAGGATTTTTCTGTATATTAAAATTACAAAGATAAAAGAAGTTGGTTAATACATCTACCTTCTCCAAGGTAGGACATATAGGTCATTAATGACAGATGTTTGGTCCATCCTCTTCTTGCAGTCCTCTTATAATGGACACTATGTATACTGTCATATAGCCTCCCAGGACAGGGAATTCCAGGGCATTAACTCTACCACCATGTTAGTCACCAGAAAGACATTTAAGTCTCTTTGCTGCAATTTACTTCCATTTTATCTTTTTCTGTTTGTCCTAGGCATGAAGAGATTATCTCCTTTGTCTCTGCAGCAGCAAAAAAGCATGAACTAGTGTGTTCACTTGTTTGTAAGGACTGGTCTTGATTCCAGACTGTCACTGAACACTAACATTATTTTTCATTGCTATTATAAGTCTCTTCACAATACACATTATTTTCTCTCATCCACTGCCTTACCCAAGACTTGACTAATCTTTTGAGCATGACACTTAGTTCCTGTCTCACACTGCTTCACAACTAAGTCATGTTCATGCATTGGAACAGTTTACTGACCTCTCCTTTACAAGACCAGGTGCCAGAGAAATCTGTAGTTCTAATTTTGATGATTCCTACTTCAATTACAGGTACACAAATTGTTATATTAACAAATGGTAATATTAAACCCTAAAATACACAGAAAACATGAGTCTTCCTAATTAAAGGTTATAGTAATAGAATCCTCTGTCAACTTCTAATCACTAGGCAACAACCTGGAAAATGGGAACTTAATTTGTAATTGAATGTGTCCTTCAGAAAGGCAATGACAAGTCTAGTGAACTGTTAATTGAAATGAAATGTTTACGGGAAAAAGATAAGGAAAGAAGAATGTGATGATTAAGATAACTTGAAAAAGATGTTTCTTTACCAAAAGTTCTGCTGCCAGAAATCTGAGGGCTGCATATTAACTGCCTTGGTTAGATCATAGGTAGGAGAAAGGTTAAATGATCTTCCAAAGTATGCTTTTATTTGTGGCAAAATAACAGACTGAATTCCAAGTATTGGACTTCTTTCATACTAATAATAAATCACTTTTTGAAAAGATAGAATCAATACCAAGTTAGTTAGAAATAATTTGGATTCTAGAATCCTAGGTATATTTCATATTTCTCCTGATGTGAAAGACAGCTTTGAGTAAAGTAATAAGTGGAGAGGGGTTTGTGATTCGGGGGGAATTTTTTTTGCAGTGCTTTTGCACCCTGGTTTCTGTTAATGCAGTTGCAATCATAAAATTCATCTGTTAAATATAATTATTATTCTCTCAAGACAGGGATAGTTGGAAATTATTTCATTTAAACTACACATCAAGAGAAAATGCAAATATCCTAGAAAATAATTACATGTCATCTGTGAGATACAATGACAATTATATTGTTGGCAATTGTTATCTGGCATTTTGTAATGTCATGACTACATTTTTTTTTCCCCAGAGAAGCACCCACAAGAAAAAGCAGTGAACATGTAACTGAAGCTATAAAATCTTATATGATGTATAAAATAAAGAAAAATATCATCACAATAACATTTCAAACTGCTTTCTATTTCTTCTTTCTCTTTACATTTCTTTTGTTTATTTTTGTTTTTCCTTTGCTTAAAAGGGAAAAATTAATTTGTAGACTTAATGGGGAGTTAAGACCAAAGTTTTGCCCCAGGCTTCAAATGGATATTAGGAAACCCTATATGTCCTACAAGACTGTGCATAAAGTTTAGGAAGAAGACTGGCTTCATCCTTTCGTGTGCAACCTTGCAAATACAAATGTATTAAATATTCACCAGTAACAGAACCGATGCAGGAAAGTATTAAGTGTGTTTAGATTAAAAGAATGAATAATCCCATAGGACAGGATTACCCCTTACTTCAACCTAAGCACATTCTTAGCAGCTTTGCATAATTTCAGTTGATAAAATATATCCTATATGGCCTTTATACTTGTTCTGGCTTTTGAAATCTTTAAAAAGCAGTATTTCTGAGGACTGGAGAAATGAGTGAGTACCGTGGGAGCACTAGCATCTTCTATCATGAAGGCAGATTTTTCTAAAACAGGATTTGGATATCCAAAGTATATTTTCTGCCTTTTGCCAGTGTGTCTGGATTGAACATCTTCCTTGCACTCAGTTTTGAATCTGCCTCTCTGCTCAGGAAATGGTGCATAAAGACTTCTTAGTCACCGCTAAACCAAATCAGAACAGACAGCCCTTTTACCCAATACAGATTCAAATCTTTTCCGCTGCCTTTAAATATAATCCTTCATCATGCTGTTTCACTCTGACATCAGTTTCATTAGATGACCCATATTTTCTTTGCTTTAGTTTATACCTCTTTTCTCACTGAACACATACTACCAACCATTTAAAAGAAGAATATATTGTGAAACACCACCAGAAATTTGTTGGCTAATTAGTAATAACTTTTTACAACTCAGGTCCCAGTTCATTTCAGTTTTTCATTATTTCAGAATATTTTAATAAGTCTGGATAACTGATGGCAACCCTAGCAAGTGGTTTGTCACCTGTATATATTCTTTGGAGAAAGATATACAGTAAGAATTTTATCTGTGACCGCCATTGTTAAAAATAGTGGTTTTTAATATGTAACATGCCAAAAATTTCAGATACTGTAGTTATTCCCTCTTCTAAGTGCAGATTTAATACCATAATCCAAATACCATATTTTATCTATACTAAATTCTAGCAGCTTGTTCATGTATTAGTTATACACATTTTTATTATTTGTAACTCACACTTTACGAGAAGATTCACATCTTTCCAACCTTCTGCTATTCAGATTTCTATATTATGGCAGGTGACTGGCATCCCTGAAAATCTGGAGTATGCTAAGAGAGGATTACAGGTAAATCAGTATCCTTCAAGTTGAAATGGATAGGTCTCCTCCTAAAAGCCAAGCGTTAGCATCACATCTAGGTAACAGACTTGTGTAGGACATGGAGAATCAGCAAATAATGATTAGGGTGCCAGACTGTGTGGCACATCATATGCACAAAATAGCTGCAGCCTGAAGAACTGCACAGGCAAAAATTATGGCCCTAGTGATGAAGACCTTTTCCTTAACAAGCAAGCAATAACTATCTCTGCAGATGACAGGTCAGAATCTATCCATAGGATAGCTCATGAAAGAAAAACCTTAACACACTGTGCCAATGGTTTCAGTGCTATTTAATTTTTTTTTAATTGATGTTTGCTGAAAGTATGCAAATTTTAGGCAAGAGATGAAGCAATGTTTTCACCTCTTGTTTTTTAATGTTTGGAGAAATTAGTCATGCTCTACAGAGTTTATAGCTGCATTATAAGCAGGACTACCACATTTGTAAATCAACATAGATTCATTAATTGTATGAAATAATCCAAACTAGTATAGCAGAAAAGCTTGTGCAAACTCAGTTAGATTTAATATCTAAAAAAACTTTCCTTAGAAAAATGTCTTTTCCAAGTCAATTTTTCTAGCTATCTTTCTGTATGATCTTCTGCCAGCTTCACATGCTTAAGATATTCACTAAAATTAAAGGCACCTGCAGGTCAACAGACCTAGTAGATTTTTATTGAAGGGTTAGCAAAGACATCTGCTTATAGAACAAAAATTTTGTAAAACCAGCTTGGTATTACTTCCCTAATTTCCTTATTTTCTAAAGAAAGGGGAGATGATTTGAGCATAACTTTACTACTTGAATTGAGCTTTCAAATAATCTCTTGAAAGCAGAGCAAATGACTAATTTGCGAAAGTCTACCTTATGCAGACTTGGGAAACTATTTCCCATTTACTAACTTACATAAACTGTTGTGGACTCACTGGTTTTTGGTTGGGTTTTTTATTTCATCAATAGGAAGATGAACCACTGAAAATTTATGTTCTTTGGCCTAAGACATAACACAACTACATTCTAAATCATTAATTGGGCTAGAAAGCTAAAAGAAAAAATTAAATTATTTTTCTCAGAGGAAGAAAATATTGTTAATTTTTCTAGTTCACACTCCAGTGGGGAGAAATGCTTCCTAACCTGTACTATTAAGCAGAATGTGTATACAGCATTGGTACTGTTTTTCGGTCCTGTTACACAAAGGAAGAGCAATAAGTGTTCTTTGCCTCAATGTGACAGAGCGAGCTGTATAATTACGCTGTCAAAGACACACAGTTAACTTGATTCTTATGAAACTCCTTTGTTTCTCCTGGAATGTCTGCTAATTTTGGTAGGTATAGCTAAAAAGATTACTTATTTTTGTGACTAAAAGCAGGACTCACAATGCAGTCTCCCAGAAAATAGGCTTAGTGAAAATATAATTTCTTTAGCTTCATAATAATTTTTGTGATAGCCATGAAATTATTGGGTCACAACTGTGTGGTACTGCAGGTATGGAAATGCCTCGAACTGCATGTGGTAGCTTGAACAGTAGTTTGTGTGATGTTCAATGCTGAACACTTGAGGACTGGTAGGCTTGGGATGTGGGACCAAGGGAACAACAGGTTGGTCTTTGCACTTCATGCCCTGTGGTCTGATTCAAGGAAACAGAAGTCAAGGGTGACTTTTTCAACCTAGCTACCTGCTTTGGCTATCTGAATTTATCCAGTTATTAGTAATTCATTGCCTCTGTGCTATCAAGAACACATCCAAGTTTGTTCAGATAAAATTGTCATTAGTTTCATGGAAGGCTCAAGACTGCAAGATCAGATTAAGTGAAAAGCATCAGACACTACAGCTATCACCTGTCACAAGCAAAGCCTGCAGGCAATTTACTTAGATTACAGATTATTAGTACCAGGTATGAAGATTCTTCACCTTGCTTCCACAAGGAGTGAGCTAGATC
Organism: Egretta garzetta; assembly: GCF_000687185.1. Classification (NCBI taxonomy): domain Eukaryota; kingdom Metazoa; phylum Chordata; class Aves; order Pelecaniformes; family Ardeidae; genus Egretta; species Egretta garzetta. The sequence goes on from NW_009259800.1 coordinate 61,384, forward strand.
AGACCTGAATTCCTAGTAAGCATGGCTATGAAGTTGCCAGGATTAGCTGAGCTCTGGAACCAGCACAGACACATTAGCACAGCACTGCCTGCACAGAGCTAGCTATTGAGGAAATAATGCAGAAAACTAGTTTTTGCATACAGGGCAGCATAGCAGTCAAACTACAGCTCCAACACTTCCAATGCAGCTCATTCCAACTAGATTTCACTGAATCCTACTAAGGCCAAAATCAGCAAGGAAGAAAGTGCTATTTAGGCTACTGCATCTATCAAGGTTTTGTGATACAGCTTTTTCCATTATGATCTTCCTAGTTAACTGCATGTATACTTTTTTCCACTTGTATTATTTTAAATGAGAATATAGCGTATGGAAGAACTGAAAACATTTCTGTTCCATTCAACTATAAAAGTGAATCATAATTCACATTTCTGATTAGGTCTGTTCCACCCAGTTGCTTAGCCTGTTATTGCTCCTCATCTCAATCAAACCTAAAGAACGTTTGATGGAAATTTGCCAGAAACATAAGGCACAGAATGGAATCTGTTCAGGGAAGTCTAAAATGAGGTCAAATAGAAGCAAAACACAGTTAATTAAGAAGTACTCCCAAATGCCGGGGAAAATCCCTGCTGCAGGCCTTGGGGCAGATCCCTAGCGGCAATCAGAATGAGAAAGGGGTATCATAACCACTTGTTCACTTGCTGTTGCTTCATGCAAAGTGAAGAGGTCAAGGAATGATCTTGGTGGAGAATAAATACATCCTGGTTTTGCAAGATTTATTTAGCTCAGTTGAATTATTTTGCCTTTTAAACATAAAATACTTCCTAGCTGTAAATTTATTAGGTAACTTCTCTCAACTTCAACTGAGTATGTTAAACAATAAAAAAAGCCATGTTTTATAATGAATGAAAATGAATGAATAGAAAGAACTTGAATCCTAACCACACCAATTATCCCAACTCACCGTTAAGACCTGCTTGTTCATCTTCTCACAAAAAAATAATTGAAATAGTTTTCAGGGAAAGCAAAAGTTTTAATAGCAACCATCATGAGCCACTAATCTAAATCAAAAGACTACACTGCTGTCAAGCTGATAATGGTGAGAAGTCTTATGGGATATTTCAGTGATTTTTTTTTTGTCAGGCAAATGCTTCAGGTAACAAAACAGCAACAACAATTAAGTATTGAATACTTCTCATTTAACATGGAAAAGGCACTTCAGCTAAAACACCACTGATTGTAGAGGACTCCTCCTTCATGATGCCAGAGTAGCAAAAGCCTGGGAAGGACCCTTTACTACATGGTAAAAAGGCACACTGGTGCTAGTTTAACTGTATTCAGAATAAATTCCATGTAATTTTGCATCTGCATCTCTTGGACAAATTACAGCATAATCTATGTCAGCAATGTGAACTTTAAAAAAATTAAGCTTGCATTCCACAGCCTTTAACTCTAATGCTTTCAAACTTATATCCCTGCATGTATGCAGAGAATAACAATCTCAGTTCAATTCCATGTGGATATAAAAATGAATCAGGCTGAAGCAGTAGATTTGTGTAAGCAGCATATGAACAATTAGTCCTTCCCTCTTTCGATACTATTTTCACTTCTTTAAAATACAGGTAGTGGGCTTTATCACAAATAGCTTCATTACTTAGTTCCAATACGTAATATTTTTTCACCTGAAGAACCTACATAGTTTATTAAGTTTATTAAGACACACTAAACAATTCTTTATGGTTCAATAGGAAAAAAAACACAGGCAAGCAAGCAAGAATAGTGATAAAAGCCACACCATTGCCTTTTCTACCTCATTAGAAGCAAAAAAAAATTAGTCAGAAAATTATGCCATTTCTTTGCCCAATCCAAATGCAAAACTTTAATGATATTTACAGAGTCTGAACTTTGGTCTTATAGAAAACCAAGGGTTACCAACACAAAGGAATTATAGATTTGATTATTTATATTTTCACATTATCAATTAATATATAGTGTCTTCATAGAAGATTCTGTTTAATAGATCTCATCATTTAAACTATTCTTTTAAAGGAAAAGAATGAAAAAGCAGTGTTCTTCTATGAAATTTATATTCACAGGAAAAAGTAATGTATTAGGCTTCAAGTTTCATTTCATCTCTATCCTCTGGGACAAAAGCAATTGTGAAAATATTTACCCATATGAATATTCCTGCTAAATCTAATGCCTAAAATTAACCCAAATGTTTTCAACATGAGGATTTTCATTGGGACCTAAATGTATGCAAGTAAAATTAAGGTGCAGTTTGTTCATGACTTAAGCACCAACCCCTTGCATGGAAATAGGCTTGAGTATTAACTGGAAAATGAAAGGGATGAGGGAAGGTATGCAGCAAATGTAATGTAATGATGAACCCAGGAGATTTTATAAAGCCAATGAACTGAAATACTTTCAAACAAATTGACTAAAATCTTAACTGCATATTCAATTATGGATAACTAAGAGTGTGTAACAAACACTTAGGAGTTCCAGTGGATTTGAAGCTATTGCTTTTAATTATGTCTCTAAAGTCTATTCCAGTGCAGTGACTGCCTGGAAAAAAATTTCAAACCTATTGCCCAAAACGAAAGCAGGGTCAACAATCCAGATACTGTGGAGATTTGTTCCTTTTCATATGCGTGTGCCTGGATTTTTTTCCAAGAAAAATTATCAGCAAACCAGTTCATTTCAATAGTTAAATAGGTCAATTTAAGGATGTGAAAAAAGTCTGCTACTCTTTGAGAAGTTTAATTTTGATCTTTTTCTCCACAATATAAGGTCTACCTCAGTCTGCAATTACACAGTTAAAAAATATCATGCTGAGAAAAAACAAATTTTCCATATGTTTTAGTAAATGAGATCAGGTAGGTCTATTCCTTCTGTCAGAAGAACACAGCATAGATTTCTAGGGATCAGTATAACTGTGCCTGAGCAGGGATGTTTATCAGTCTTTTAGAAAATGAGGGTAGTGATAACATGAGGGTTAACTGTTTAAAACTGAAAGACAATAGATTGAGATTAGATATTAGGAGGAAATTCTTTACTGTGAGGGTGGTGAGACACTGGAACAGGTTGACTAGAGAAGCTGTGGATGCCCCCTCCCTGGAAGTGTTCAAAGGCAGGTTGGATGATGCTTTGAGCAACGTGGTCTACTAGAAGGTATCCCTGTCCATGGCAGAGGGGTTGGAACTATATGTCCCTTCCAACCCAAACCATTCTATGATTCTATAAGTGTCATGGGTTTTCTTCCCTGTCAAGGCTCTTTCACCTTCATTTACATTTTAGTGTGGGGAGGGGAATCAATGTCAGCTACCCATTTGGTATTTGAAGTCAATAGTAACTTCAATAAAACTACCAAAATAGAAAGGGGGAAGGCAGACAAAAAATACAGGGACAATACAAAATACTGTATTAATATGGGAGCTAACAAAAGAACAGGCCAAGAAGAAACAAGTGCTTATAGGGAGCTCTCTCTCCCCTTCCTTTAATATTGGTGGGCTGGAACTCTATCTTTGCAGAGTTTCATTGATAGACCAACAACAACATTGGTGTAGTGACATTCTTGATCTCCATGTACAGAGTAGCAATTTTACAGCATTTGCTGTAGGTGTGAAAGGAAAAGGAAAAATCACTTTGCCTAATTAAGTGGTTATGATTGATCCTCTGTCACACTAGAAAGACTTTCAGCACATACTGGGCAAGACACCTACACTGTCACAACAAATATGGCAAAAATGCATTGTTAGTGTCAGCTTTCAAGAGAAGCCAAGCTAATGAGAGGGAGCTGCAGGGTCTTTTGACTGTATTATCAAATAACCGATGCCTTTGCTGTATCAGAACTTTTTCATGCTGCTGCATATTTTTATCTTATATTTTGTTAGCTCTTACAGAAAAAAAAAGAAGTACTGATGGCATAAAGCATTTTTCTTATTTACACTGCATATTAATGATTGTGCAGAAAAAAAACCAAAGAAAGGTGCAATGAATACATCTCCTTATTCCTTGTCAGAAACTACATGATTACTACTTTCTGATGCCTTGTCAAATCATCCAGCTGTCCTCTTTGCTTATTGTTCAACCTAAGATACATCAGATGACTTTTTTCCTTCCTGCCCCATTATGTTTCTCTATCCTGGTGAGTTTATGTGTCAATGTTTTTATATGTGCAGTACAAATGTTCTAAATAATTTCTTTTTTTTTTAATTTGTCAAGCTTTATTTGAAATCCTGAATATCCAAATTCTGAAAACATATGGATACATTCAAAATTGTAAATTTGTATATGCTACCAAATTGCTTCAAGCTCCCATTCTCCTTTCAGGGATGAGAGCTCCAGCTACACAATGACAGCATATTTGTGTGATACACTATCTGGCTTTCAGCAAGGACTGTTCAGTATTTTGGAAGACAGGAACATGAATATCATGTGAGCAAGGAGAACTCAAACTATAAGCACTCGAGACTATTGCTGGTTTCATTCCCCTTGGAGACAGCCAAAACTTTTTCATTTAAATCACAGGTTCCCAGGAAAGGGAGAGACAACCAGCTTTACTTGTCACAGATCAAATTCCAAGAGCTACTTTGTGAACTAGAAAGGTACATACGTCTTGCCAGTTCTGCACCCTATTCAGTTTTATCATCATGAAATCTACCAATACCCAAAGACAGACAGTTAAACATGGTTAATTTTGTTTTTCTTTGTTAAATTCTAGGTTGAATAATTGAAACTGAGCATTCATTAAATCTGATGTCTTCAGTTCATACAACGAGGAGGAAAAAAGAGAGGAAAGCCTATTTTCATGTTTTACAGCTTCAGTTGTGAACCAGTTATCATGACTTTTTCTTGTATTGTAAAAAGACAATCCACAAAAAGACACTGTCACTTTAATACAGAATCCTGAATTACTGTACTGTGCCACAAGATTTATACTCCCTGTTACCAACTAAATTTAATAGCATCTTGACAGCTGTCCTAGACCACACAGTTATAGCACTATTTGTCATTTGTGGTCTTTAAATGGCATAGTGTTTTACTTGTTATTAAAAAGAGTATTTAAAACTTCGGTGGCATTAACAAAGCCATGAATCTTGATTTCAGTTAGCACAGCCCAGCTGTTGGCCCACACGCTGAGCCCAGCCCATAGGACATGTCCATCTCAGGACACCTCTTCCCTGTCACAGCCCTGACCAGCAGGTAGGAAGCACAGTGCCACACGTGTGGGTGCACATCAGCACAATGCATCAGCACAGTTTGTTTCATCAGTTTGGTTCTGATAAAGTTGGATCATCTTTATAGACATCCTCAATTTTACAAGTGGTAAGTGTGCATTGTATCACAGGTAAGTCTACCGTTGCCTATGGCTTTTTATAAGGATAAACAAAAAAACATCTATCACAATATGAGCAAAATTTTTATATGGCATGGCCTGTATTATTTTATGTATCTAGCTTGTGGTATGGCTAATCTTTATCTTACAACTCCAACAGCAAATCCAAATAACTTTACAAAAACCAGAACTAGGATAAGTGTTATGTTCAGCATGATGCTGGGTTCCAGCTATAAGGGATATGCCTCAGACAAGCCCCATTGCTAATTCAAACAACAAGACAAACACAGCTTAACTTGGACAGAAAGATTGCAACAGTCATTTTCTCAGCATCATTAAGGACAGCCATCTTACTTCTAAAGGACTGGTCTAGTTTACTTTCTCCACAAGTCCTGCTCACTGTTTTAATCTCTACCCTCCTTACCACAGCCCCACAGGGTCACAGCACCTTGCCAACCGCCTTCAAGCACCAGTCAGGTTAGGCACTTACAGCCTAGAAGGAGACAGCCTAAGGGAGGGTGCCCAGCACCTGTGCTGGGATCTCCTCCCTTCTCACAGCACCTGCAAGGGAAGAGGGGCAGGGCAGCACCCACCTGCACTACAGATAGTTCTTAAGAGAATGGAACGCTTCCAGTCCAGCAGGGAGAATGGAACGCTTCCAGTCCAGCAGGGAGAATGGAACGCTTCCAGTCCAGCAGCCTCCTCCGGGGCTCAGCTCTACCTCACAGCACAGTCCTTGCCCCCACCCCCACCCCCCATTTCTCTCTCTCTCCCCTCAGGGGAACCCATAGCTCAGCCTAAGCCCCCCAGGCACTGCCCATGAGCTGCCCCAGGGGAAGCTCCTCTGACTCCCCCCGACTCCA
>NW_009259800.1:67777-141139 GCF_000687185.1 Egretta garzetta
CGGGGGGCACGCTCCTCCCTGGCGCGGGCAGGAGGGAGGCCTCCCTAGCTGAGGCTAGGTGGCTATGAGTACCCTGTGGTGTTTCTCGGGATTGTGGCTTCAGCACCTGCGTCCTCCTTGGCGCCAATAAATAAGAATCCCTTTTGTGGAAATAGAGGGTGTAGTGCTTGAGGCAACCCAGAGCAGCAGACCTTCCCATCTGATTTGCATTCATCAGGTGACAGTCCTCTCTACCTCTGCTGAGTAGGCAAGAGGAAGGAACTTTTTCCCTCCTAGGTTTCTATGCATAATATGAAGAGGAGAGATGAGGCTAGCTGTGTTCCCCATGTGGTGAAGCCCCTCCGGCAGCATCAGCGTGGTGCCTGTTGGTCTGTAGTGGTCTGTCCTTACTATGCAACAGGAAAATCTGATTAAATTGTGGTCCTTAGGCTCCATTTGTCTTTAAAATGGCAGTTTGGCCTGATGGTAGAATAGCAATATATAGTATTAGTTCAATTTCTTCTTTGCCAAAATAGTTTTCAAGTAAAAGGGGAAGGAAATTATAAATTTTGTGGTTTTCCTTCTACTTTGGCATTGCAACAGGGTTTTTTATTGGGTTTTTTTGCAAGCTAAGGCTTTATTCCTGAATCTAGCTGGGTAATTGACATGTTTTCAGGTATATTTTTAACAAGATGTGATGTAAACATCTCAAAAAAGAAGGTTGTAGTAGAGCAGATGATGTAAAATAGCTTGAAACTTGAAAGTTGTTTCCTTCTCATTGAAAGTGTATAGCTACTGCTCTGAGAAATCTCTTAACAAACAACTTTTAAAGATATGGCCTGTTACTATACATGAAAGTACAACAGAAACAAAAAGCTCCTGTGATCTTATGTGTTTGTTTTCAGACTGCTGGTGTGGCAGACCCTTGCTATGTGTTATGCAACAGTAAGGTCTGGACTCCAAACTTAAGGCCTTCTAATAAAGAAATAACTTTAACCTGACTTGCAAACATGTTATTCAGTCATATAGTGTATGTAAGTGATAAATAAAATGTTCCCCGCTGAGTTTACTTCCTGAGGGCATTTTATTATAGTAATCATCTGTAGGTCAAACAAAAGTCCTCAGGCAAATTTAGGATATTGACCCTCTTTGATTCTAGAGTTGCAACCCTAATTAATCCCTATTTCTGCTTAATAAGGTCTTTACAGCTGATAACTGTATCTAGTTAGTGTGCTGCTTGCCAGTACTGCAAATGAGCAAATTAAGCATAATGCTTCTTTCTAAGTAATTGCCATTTAATCCTGATTTTAAAAAGAAAAAAAACAGTAGCAGTGGTGATTGGAAGGAAGTTTTAATTTCATTAATACTACGATACCTTTTGGGGAAATAAATCATATGGTACGTTTGTGTATATTAGAAGTTTTGTGTCTCTGTACGGTAGTAGTTAAAGGACTAGTATGTCAACACAAATAAAATCTGTCCATATTGAAGTTGAGATTAAAACTTGCTGTTGATCTCTTTGGGCTCAAGATTTCACCAGCAGAGTTTTTGGAAGCGGTTGACCATGGGTAAAAGCAGCCAAACTCTCTTGTCTGGTAAAATGTGTATTTGCATTAAATGGAATGCAGAAAACACCAAAGCTAGGGAGTGTTCTCCCTTATGTTAATATTAAAGTTGGGTAATCCAACATCCAGAAAGTATCTAATAAAATCTTAAATGGCTTCTTATTCCTTCCTTTTTGGAACAACTCTGCTAGTATAAATATGCATTTCTCCTTCAGCCTCTAATATACGGAAATGCCAATAATGCCTTGTTCTCTAAAATGCATCAAGTACTTTCATACTGCATTCAGGTTTGTAAAAGTGCACTTGAGCTGATAAACAGCAGCTGTAAAACAGGTTGTGTTGAATTGCAACAGAAGGTGATTTTCCCTTATTGACCCAAAGGTTTTAAGAAACAGGCCTAGCTTTTTAGACTTCAGTTTTTTTCAATGAAGTTTTGGAAACTGATTATCATAGTGAATTTTAAAGTTTGTTCAGAAAAAGAATAGATCTGATCCCAACCAATAGAGAATCTGACCTCTTTATTTTGAAGTCTTTTGCTGTTTTAGTGTAGGACAAACGAAGCAGATCTCTGCTTGTTCTTGCCCTATGATTACTACTGTTAGATATGCATAGAAAAGGATGAACATTATTATTTAAGGGAAAATTAGCTATTCTTATGTTGTATTCTTTGCACCTAAAGGACAGTGGTAAGAGACTATATAGGTGAGTTTAGAGTTCTAATTTCCCCCAAATAAATAATGAAACCAGGTGTTTTGCTATTTGGGGCTTGGCTTCAAGTCTGAGAACGAGAGTTTTTCTTTTCCCTGGGGTATCTTCTAAGAATAATGCTTTCTTTTGCTTGAGGAAATATTTTTGACATACAAAGGACTCAGGGTGTGGGGAGGAATACATGAACAGTAAATGTTTTATGCTTCATGTCCTAAAATAGCTTTGCACTTTTAGATACTTGCCACAAGCTAGTAAGTCTCAACTATTGTAACAGTATATTTTGAAATGAATAAATAATTACAGTAGTCAGGACACAAGCAATGCATGGGTTTGATGTGGGAATGCAAAGTTTACTTTCCAGCAGTTTTTTCAGAGCTTTTTTCAGAAAACTCCTCGGAATACTTTCATGCATGCTTGCTGCCCTTGTAGGTGCAGGAGGTACCAGATCTTTATAGTTGGAAATTAACTTTATGTAAGTTTCCAGGAACATTTTTGAAATACTAGTTAATCTTCACTATTCCTTGGGGTTGCTGGAAGGGCACTTAAAAGTAAAACAGCTTGCCCTGCGCTATAGTGTAAACAAGTTGCTGCACACTGACTTGAATAACCAGTAGTACTGTCACCAGTTGCAGAATGCTGAAGGTAATAACTAGAGTCTTAATGTGCCTTATTTGGGCCTAAGTGGAAACAGTGCTGAAGCTGCACTGTTATAGACCTGTACATGGCACAGAAGGCTTCCTGCCTGAGTTGGACTTAGATACAAGGCTTTCCATTTGAGCTATAAAACACAAACAACACCTCCCTGCATAACACACTCACGCACAAGATGAATCATTATTTTTTTAATTTAGTGTATTTTAAGCAACTTTGTTAAGATATTTAACTCTCAGTTGTCAAGAAAGTTTTTTGTATGTCCCAATTTGCAAATAGGCAGTTCCAGATGAAAACAAATAGTATATTAATGATAAATATCTACATGCAACTTTTCATTACCAGTAAATAATGCAATTTTTGCTACTGACTGTATCCTGCAGAACATCCAGCTTGCAGGCTCTTTCTCCAAGGATCCAGTGACTGAGATGTCAGAGCCAAATTTCACCCAGTTTTTTAAGGTAATGTCTGAGAGTCATCCAAAAATGAGGGTCTGTGGGGATAGCATACTTATGATCAGCAGACAAGACAGTTTAGCAAAGGTGATCAGTTGTTCCTGATCCTGGTTGTAGGTAAGAATTTAAATTGTAATGTTGCAATTTATTTCTGTTTACACCTCAAGTAGTTAACTCTTATCTATGTTTAAATACCCAGAGTATGTTCTCATGGCCTTACTGGAAAACTGTACTTGCTATTAATGAACAAGTTAAAGTATGAAGTAATGCAAAACAAATTAACTTTAAAAACTCAAAATAATTGCCTAAGTCACTTCTGTTTGTTAATGCCTGTATTTGATTTACTGATTAAAATGTCACAAGAACTTTAATGGGGTTTTGCCTTTTATTTGAGCACACATTATTTGATCTGGTAGTGTTTTCAATTATACAGATGTGGTCTTGTATTAATTTGGATATCTCACTTCAGCAGTTAAAAACCAGCTTATTTTCTGTTCTCCTTAAAAGCCCCTCTGAGTCTGCCTTTTTTTCTTATGCAATTATTCTGATTTTTGACATGTACAAATCTGATGTTCCATTCTAGCCAATACAGCATTGCCTATATGGATTTAAAGCCTGTTTCTGTATTCAGAGCTTAAAAAACCAGATATTTCATGAGAACTGCCTTAAGTGCCACTTTGTTGTTTGAACAGGAAAAGACCTGCATGCATTATTACACCTCAAAAAGGTCTCATGTGACTTGCACAAATTTATTTTGCGGTATCTACAGCTGTATATTTATGAATCAGAACAGCATTAAAATGAGGCTGAGAAGAAGCCAGAATGCAGGATACTTCCACAAGCACATTGGTGTGCTTATTGGTGGGAAATGGCAACTGTAAATATCACTGACAGTGAGGCTTCCTTAATGCTTATGGCAGCCCTTTAGCCCTGGTTTAAGATGCCTCTGACACTTAATCCCAGGGGGTTTACAAGGAATATTAACAGATAGTAGCTATTTACTAAATAAAATGTTTGTTAGCTTGATATCCCAAAAGTGTAAGTGAGTAAATAGCAATATTTGTGTGTTATTCACAAGGGAAAAATCATAATGTAGCGAGGGGATCACAAACTGGGAAATCAGAATACCTAGATTCCTGGCTGTGGCTGATACTGGTGTGCTGTGCAGCCTTGGATGGGACACATATGGGACAATGTTTAGAAATTTTGAATTTACACAAATTGTAGCATCATGGGTGCCTGTCACTTTTTAAAAACTATCAAAAGTTTAAGTTTGTGTTTTTCATGTAGAAAATAGGTGTAATGATACTGGCATGCCTTGCAAGAGTTCATTCAAGGCTGTGAAAGGTTCTTTAATGTCAACTTGATATGCAGTTGAGATAACTCCCTGGCTTTTCTGAAACCAAAGAACCCACCATGAAAAAAAAAGAATGAAGGGAGATTTAATTTCTCTGATCTGATAATCAAGTTTGCTTGTTCATAATGTAGAAACATAAAGGATATTAATTTTAATCTTTTTTCTATCATAGAAACACTCCTAGAAGTACAAGAGAAGCAAAGTAAAAAAGTTTTCAAGCTTCTATTGAAAGGTAAGAGTCGATCTTACCAAAATGCTCTTTACATATTTAACAGCTTAGCAACAGAGTTGGAAAGTAGAAGCTTTAGCAGCACCCTAAATCATGGTTAAAAATTAGGTTGCTTTGCACTTATCAGTTTATATAGCAATGGATGCTAACAAATGCCTGATGTCAGTGAAATTTGAGGTGCCAAAGTCCATGAGGAAAGGAGACAAAGCTGATGATTTTGTTGGAAATTTGCTAATGTTATTACAGAAGGGCTTTAAGTATCACACTGCTGTTTAGTACATAAATTCCTGGAATAAAGGTAAAAGGGACAAGTGAGAAGATTGAGAGCACTGTCTGGTGAACCCTCAGATGAATAATAGCTTACTGTCTTAATCCACTCCTACTCTTGATGTTCATGTCATTACATAGTCTTAAAAGAGCTTTCTAGATAGGTGGACAAAGCATTATCAGCAAAAAGATCTTGTGCGCCAAATGACTGAATTGCACATGTTAAGAGTGGCTTTATGGTTCTGTTCTGTATGAGTTACATCTTTCTCCTTCCCTGCTCCACAGAGGAAATGAGGCTGCTTTTGCTGTTAAAAGGAAAAATAGCTGCTTCAGCACAGGGACAGGCTGAGATGCCAGCTGTTACACAGGTGTATTGCTTACAGCTATAACTGAAACATCAGTGTCTGCTAGCTACCACTGACCCTCCTTTTCTGTGGGATTTTCTCTAGGATCTGTAGTTAGATAGGAGGGTCACATTTTTTTCTCTGAAGTTGAAATGGGCTTTTGTCTGATTATTCCATATGTTGCGTATTCTGGACCATCCCCATCACAGATGTTCCTCTCCATGCATTAAAACTGGGTTTCAGCTCATTCGGCTTCAGCACTTGACTTTAAAAGGCAAACAAATCAAATCCCTTTCTTGAGGGTATAATGCATCATTTTCCCCTCTTGACTGTGTATTATCTTCTTTTACATCTGATCACATCATCAAAATCTAACTTCCTGCATCTGTGTTGACTAATTAGTGCCTTGGCTTTAAACCTCCTCCTATCAAAAATATACATTTTTTGAACTAGTCAGTATTTTTATTTGTTTTATACGAAGTGTTCTGAGTACATTTAATGAAAAGATGAAGTGTGATGATTTCTCTAAATTGGACACACCAAAGAGGAGTGAAAAGATTATGGGATGCAGAAGCAAATAAAGCAATGACTTAGAAGTCTGATCTTATCACTAGGAGCAAGTTGGGCTAGTGCTTCAGTGGCAGCAACCAGTCAGGTTGGACTAGGTGTAATGAGAGATTTAAATCAAAATCACTTTTGCTCAAAGCATTTGAGAACTGTCTGTGATTTGACTTTTAACCATTTGGAAATGCTGTTTCCCAGAGAATGAGGCCAGTCAAAACAAAAATGAGGGAATGAAAGTACTTTGTAGACTCATGAACAGAAAACAGATGTATCTTTATTTGGTGTACTTGGCGAAAACTCCACTCATCTAAGCATGGTATATCAGATAGGCCAGTCTCATTTTCTTCTAAAATAGTTTGGTACGTTAGAATACTTCTTTTTAATGTCATTAGTGTACTGGCTTTATTTGTACACAGGTCTTTGTGTTGCTATCGGATGTATGTAATGAGTCGCAAAGTATATTCATTCAGATCAATAAATGTAAAAACTAAGTGATAGATTTAAGACTGGAAGCAATTTAGTGTTAAGTATATGCTGTCATCTACTGGTCATACTGTGCAATCTTGTTTCCTGCATACAGCTTCACTCTTACTGGAGGAATAGGAGGTTAGCTAGAAGACTGTCTTTGCAACTGCCTTGATTGCTGTATCTCTTCTAGGTGATGAGAGGTGAAAAAATAACTGGCCAATTATATGAACAGATATTTTTTCAGGTTTTAAAGAAGCACTGAATTAGGATGGGATGGAAATGAAGGGCCACTGTGATAAGAGTATAACTTCAGAAATAACATTTAGTCCCATTGTCTTTTTTTACACTAAGGAGGTGGAGGCAAGTGGTAACTTCAGGTACTATGCATTCTGTGTATACAGAGGTGATTTGATTTCACCCAAAATGAGAACTGCTTTCCAGTAAAGTTGACTGTTTTAAACCCATTTTCAAATGTTCTTTGCTTGCATTCCTTGTTTGGTCATGAACTTCAGTGTCCAAAGTCGTGCCTGCAAGAGCTCATGTTCCTTTAGTACATTAAGCAATGTGATTAAATCTGGTTTTAATTGCAATACTTCAGATATGCTAAATAGAAACTTACACGTAGTAAAAAAAGTCTCTGCTACAGGACAGCTTAGCAGGTGATCAGCTGATGTGTTCTTGGGAAATCAGGCTGTCTGCAGGAATATAACTTCATCTGTCTCCATTGGAAACAACAGAGCATGGAGTCATTGGGCAGAACCTATTACTGAGCCTTTATTGGAAGAGGGGGGAAAAAGAAATGTTAATCAACTCTTGATTAAAATGTACGGCTCAATCTCATCAAACAGAGGAAGTCAAACCCTGACAAATGAGGATTTCCTAAATGAACTTTGGCTCAAAAACATAAATCATAAATTGCTAGGCTTGCTTTATGAACATGGGCTATATGAAGATTTTAGAGATGCCTTTTCTTATGCTCTAACTGTAACAGCAGTTGGAAAGGCAGCTTGGACAAGGTCGTATTTTTAAGGTCCAGGAGATTTCTCTATGCCCCTATTTTTCCTTACTGTTTTTTCATGCACATGCAGACTTTCATCTCTCCCTTCTTTGAGGAATGAAGACTCATACTAAAAATTTGAGTCCTGGTGATATTTCTATTATACTTTCTCTTACAGTTAACCTTAGACAGAATTAAATCTTTGAACAGCTACTGGTGTTCCTTATCAATGTAAACAGAGATCCATTCCAGCCATAAAAGCAGAAACAAAAGCAAGTGTGTGAGATTACAGATGAGAAGAAAGGTGTGAGGTGTAAAACTGTGGTTCTTGATGATGCCAAGATATGCCTGTGCAGATTTAAATTTTCTTACGGTACATGCCATAGTTTGTTACTAGCAGAATACTGGAAGCAGGCACTGCTAATGACAATCAGATCTCTGTATTTTCTGTGTATCATACTAACAACACAGTTGCTTTAGCAATAGCTAGAAACCAGCTACAAATAAAAAGACAATGCTCTTACTCTGTGAGAAATTTTAAGTGTGGTTCCTAACGCTTTATCATTAAAGCCATAAAGGATGAGGAATAGACAAATATTTAGCTTTTTAGCTTTTAGCTAATAAGCTTTATACCAATAAACATGATTCTAAGCTTGCTTGTAAACGGAATTTGAAGAATCTTGAAGGCAGCCTCTATGTGTAAAAGTCCTCTAAAAATTCTTAAAAAGATGAATCAAGCCCTGAATTTGCTTTAAAAAGTCTCTGTACAGGTTACCATTTTCTGTTTAGTGCTCTATTTATTTTCATATTTTTCTATGATAATATACATAGTGTTGCAGGATTTTTCCCATAAGGATTGAATATGTATGTGCTTTCTAGACCACAACCCAGATAACTTGCTCAAAGGGATAATTCCCTCAGTACCTTTCCAGTCACTTTATTTCTGAGAACTTTGTGCAAATCTGCCTGGGACAAAACTCTTCCACACCACAGCTGTAGTTCACTATTAATCTGGCCAGAATTTATTCAAATGTTACAGGCTGGTGTTTGGAGCAATGTTACAGGCCATGTTGTTCCAGTCTCTGAGTAACTTCTGAATTATTGTAGTCTTTGTCATGAAGAAACCTGTATTGCACTGATAATAATGGGTAAGAGTTTTCCAGTGAAACAATGTAATGATGGGCAAATTGAAGACAAATTGCTAGGGTGGGGAAATACATGTAAAGAATATGAAAGGCTTTCACAATTACAAGCAGTGTTTTCCATGCTCATATACTCTCTGCGACATTACCCACATAATCTTTTTTTAGGTAAATATTGTGTGATGTTACATCTAGGTTTGGAAGTTTGTTGAATTCACCAAACAAAACCTTCTGTGATTGCTTAGCCTATATGACTTGTGTACTTTATTTTACTACATTCAGTAGCAATCCACTGAGCAAGCGTAAATGCACAGCTTTACACAGACCTTCATGTTTGAAAATCAACAGGAGTACAACAATTCTTATTTTAGGCATATGTGCTGCAAAATCATATCAAATTACTGAGTCTTAATAAAAAGGAAGACAGTATCTCTCTGATAATGTATATCAAGAAGTATCTTTGTTCTGGATTTTTGAACATGACACTTCTGAGTATGTAATATCACAATAGAATAAACTTTTTGAAAACATTTGCCTGTAAAGCAATATGCACAAAATTACTTTTCTAGAGTGGCAAAGATGAGGCAGAACTTTATTTTTATATTCTGCTTACCTTTTCTGTTTGAGCAAATCACACTTGTTGCTCACCTGCAAGGTTGTTTAATTTCCAGTTTAATTTTTGACAAGAATTCTGTGGAAAACAATTTGTTCTAGATATTGGTATAGATCCTAATACTCAAATGTCCAGACAACGGAAGGTTCTTACTGTACTCAAGCTAGCCAAATTCTATATTAAATTTCCAAATTTACTTCTGGCTTTGTTTTCAGTAAAGATGGTCCTGATGGAAGTACTGCAGACATTTTAAGCATGATTCTTCTGGATGTGGTTTTGAAGTCACAACTAATGGCAGAAGAAAAAAATATCAGAAGAGGTCAAGAAGAAACAAGTGTTAGGATTTGGATTTTCAAAGCCACATAGTGGAGTCAAAGCCACATAGCAGAGTTAGGCTTTCTGGAAGTTAATGGGACTTGGCAGATGGCCCAAATTCAAAAACTTTATCGAAAGTGCCAGTGGCCTGTGTAATCCAGGACTGTCACTGGCTGAGCTGCAGCTATGTTATAGTTGTGGAGAACAGTATATAAAAAAGGAATCTAGTGTAAACAAGGACTTTGGGAGCAAGATCTGCAACTCCTCCCAGGCCCCTTTCATGACCCTGGGGACAATGGGTGGGTGCTTTGAACAGGCATAGTGTTAACTCACAGCAGGGCTTGAACTGAGGCTATTTATGAGTTTCTGCGGTAAAGATTAAGTGGTAGAAAAATTCCCATACTTAGCTGACCAAGCAAAGGAGATGAGATGCAGAAATTGTTAATTGAAACAAATTGAATTGACAAGACTATATTTAATGGCAAATTTGTCTTTACCAATGAAAGTAACTTAAATGTTGTCTAGGTACATCAAATGAACAGTGTTTTTTCCAATCTTGACATCTTCTGCAAAATATTTGATGTGTGACTTCAGTTTTTATTTACTTTTTTCGTAGCTCACTAGTAGTTATGACCTAATATATTGAAAATACATTTTATGTAAAAATACTGAAACTGAAATGGCCTGTAGTGAACATCAGGCTAAATATGTTGGCATTATGAATTACATTATGCATTTTCTTTTCATCTGCTAGCGTACCACCTAGTAGATAAAAAATATACTTAAGATTGAATCAAATGAAGCCCTTAATTTGGGACCTAATCTATTAATATTAATAAAGACAATACAAACTGACTTCTTGCCATTTTGAAGAGAGTAGTAAGTTTTAACAGACCTAAACTGGGTTAGGATTTCAGCTTAAGTAGGTCTTGTTGCTTTTATTATTTAATCTTGTGTACTTTGGTTAGTTATACTTTTGCCTTTTGTGATACCTTCCTCTTGACTGTAGATTTTGATCAACATGGTTTTAATACTGTCGATGTTTTTAATATGCAGCTCGCATTTAAGGAGAGAAAGTTTTCACCTTTTCCAGAACTAACCTTTTATCTTTAAAATGCAAGGCTGAATGATTTGGGCTTGTTTACTAGGCACAGGTTGAATTATGACCCAAATTTGTTACCTAGGAGCAGAGTGAGTTTGGCACCTTTTTTATTCCTACAATTGGTACACAAATTCCAGTGTCCTTCCTCAGTGGAAAGATTATCTTGAATTCAGTTTGGGAAGAAGTGCTCCATAATTTAGGCATGCCCCACCAGCCTACCAAGATGTCATTGCTCAGATTTCTGCTGGAAAATGCAGCCTTTCTTAAATAACACAACTGAAAGATAAATGGATGTGGAATAATTTAGTGACATGAAAGGGACAGGACTTTGGACACTTACCATAGCTTCTCCAATGCCTCATATCTGAGCAAGGAAAAATTGCTAAGTTCAGAAATGCCAGGGTCATTAATCAGCTCTTTGATGTTGAAGTGATGTGATATAATGTTCCTAGCTTGTAGAATATAGAATTTTGTTTTGCCTGGATCTGTCAATCTCTTTTGTTTGGTTCAGCCTCATTGCAAAATCCAGGGAATTAAAGTAACTGAATTCATTGATCTATTAATATGATTTCTGAAATACCACATAAAACAACATAACAGGAAAGGATGTATCTGATTGGAGTACTTCTTATGCAAATTGCATATGTAATTTACCCTTTGGCATTAGCTGAGCTGAGTGTGTATCTCTGCCATGGAAGTCTGAAGCTGCTGTAAGTCATGGGGCCTAACCTACTGTCTCTTGAAAGCAATTAGAGATTAGAGGACTCCCAGTTGACTTTGTGGAAGGATAGGGTTTTTTGGTCCTATCAAAATGGCAAAGGTTCCTATAGCTTTGTTAGTGTTGGGTCACATTAAATATTGTTGAATAAAATTGAGACCAATCCTCTGTTGTACATAAGACAGATGTCCACAATGAGGCAAAATTAGGAGAGGCGTCCTGGCTTGTTTTTAAGAAATGTAGCAGAGAAAGATCTAGAGGAGTTAGATACTTCTGTGGATAACAAAACTACCCAGAGATGTCATGTTTATGGCAATCTTCATCCTTTAAACAAACACGAAGACCAATTTGGAGCATGGAGGAGGCACCACAAAGGTGCCTATTGCTTATATTCCCTCTGAAATTTGAACACAGAGCACTGTCAGATGTGTATGAATAGTGACAATACTTAAACCACACATCTAATTTTGCCAATTTTTCCTCTCTTCTCTGATGAAGCAAGAGGACTTGAATTTTACAGAATTTTTCTCAAAAATGAAATGCATTTATGAGTCAAGATATAAAATGACATTTCTCACCAAGGCATTCACAGGAATATGATAATGTGATAGGATGTTCTCTGCCAACAGTATTAGCACTAGAAGAAAGCATTGGTGAAATTCAAACCTATTATCTAACTGAGAATGCAACTGTTTAACCTTCCTATGTCCTAAATATTTTAGCTAAGCAGGATTGGTCACTCCACACATGTTAGAAAATGCATAAATAATTAGAAATAGCCAAGGGTGTCTCAGTGTCAAGTAGTCAGTACTTTGCCAAATCAGTATGCAATACCATTTTTGCCCACTGCAGTTCTTCATTTGCCATCATATAATTTAAAAAATATAATACTATTAAACAAACCTGGTCTATAGTTGGAATAGTTTTCTGGAGTATTTTTATTCAGAAGACATCTGTTTGCAGAATTTCAGCATCAGCTTGCCCAAGTCCTCAGGGATATCCAGAAATTGGAGGAGAGTCTAAGATCACTTGTCTTTATGTGGTTTTTTTTTTAAAGTAAGTTAATCTTTATGCTTCCCCTTTCAATGTGCACATGGTGGAATGACAAGTGCATGTCCAGAGCCCACACTAAACTTGTCCAGAATGCTCACTACTTTTAATAGTGGTGCTCTTTCAATGACTTCCTTACCTGAGCAATATTTGCTGAATTTTTGACACAGAAGATCTGAAGATACTAATAACCACCACCACCACCCCCCCAAATAGTGAAGGCTATTTAAAGGTTTAAGTGAAGTTAGGTTCTGAATGAACCATTGCATGGGGTAACGCTGCTGGAAAGCAAAAAAGCAATTGATTTTATAAAAGCTATCTTTTTGCAGCATAGTGTTTTTCAGTATCTGCTAAAGCACCAGGAGGTAACAGGCTTGTGATGAGACAGGTGCAGGTTTTGCTTAATGCTTTCAAGAACTGTTCAAAAATCTTTTAAATGGCAGACTTCACCAATCACTTATACTGGCTAGGAATTGTATTCCATGTTCTAAAAATAAAAGCTTCAGTCCTGTGATGTTATGGTCCTGATTTCACATGAGTCACTCATGGAAAAATAAGACTGATAAGAATTTTAAGATAAATCAAGGGAACTTCAGCTATGATGTGTAAAAAAAAAAAAAAAAAAAAAAATTTTGCTTGAGTATCTTCTCTGAAGCAAAAATAGTTGACTACTCTTTAGCTAGTGATGAGTTACAGCCTCACAGAATTGCTACAGTAGTCCATTGTTCTCCATTCTGTATCATTGACTGAAGATATAGCTTTTTAATGTACCTAAATAGTCATAATTTTTAACAAATATTGAATAAAGTCCCCCAAGTCTTGCACAGAAAGGAATGCAGGTTGTCAATGTAGAATTTTCAGTATGGTTGCTTTTTTCCTTTTCTAAATGTGCTTAAAAGGTGAGAGAGATACATATAAAATCTGGTATGTGCATGTGGTTGCTTCTTAAGAATAATGCCTAGCCAAAGTCTCAGATTAGGACTGGGTAACAGTTTTAACTATACAAAGATATAAATTCCAGACCAGAAGCTCTGAAATATCTTCAGAAGATGAGCATGAACAGTAATGTGGAAATACGAGGATGTGGTGCAAAGCCAAATTCTCTTTGCATCCCATCCTCATACTCTCACTTCTAAGGAAAGCCCTATTTAAATGATGGCAGTAGTAGATGCTGACATCTAGTGGTTATACAGCATAGGGTATAGTTCAACTCGGTCACCTGTATTTTTCTAATGGAGTGTTGAAAGGGCTGAACCATGCTTCTCAGTGCTGCAGCTATGTAATAAGCTTTGGTTTTAAAACTCCAGTTTCTTTCAGTCTTCATTCTCTACTTGTAGAGGCTTTGTAGTGCCTAGTTTTAAAATAATTCTCAATTGCATGTTTCTCTAACTTACCCCAACATCATGTAGTCTAAATACTCTGCAAAAGAAAATACTTTCATCTTTGTGTGTTTGACATATTAATGTACATTATTATCTAATTTGAATGCAGTAGGAAATAATGTTTATTAAATTGCTTTATGCAGAAATAGAATGGTGTTATATAGAAGGCATTGGAAGCTTGCAGTCCTGACCAATTGTTAACAATTGTGTTCCAGGAGACTGAGACAAAATCTTGAAATCCAGTTCAGAGAAGTATGTTAAGAATTACCATTGGCTTTCCAAAAGCAATACTGACAATATATGAATGTGGTATTTTGTCAACCGTTAGTGCTAATACTTAAACCAATTGCACAAATTCATGGAGGAAACAATTAGAATCATAGAATCACTTGGGTTGGAAAAGACCTTTGAGATTGAGTCCAACCTTTAACCTAACCCTGCCATCCCACCACTAAACCATGTCCCTAAGCACCTCATCTCTCCTTTTAAATAACTCCAGTGATGAGGACTCTACCACCTCCCTGGGCAGCCTATTCCAGAGCCTGACAACCCTTTTGAAGCCCTGGTGCAGCTTTAAACCATTCCCCCTCATCCTATCATCTGTTACCAAGAACTGTTAAATTCAATCACATTTACTGGTTTGGAAGTTTCTGGAATCACACATTTTTGGAAGCTGGTGAAGAATTCTGAGAAGTATCATTATCTCTTCGCCTTGTTCTTATGCCTTTGCTGGGGCCATGACCAGAGACAGGGTGCGGGGCTACTATACCTTTAATATAACCTAATATATCATTGTTTATGGCTAAAGGAATAATATTTTTGTTTCCTAGGTTGTAACATCCTTAACTAAGTATTGCATCTATCTTTTTCCCATTTTAGTGCTTTTAGTGAGCTAATTTGATTTGTGTGTCACATTTTAGAGATGTACTTTGCAGTTCTAGCTAATGAATAAAAACGTAGAAAATGCCCCAATATAGAGAAATACAAAAGATTGCTGTATTTAAAATGCCACATAAATCCATGTTTCCTGGCATGCATGGGCTGCTGATTTAAAAATTGTCTAATGTGATTAACCATTTTCTTCATCTGTATTCTATCACTTGTGTTATGTCAGTTTAATTTCCTTCTATGGAAAGAGATCAATGGAAAAAGGAAATACAGAGAATGTCAAGACACCCCCTTTAGCACTTAATGCTGTTGTGTGCAGTATCTCAGCTAGCTAAAACTGGAAAAAAAATAAATCTATTTTTCAAGATTAAATACTGCAACATTTTAGGCCCAAATGGTGGCCAAAATCAGGCACCTCAGCCTCTACCTCTGTTTTCATTGTATAGTTTTGCTGAGATTTTAGATCTTTTCCTGTGTTATCAGAAAGGGTGTCAGTCACCTATTCCTTGATGTTTGAAGGCCTTATTCCACTCTGTTATGCACTGCTCAAGAGCATTGACACATAATCTTACAGCAGTTCTGTGTTTGCCAGCTGTTGAAAGTATTTGCTGTGTTATCTTAAAGCAAAATGAGTCATGATTTCTGTTGGTATGATTACATACATTACATTAGTTTTTCCAACTTGGATCCCAGCTGCAACTAAACTACATTTTTATTTGAAACTTTTTAGTGAATAATCTAGATCTGGAAATACCAAAGCACTTTATAAAATTGTATTGTTGGAAGAGGATGCTCTTAAATTCCTGGTTCAGGATTTTGTGTACAAATAACATTTTGTTTTTAAATGAGCTCTATCTTTACTTCCTTGTTGCTTAATACTATTTCAGTTTTCCTCTAATATTGAATCTAAATTATTTAACAAGTAAGAGCTGCAACTGCATTACACAATTAGTTAGCTGTCAGACCATGATTAACTTCATTCCTTTGTGATCAAAAGGGTAAAAAAAAATACGTGGGTAGAAAGGACCAAATCTTCTGATTAACTGTGCACTAGTCATTGCAATTGACATTAGAGGCAGTAGAAATAACCCTATTTTTTTAGTATTTTCCTTATGGATAACAGACTGTAGCAGGAAAGGTGGAAACCAAAGTGCAGCAAAGGTGTTAACATCCCATTTTATGCAAAGTATGGAACTGCATCTCCTATTCAGAATGGAATGCTGTGTCATATACCCCCTGATGCCCTTGCTATGCGTATCTTTGTAACACTCCTATGAAGGTAATCAGTGCTGTTTTTTCAATGTCCAATGGATTGAGAACTGAGAATAAAGATAAAATACAATAAAGGACTTAGTTGGCTGCAAGTCAGGCCTTTCCCTGTGTGATGTGTGGGACAGACTGGGGAGACAGCTAGTCACCACAGTTGACCAGCTACCTAGAGCGAGGCAACAGGAGCAATTCACAAAAATGAACTCGTAATTCCATCCAAATAGTTCTTTAATCACGTCTGCCAGAAAGGGCCTTTATACCTCCATCTGTAGCCATAATCTTCACCTCTCTTCCAGTGGTTGCATTTCTTTCATTTATTCCAAGGAAATGAATGAAGTTCTCTTTCTTTTAAAAATTTGCAAGCAGAGAAGTAAAAGACAATGGTCTTGCCATCTCATACCTTATTATAACAAACTGTAGCATTAATTATCCTGCCTTCTGACAATGATTGAAACTTGTATTTCTTTTTTCAGAAGAAATTCTCTTATTGCTAACTTTCTACAGCTGTGCTTTGAGCTTCACCACTATGAAGGAAAGTTTTTGTGCCAGAGGTAGAGGGGGGAAAAAGAATACCCAAGTCATGCTTGCTAATATAGCTGCAAAATCTGTGGAAAGGGGAAGCCTTTGTCCAGTCCTTAGAGCAAGGATTCATTTTTGTATTTCACTTGAATTCATGATTGAGTAAAATACAAAACAGACCTTGGAAATGAAGCAAACCCCATATCTCCAACCCTGATATGAATGCCCAAACTACTGTTTCAGTGCACAGTGATTGTACAGTTTTTACCTTTCTGCTTTTTGGATTTTCAACATAGTTGCAGTAGAAAATGTGAACCATGTCTTATATAGAACAACATACAGGTCTGGGTCTCCTCCTGGAAGAAAATGTGTATGGATCAGATGCTCTTATGATAGAAATGTAACCTGTATCTCCTAGTTCCTGGATTTATATTGTAATTACACAAAGATTGTATAATAAAAATGTGAAATATGTGGGCTTCTTCTCTAACTTAAAACAAACCTGCTGTTACATACATACTTTTTTTCCTGTGGAGCCCAGTACTGTCCATATCCAGGATTAGTTAATAGACTGAGGCCCTAGTGGGAATCCAACAAATAAAAAGTTTCTAGACCTCAGTTGGGTTTATGCATATATCTAGATCTTTTGCTCCTATTCCCTGGTGTAAATAGAATAACTTGATGCTGAAATAAAAAAGTGGGGTTTGACAATGAAAGTGAAGTGAGGAAGTTACATAAGTATGTAGAGTGTAGGCACTTCTAGGGCTAAAGAGCCAGATAATATTTTTTGACTAAACGATAACTTAAATACAACTCTCTAACATCAATGATCAAAGCAACTGCCAACTAAACGAATTCTTTTTTGTTGCAAGCAGGTTCTTTTAGGCTAATGCTGCTGCAGTACATACACGTGGCCACGAGGTGGAGCTACATACAGTGATCAGAGTCGGGTTTTGTGCTATGTAAGCTTTCAAAGGGTTTAGTCACTGTTGTGGCAAGTATATTTGAGAATGGCTTTTCACTGTCTGAAGTAATCTGAAAATAATGGCTGTATACTCGTTAGTCGAGAGATTTTCTTTTTCCTTTGTAGTTGAAAAAAGTGGAACGGTGGAAAAGGACATGCTTGAATACCATTTGGTCACCAAAGCCGAAATAAACTGCAGTTTCAAAAAATAATTTGAGAGTTGTTTGTATACTACCATGAGACAAATATTTGTGACCTTTCAGAGACTTTCATTAGCATGGTATTTAAGATATCCAAAAGATTCAGGTTCCGGTTCCTGTCCTAAGACTGAGCATTCTACGTTTAAGATGGGTTGTTCTCCTAATAACTAAGGTGTAAGATGGTAGGTCATTGCTTGATTCTGACTTCAGAAACTTCCCTGAAATATTGTGTCAAAAGAAGGACTTGGTAATTGAGGTAATGTTTTTATTAGACACAATATACCTAATGACATGATATACTAAGAAAACAGGTTGTCCTTCCAGGAATGCAAGCTTCTCCAGAGATATTTTATAGCTGTGGACTTGTAGGCCAGAAAGCTTGCATGCTCTTCATCAGTGTACTTGTATCATTAGGGCTATCACAAGTATGACATTATAACTATTTCCTAATTAATACATATTTTGGAAAAGTTTTGCATTACACGTTGTACCGAAAGTTATGAAGTCTAATATGATTAACTTAGGGCTCCCCATTGCAGTTTGTCTTTCTCTTACATTTCTCTTCTCTTCTGTCTCACGTAATATTAATCTAAAAAGTCAATATATGTCCTGTTTCCCAGAATGCAACTGTTTGTCAGAAAGAAAAGACTGTATTTTGCTTATTCCTTCATACCTAAATGCTACATAGTGTATATTCTGAGTTTGATGTTGAATGATGTGCAACATGTAGTAGTATTTCCAGTGTTTATATGGCAAGCCAGCTCTGAATTTGTTGCTATAGAATATGTAATGTCATTCAAATATAATGTTCTTTTCCCTTCTGTCATCTTAATGCATATGTGGCATTCCAGAGCAAGGTATCTATATATTTTGGCAGCCTCTAATGGTGAAGTAGTGCGCCTGAGAACATTCTTATGTAGAAGGTAGATAGCCTGATTTTTCTCAGAAGCCATGCACCTGTAGCTTATTTGTGGTTGCATCCACTATACAATAAGCATAGTTTTGATGCTGAGGAGTTTACAGTCATGATAACTGAGAATTCTTTGTTACTCTGAAAATGATGGCATGGGTACTGACAACAAATACATGGCTGAATGACCTGGAGTAGTTCAGATGTTGTAGTGCTCCAGTTATTTCTTGTTATTTCAGTAAAGGAATGACAGTTAAGAGTTCTGTCCTAGGGCTGCATGTACTTTCTCCAGATTAGGTCAAATTTATACTATACATAACAGCGACTGTAATTTTTTCATCATATGCCTACATATCGTTTTGGTTCATGTACACATAGTTCTGGAGGGTTTTCAAGTTGAAATAATCCAATGGATATATTGCATATGCTATCCAGCATAAGCTTTTGATACTTATCCACCATTAATGTGCCCAGTACCTAGGCAGGCTATAAGTGCAGCCCATGGGTTTGGCAGCTGTAGCCATTTTAGAATACTGAAAGAGTAGTCTGCCATGAAATACACTGAAGCTTAGTGCTTACTGTAGTTTCTCTTGGAGCAATTTTTGGTGTGTTTGGTACATAGGAGTGGTTGAGGAAACAAAGTATAATGATTTTGAGGTAGGAGAAATATGATGCGCCTCACTTCTAAAATGCAAATGATGCAGAGATTCTCTGATTAGAGAACCGACGGTGTTTTGCTCATGTAATCAGAGTGGTTTGAGGAGCACAGTCTGAGACTGACGTAGTTCAGAAACCAAAGGATCTTCAAATACATAAAGGTTGGCAAAGAGAAAGGGATTAGGCTCTTCCTTTTATCCCCTACAGACAGGATGAGCAGTAAGAGGTGTGGGTTGCAGCACAAAGTATCCAAGTCAGGCATTAAGAAACACCTTCTGATGGAAGTAGAATGAAGCATTGGAATAGATTTCCTGCGGTGAAACTGCAGTGTCTCCAGTGTTAAAGGTCTTTAAGTACAGGTAGAGAAACATTTATCTGGAGTGACCTAAGTAGAGCTGCTCTTGCAAAGGACCTAGATGACCCTTGTGGTTTCTTCCAGCCATAATACTTTATGGAGGTTTTTGTGCACAGATTCCAGCTGGGCTTCACCTGATTAAGTGGAAATGACCCTTCCTTGCAAGTTTGGTGTTCAGTTCCTTAAGTTTGTTAGTGTAATCACTCAGGTATGCAAAGCAAGGTATTCAAGGGCTTTTGGGGTTTCTCATACCTCTTGCATTCGAAGCATTTGCTTGCCTTAAACTTGATGGACTTTGTCCACATCCTTTCCCTGCTTTCCACTTCCCAGCTCCTATTAGGCTTAATGCTTTTCGTTTGCTGTATCTGGCACACACTAGCCCCTTTTATCAAAGGACTTTCACACCTGAGGCCTCCAGTCACATACTTGCAGTAAAGTAACAGCTTAAAAGCAAATCCTTTTAAATCCTGAGGCCAAACACCGTAACAAACATATCTTCTCAAGGGATCAGTTTCCAAATGTGCTTTTGAACCTAAGTCCCAGCAGGCATTTGGCTTTAAGTGTGTGATAGGGCTTTATTTATTTATTTATTGTAGAGCCATCCCCCCTTCATTGTTCCTGTCTCAAGATGTGCTATTTAAACCTGCAGCTCTGGTGAATTCTGCCATTGAAGTGTAGATTAGCAGAGTGCTGCTGGGTGGTGAAACATTGCAGGGCAAAAAGACATATCAAAATAAAATCTTATGAGAAAGTGTCAGTTACAGGGAGAATGAGTATCTCTTGTTTCAAGAGAGAGGGGGAAGGTAAATCATGGCTTTGAATCGAATTTCTTTGACTATGTGCTGTATATGGTGCAAGGAGCTCAGGCTGTGGCAATTTGAAGGAGATTATAAAAATGTGAGTGATCTTTGTGAAATATTGTGCAAGACGTGCCATAAACTACTTCAAGTTGCAAAACAGGTCTCATATAGTGAGGTTACACCTGCAATATTTTTAAATAATGTGTCTGGATTCTGCAGGTCAGTTTGCAAACTGGTACCTGCAAAATATACTACATGCCTTAGGAGACAGCATACTTCCTTGTGTGTAAAATTATTACTTGTACTTGCAGATTAATGTTAGCGCTTTGAAGAGCCTGTTCAGACATGCAGATTTGCAGTTTGCAATTAGTTGACGACTTCTGTATTTTTTGTGGGTATTATTGCTCAGGACATTTAGTTCAATGGTAAGTTGTTTATATAACATCACAGTTGTTTCAGTCCATGCTGAGTATTGCCAAACTATAGAACGAGATCAACCCCACAGACAGGAGCACAGTTCCCTGAGGACAGGGCTATGTACTAGGTAAGGCTTCATTTTAATCTTGCTCTTGTCAGCTGTATCTGCTGACAGTTTGTTTTCAGGTGACTACGTACCATAATACCATCACTCACATTCTTTTCCTTTCTCTCAATTAAGCATAGTCACGTTAGGTTGTTGTTCCTGTTTGAGGGCAGATATCGAGTAATCATAATATGAAGTCATAAAAAATGGTGGCACAGTTTCTTCTTTTTTTGGATCATTTTTATGCCTTGCAAATCAGAGCCACTCAGAAATTCAGTAGCTGCTCACGTTCTCTTATTCTAGTAAATCTATCTTTTCATCCTTCTTTTTCTCTTTCACTTTTAAAAGAGGGTTTGTTTTTTCATGCTTAAAGTACTAAGCAATCTCAGTTCTCCCCCTTTCCCTGAAAATTCCTTTATTCTCATTTTACTGAGAAGAGAAAGGATTGTCAGTAGAGACAAAAGTTAGAAAGTCCAGTTCTGTAATTCTGTGTAAATCTATCCCTCCAAATACCACTTTTCCATTTGCCTTAAATACCCTTTGACACTTTCCAGACCCCTGACATAATTTTGTTACTCTGTGTCCTGTTGTTCCCCAGCTTGATGGAGGTGTCAGCTGAAAATCTGGGACTTCCCTTCAGTACATTTTAAGACCAAAACAGCCCTTAAGATTTGTTTCTAATTCAACTCTTATTCACACATGCAAATATCTAGCTCAATTTATCTGATGCTTTAAATTCAAGCTAGTTAGTCTGTTGAAGAGAGAAGTTGAAGCTTTGATTGCAACTGATGCTTGATGTAATTGGCTCTCAGCAATTCAATTTACCCAGCTTATAAAATGTTAATTTAGCTTCTCTTTGCAGACCAATGCTTTTCAGTTTGGTTATTCTTACACAAGATACAATAGTTTGAAATATGTTATTTCAAGAAAGTAACTCAAGTTAACTATTATAGTGAAAAAAGTGCAGTAATTCATTAAGACATTGAACTCAAGAAGAGCAGGCAATTCTAAAGCTGTATGTGACTTTTAATACAATTACTTAGAAGTATAAAGCCCTGTAAAAGTATTATGAACATTTTTTTAACAAAAGAAGGAAAACAAAAACAAATGCTTAAAGCTAAATGTGCCACAAACAACATGATGAGCCAGAACCCTGTCTAAATTTTTGCCATGTTGAGGGTTTCCTAAATGAGGAGTGTAAATTAAAAAAGTATGAGTGATTATTTATTCCAAATCTTTTGCACCAAAAGAGGATGACTGTAGTTCAATCCTTTCTTCTTAAGAATCAGAACCCCAAAGGCAATCTAATGTAGCCTGAAGCAACAGATTCATAGTAATATTAATAGCCATATGCTCCATTTCAGCTAAGTACCCCACGGCAATGTGGTAATCCTCCCCAATTCTGAAAGTTACATATAAGTCTGTAGATATGAAAACTAATATAAACTGAATCTGTAACAGAACAGAACAGATTGTAACTAAGTTGAAAGCACGTCCTTTGGGTACAGTCAGCAGAGGGGATATCTGTGGGATATTGAAATGTAAATTAGTTGTAACACAAAGTCTATTGTGTCATTAATTTGTTTGATGGAGTTCAGATGTATATGTTAGTATACCTAATTTCCCCCCTGTTTCATCCCCTAAATCTAGTCTACATTTGGTTAAAATGGTAATGAATGCTGGTTTAGGTAGCCTCATATTCATTACAATATGCAGTAGATAGTTTTCCCATAAGAATACAGGTCTAGCCGTAAGTGAAAGCCTTTGGCCTCTTCTACAGTGTAATTCAGATCATAGTTCCAGTACAGGTTGTGTCCAGATCATGATACAAAATAGCTTTGTACTATCCTAATAAACAGAACCAAGCTATATCATGGGAAATATGCTACTTCGCTGTCTTGTGTCAAAGATGTCATAAACACATGGGATTTTGACTCTTTTGGTCTGTTCATTTTTATTCTTTTGGTCTTGTCAAGCAGTATAAGCATGTCCCCAGAGAAGATATCTTCCCAGTGTCTCTTTCAAGTAGAACAGTTCTATTATTCACTTGCTGCAGATTGAGATTTTTTTTTTTGAAGCTGCAACTAAGAAAGGTAAATTTTGAAATAAGTTAAATGCCAAACTTGCTGAAATCAGTGGAAGAATAAAGCCTTCTATATGTTACTGGCTGTCTTTCTCTGAGAAACATTAATCCTACAAAAACCCCCGTGAAAATGTAAATAAAAGAAATGACTGCGTGACATGCATGAGCACAGGTGCTTGAACATTCTTTATCTTTGTTCCCAGTGTTTTTGTTTTAATTTTCTTTATATTCCCATTCTCCCAGCAGTCTCTGCATGTTAAACCTGTAAAAGTAAGAAATTGCTCTCAGAAATTTGTCCCAAGACTCTATTTCTTTAATTCATCCAGTGTTTCAACAGGAGTAGGATTTTTAAAAATGCCCAAGATGTTTTTGAAAGAGACACAGGAATGTATTTAAGTTTCCAGTGAGCATCTGCTGTAACTCACCTGAGTTTCACTAAATAGAGAGAGCTAAAAAGTCACGTTAAATATACATTGCTTTGTATCATTGTGTAATTGTGGCCACATAGGGGCAGTGTTACCAGTCTAACATTCTCCAAAGCTGAAGTATACATCCCATGGTGGATGCTAACACATGAATGATTTTTACAAGATTAATTTAAAAAAAGGAATAAAAAGACGTTTCTAATATTTTTCCTTTCTTAAATTTCCTACTGTCCATGGGAGCTAAATGTACCTTGGAGAATCCCATCTAACAACACTCAAGCATACAAATGCCATTGCAGTTAGGGATATAAATGCTAAACAGACTTCCATTAAGTAAAATAAGTAGAGTATAAATTAAAAAATGAAAGATCGATCTCCTAACAGTGCATTTGCAAATACTGTACTCTCCTCTGGGATGTTAGTGGCATGATTTCAGATAAAGTCAATGCAAACTAGATATCTAATAATCCAGCCAAACATGCCCTTAATTCATATTTTGTGTTGATAGCCTAGTTCACAGATTCCTTAGATTAGGAGCTCATCTTCTTATCTTTTTAGAAACTAATAGCATGGTCCTTTTAACAAGGTAAGTTCTTATCTTGCTCAGATGGCATTCTCAGGGCTGTATCGCCCCTTCTGCCCTAAACTATTGAGTTTAATGTCATTGTATTTATAATGATGCTCCCTGCCCTTATCCCACATTCCTTTTCCTGCTGTCCTTTCTTTGATGTAGCTCATTTTGTTGTCATACAGACTATATGCCAAATGTTCATTCAATGATGATTATTTTAGATCAAGGGTTATTTTCCATTGGCCTTGTTAAAAAAGATAGTAGGGGAATATTTTTTTTTGGTGGTTCCACCACAAAAGTAGCTGTAAAGAAGCAGAAAGAGGGGGATTCTGCAAATCATAACACTTTTGTTCACTTGCTCTTATCAGTGAGTTTAAAGACAAAGGCAAAAAATAGAAAAGAGGTTACTTGGGGCTTTTTTTTTTTTTTGTGTTGGTGTTTTTTTTAACCTTTAATGAAGATATGGTATGACAAAATGAACTAATTTAGTCAGTGGAAAGGTCAGCAGACATTCACAGGAGCCCAGTAACTTCCTATGGTTGGACTTTATTAGACAGACTTCTAAGTTTCTTTCAGGAACTTTCACCTCTTTCTTTGCTAGCATTTTCTTTGCTCCACACCGACTGACTAACTTTATTCTTTTAAATTGTTGAGCTGATTAACATAATTAGGTTAAACCTGTTTTAGCTGCTTTGTTGTCAGAACTGATGAAAGGACCATGAGCCCATATGTATTTTCTGGTCAGCAGATCCAATAAAAGACACTACTTCTCCCTGCAAACCTTGCATTCAGTGCTGTTTTGTGGTGATTATGATTTGGGTAGAATTGTGAACAAGTCAACAAAAACTTACCTGTGAGAAAGCAATGTTACTTGACTGCGTATTTAAAAGTATCCATTTATATGCTTTTTTAGTATTATGTATTTTAATGTTTGTTTATATGTTAATATTAGCTATAATATCACCAGTTCTCTTGTGTGCTCTACCTTTCAACCAGGAAGCCTTCTAGTGTAGTCTAGTGTGGGGCCAATGAGAGCCCATGCTGCCACTAACCTTCTAATGAAAAGGGCACACAGGGAATCCAGAGAAATGGATGCTGTACTGGTGATATAATAAAAAGAAACGCAAGCAATATAGAACATGAGGAGGAGAGCTGGAGTAACTGTGGTGGATGCGTATGAAACCACTTTTAATAAGAATATCCTGTGTCTTCTCCCGCATCCATCCAGTAACTGCTTGACTGAATAGTAATAACAATTTCAGCCAGGCACAAACAAGTATTCTCTCCTTATAAAATAGAATCCATGTATTTCCTATATTTAGGAGTTATATCCTGTTACATCAGTCAGGGAGCAGTCACCCTGCTCACCCTTAGAAAGAAAAGTTTCCATGAAAATTATAATCTTTTAGAAACCTAGGAACAACAGAAAACAGGAAATTAGAATGGAAATCATTCCAGACTTAGTAATACAATGTATCAGAACCTCAATTATGGTTCTGATTGCAAAGCTGTATTGAAGTCATTGAGCTGTATCCAGTTACTGCTGATAAGACTGTAGTTCAAAATGATCATGGATTAAATCCAGCCTCCATGGCACTAGCTCAATGATTACTGTCAATTTATAGTATTGATATTAATATTAGCAGCTCTTAGGGTCCTCAGGGGTCAGGAGACAGTGCTGATTAGACACCTTGTAATGTATGTTTTTTAAATTACAGTTTCAGAATTTAATTTGATATGAGATCAATCAAAAGAAAAATCAAATACTTTTTAAAAAAAGAAATATGCTGCAATAGTATGTGAGAGATGGAGAAGAAACTTCAGAACTACAGCACGTACCAAGCCTGCAGGAAAGGAAGATCACTTACCTCTAGCTGCTGAATGGCATTAAGGTGTCACAATGCCTGTGGTAAGCTGCACGGAACCAGGGAAAGGAGCAAGAAGCTTTGCCACCTTTTGATTTCTCCATTTGTTATATACCATCCATTTGTGTTAGTCCTAGGTTACTTTGATTGGAATCAGAAGCTCCCTTGTGAATAGTGTAGATATTGTGTATAGAAACATGTTTAGCTTTTCTTCACACGTACAGCAGTATCTACATTCCTCAAGAAATCCTCTAATTCAGAGAAATCTTACAGTGACATCTAGACTTAGTAGAAAGCACTCCACGTCCTTTAATTTTTTTTTACCCTCAGTATATAAAATAATTCTAATTTTAAAAACCTACATTTCTTTTCAGACACAGTTCCTTTATACTAAATCTCTGTATGTGGAAAGCAAGTGTTAGACTTATTGCACCCACTTCACTCCTGTTTGATTTACTGAGCGTTCCTTAGTGCTTTACAGAGCTAAATAAAGGGCTAAATTATTGCAGCTCAGTTGTGGAAGGGCAAGAGACAAAAAAAAAATTGGTGAAGAGAATCAGAACAACTATATTCTTGACCTCAACTTTCCTAATTTCTTGATTTTTTTTTTAAATTTTAAGTACATTGTCCTTGTATTTATTATTTTAATATGACATGCCAAAAGGATGCATGCAGTGTAAGTAGTCCTTGCTTTTAAATTTCCTAGAACAGCAACATAGAATCAGAAAGTAAGCTAAGATAGTAAAGTTGCTTGATTGGCTGCATTTTAAGCCTGCTTTATGTTGGAGTACAGAATAAATGGAAGGTGAGAATATCCTGAGAAAGAGAATGTTACTGTCTTGTCAGAGGGAGGATATTTACAGATTGGTATGGGAAGCTGATATTACTGTCATTTTGTGGTGAAATGTAGGCTTTCTATTTCAATTACTATCTATCTTCAAGTACAATTAAAGAAAAACAAAAATGAAAATGAAGCCCAAAGCTTTTATTTGATGCTATTACCAGTTGGTGGTTTCTGTGTGACTTGTTTCTGAGAGGCTGGCCCCATTGGTAAAGATGCCTAGCATGGTCAGAATTTTAGCACTAATGAGACCACTTGCTCTCTCTCTCTCTTCCTTGTCCTAGTATTTATGTAATATTGTCACCTGATACCTTTCTCTCTTTTAAGGAGAGTTTAAGAAGTTCTGGTATTATCATACACAGGAAAGCTATGCAGCAGCACAGACAGCATGCTAGGAAATAGTTTCACATCATCTTGGCTTTAGATGAGATATAGCCATTTCACAGGAAAAGCTCTGTTAAAATGTTCCTGGCACACATCTGTATTTCTTTCTAACCTTCCTGCAAACTATTGAGCTGTTCTCTAAAGCGTATATGAAAATAGCTTCTCTTAATGTTTTTCTTAAACCTTTGGAGAGCTGACCACATGCTTAACTTCCTAGCTCTCTTACCTGGATTTGGTTTCAGTCATTCCAGCTGGCTGTTTGTACTAAATACAATCATTCTAAACAGCGGTTGTTTCTTTCATGTTTTCAAAATGCACAGTATATGATCTTTATCTGCTTCACACGGGTTCTGCAGTGCCTGTAACTTCCTGGATGAATGGTGCAATTGTAGAAGCAAAATATTGGGATCCTTAGAGCGACAATGTGGTCCAGCAGGTACAGCCTCTGGTGGATGTTGGGAACCAGGATTTCTATTCCTGATTCAGTCACTGACCTGCTGAGTAATCTTGGGCCAATCACTCTTTATCTCTTTCTACCTCTGTACCTCCAAACGTTTGTCTGCTATTTAGATTGAAGGAAGTGGTAAAGGGAGAGCGCACTATGCTAGGAATAATTATCACAGAATAAGCATGCTATTTTCTAGAATGTAATAGCCTCAGAAAGACATTTTCAAGAATTATTATAGAGGCTGGTTATTGACTATAATTAAAGCCGTGACAGTTTCTGTCTCAGAACAATTACAGTCTAAATAGATACACAAAAGGGAATGTGGTAGAAGTAGAGGAATAAAGCAGCTTACTTCAAGGCTCATAGCAAGTCAGTGGCTATAAGGATTCTTGTTTCCTCATCTTTGTCAGCTGCTCATAATGTGTTTTCTGCTGGACTACCTAGCTACTTTGGGTCAGATTCTGTCTTATTAATAATACATAATGGTATCATAGAACAGATTCACTTGGTCCTCCGGAGAAACTACTACAAAGAGTATCTTTAAAAAGATGATAATTTACCTTTGGCTTTTGACTTAGTTTGTTCTCTACTTACTAAATATTGTTCATTAAAATATGTAAAGACTACTTAACACCTTTTATCTGAGAATACCAAGGAATGTGATAAATATCAATTAAACTGCAAATCACACCTGATAAGTAGCTGGTAATTATCCCCATTTTATAGCTGGGAAAATAAAGCAGGGATTGAGTTGTTTAATTTCCAAGTTTTTCTCTGAGTGGTTTATATTGGCATGACAGCTGAGTGTCCAGCCCTGAAATTCTAACTGATTTTATGCTAATGCCATACTTCTGACAGGAAGCAGTGGTCTTCTGTAACATAACACACAATGTAAAGCATGCAAAAGCATTATTGAAAAGATGGCTAATGTTGGGCTGCAAGTAGACTTCAGAAACTTGTGCATAATGTTACAGATTAAGAATTGATAGAAGTGTTTCAGCTGGCATGATAACCTGTTGCATGCAAATATAGTGGGATACAGGCTTTTGTTAGAGGCTTAATGGAACATCAGACTTTGCACTGGTCTGTAAAGTTACTTCAGCTTCAGATAAGGAGCTCAAGGCATAGTGCTTAGTCACTGACCGTTCACTGCTTTGGCAGTTTATGTAAAGATAGTCTTGCTTTTTGCATTGGCTCATAAACATGGCTTTAGGAATGAAAATAATATGTTGGAAAAAGTACTGATATCTCAAAGAGCTAATTTGTGTTCCAGTTGTTTCTACATACGATATGCTGACCATGATGATTTTTGTGTTAACTTACTTAAAAATAGAAATTATTATAAAAAAATAAGATAACTAAAGATGTTTGGGAATATTTGAATGTTACAACCCCAATGGCTTCAATCTTTGTTGTCATGCCAATGCATGATTGAGAGAATGGAAGAAATGATGGAAAAGTGAGCATAACCTTCTGTTCTTTAAACTCTACTGGAGGATGGGGTATTTTGTGTTCCTTTTCTTGATGAAGGTTAAATCTTTAGAATTGTGAGCTCTACTCCAAATCTTGAAATGAAGGAAGGACAAAGAGGATAAAGGTAGTAAAAGAAAAAAAAGCGGAAAATTGCTAAAATATGTTTAACTGTAAATTTAATGTGTAAATTTAAACAACTACTTCAGTGTATTCAGCACAATTTTCTTTGGCTTTATTTTGAAATCCAGATAAGAAGCAGCATGAAATTCAGCACTTAGTTGTTCTGTTCTTAAGGCAAGTCTCCTGCTTCTCTCTAGCTCCATGCTAAAGTGCCTAGACGTAAAATTTTCCCTCCATGAATCAGGATGACAATTTAAAATCTTAAACTTTTTCAGAATGGCAATCTAAAGCACTGAAAAAAATCTGAAGAAGAAAATGCCCATATGACACCAATCACCATTTAAGGATTAGTTACATCCATGCAAACCTTAATGAAATCAGTGGAGCTTCCTTGGAGCATTATTTTGGTTTTTGTAGTAGAATAAAACTGTGTTTGGACATGGTTACAAGTCCATACATGAATCCTATAACTTCAATACAGATCAAATTGATTTTCCCAATCTAGGTAATGACCCTAAAGACACTTAAATGTGCAATGTAAAATAAACCTGCCAGTCTAGGAGAGGCCTTTTAAACTGCTGTTACTCATCTAGAAACAAGGACACAGTGTGTACTGTTAAATAACAAGAAAACCTACAATTTGCAGCCTTCCAGCGTGCTAGACAGCTCTGAGACACTGTCTCTGTGACAAACACACACAAAAAGGTTCTCAGCTGCCTCTTCCTGCTTCAGTGTTATATGTGGGCTACAAGAGTCTCTCAGAAGTATAGCCAGAGCCTACAGGAGGTTATGAACAGTAGCTGGATGGAGAGAGCTGCTAGAATCTTTGCTGAGCTTGCAGCTTTAATTTTGCACCTGAACTGTAGCTGAATTGGAACCACTTCTGTTTCCCAAACTAAACTTTGTAAGTCCAAAGTGGATTTATTCCAAACCATAACTAGAGGGTCTTATAAGTCAAGTTTTTCTGTCAAGCCTGAAAAATATAATTTCTGTATTTTTATCACACCCCAAAATATAAACCAGTGGAAACAGGCTGTTTTTCCCTTTACCATTTTTCCAAGTTTCAGATGAATTTTGAGAATGGAATAGAATTGATAGGACCTGCCTAGTATCTGCTGCTCTGAATCAGCTTTCCTCTACTTTGGAGTATACATTCCGTTATACCAACTGTATTTGTGCAGCCAACAGCCCCATGATCATAAATAAAGGAAACTCATGTCTAAGTGTATCTGAATTCTGGTGCTATTATGAGGCCTTGTACAAACTAAAAGACTTCAGTGAGTCAACTCAGCCTCAGTTCCAAAACAGTTATTGTATTACTATGGATCCTCAGTTAAGCCGTTGCTTGGGGAGATCAGCTATTACATACTAGATTCTGTAGTGCACATATGCAAAGGAAAAATTGAAGTTCCTACCCCGGAAACATATGGCTTCTGTAATGTTTCATGTTGACTAATATAATTGGAAAAAATGCAAGGCTAGGGTTCAAAGTCTCTCTATGAAGAGACTGAGCATCTAAATCTAGCCTGCTTTGAAAAATATCTTGAATGTAGTTTGTTACACACCCCATCAAATCATGCTTTCCTTACTCCTTTAAGCAAGCCATTTATTTCAATAGCAATGAGTCAGATTAGATAAACAAGGATATAATTCTTTAAATTGCATAATATGTAATAAACATCTACTGTCTTGAGCTGTCATGAGATGCTTATTTGTGGTATATGCTAGAAGCCCATATATTGTTCTTTCCATTTCATTGTGATCTGAAAGACTAGACAGTGCTCAAAGCACAGCCCTGAGCAAGAATTGCACAAACTGCATCCCCCTCCCTCAGAAGGCCCCATGATTCAAACACATCCCTCTGAGTCACAATTCCCTCTCTGCTTTTCTGCTGCTCTTAGGACATACCACTTTTCCTGCTGGTCTGTGCTAGTGACAGATTACAACACTTAACACACACATGCTGGCTGACCTGTGCTGGCCATGGGAAAGAAATGAACATGACAGTAAAAAAAAAAAACCAAAAAACCCCAAAAAAAACCAAAACCTAAACCAAAAAAAAGCAAGGCTTTTTTTTTTTTTATTTTAACCTGTCCCAGCTGAGTGACTTAGTCCCCACAATATAGGTAGACCTAAAGTCCATGATTCTAAGGTAGGATCCTGTACAAAGGTTTATAGGCCCAATCTCTGTCCTGAGGTAGTCTGGTTTTGAGGTATTTTTACTTATAGAGAAATGTACTCTTCACTCTTATTTTCCACATGTGAATCTCCAACTGGAACCAGTATCCCTTGGATGACTCCAATTGGTTGATAGGAGTTCGAAGAATAAAGGGATACATAAAGTGAGTTTTTGCTGCTTATCAAATCAATGGGAATTTTGTACATCTATGGCATTTAATAGATGCAGGTCTGTTGTCATGAGCAATACATTGTGCAAAACCTAAACTTGGATCAGCAATAGCAGGTGTAGAATCCCAGCTTATGCCTTCTTTTTTTTAAAATTGACCTAGTTCTATACCAACAGGCGTTTCCAAAGATTTTTGAAAAGTGGCATCCACTTTAGGAAGAGCATCTTTAAAAAAAATCAAGAGATAAAACTAAAATTCCTAGCAATTTCAGGTCATAATATATCTTCAGTGCAATCCTGGTTTTGTATTGATTTCTTCGTACTGACTAATCAAAACAAGATAAGATAAAAATGCTTCCTATTTTGCTTCCTAGTTCTTGTAACAAAAAAGATACTGGAAAATTACTCAAGGCTGAAGTCCCAATTATAAAAGTACTAAATTTTCAAAGCAATAACTTGAGTTATTCTTGCTCCCCTTCCCCCCTTCCTCCTCCACCAGGAGCAGCAGTCTTCCAGCTGCCTGATATTGTGTAAAAAAGCCAGGGTCATGTAGATGTCACTTCTTTGCTGCGTTACTTAGCTTCTTTGCACGCTTCTTGTGGTTGCTAGGGTTTGGCATTTGGATTTTACCAATGTGCTAATTACAGAGGAATTTGAGTATCTCTAGCAGTCAGCTTTCTGACAGATTTCATTGTCGCAGTGGTGATATGTCATCATTGTAAGATTTACGTTAGTATATCCATAGAAAGTCCACTCTTTATCAGTCTGTATGCTAGATGGAATAACCTGAATTGTTCCCTTTTAAAAAAATTACTAATGGACAGTGTAAACCCCCCCCACTAGAAAATTATGAAATCTTGAAAGTTAGGCTTTCACATGAAACAGTCTGGTGGAGTCTGAAATACTGTACAGATTATAGCAGGTGAGAACAAAATTTAGTCCCATTGCCATATTTCAATGATTCAGAAAATAATAAAAAAATTTTCTTAGTTTTGTTTCCTTTTTCTCAAATATCTTGTTTTTTTGAAATCTTTATGTGTGGATTTATGGATTATGCTAGAAACTGCATTTGTTCAACTGAGAGCTTAATCAAATGCACTGTTGACTAATGCAGTTTATAGGATTGTTTTCTTCTCTTTTTTTGGATTCTCCAGCTTCTCTATGTTCTTGTGAAATGAGCTATGTGGAGTAATTGTTCAGATCTTACATGCACCTGAAAGCAGCATGGCAAAGCATCTCCTCATTCTTTAGACCCTGGCTACAATGATCTCGACACTAAATGATGGTGCATATATACAACTTGGTAGCCTTCATCCTTTCCACAATGGGAAGATTCAGTAAACTTTAAAAAAAGCAGGGCTAAGTGGTTCTTAACAGATTTGAACCATGAACCATTTATTTCTACCTTCAGCACAGTGGCCAGCACAATTTCTTTCCCAGTTCACACCCCGTGGAGGATTTTCAGAGTGCATGCTTCACTCAGCATTGACTGTAGTATTTTAAGAGATTACATATCAAAATTTTTGGTTTGATCACTCTAAAAAGCATGTCTCCATAATTATATGGTAATATGTGCTTTTTGCTTAACAGTCAATTTCTACATTTTTTTACCTTTTTTTTTAAAGAGAAAGTACAAGAAGGATTCTATACAGCCCATGATATTTTTGTAAAAATAAATGTATTTCATTAATAGGCCTCAGGTCTATAAAGCCTTGTGTTTGTGCTTCGTTCTACTTGCAAGTGTCACCTCTTTATTTCGAGGTGATTACCCCCATCAGTAAAGTTCAATACATGTCAGATGCACAAATCTGAAATGATTTTCTTAACTTTTTTATTGAATATATGAGAGAGTGGAGTTTTTGCAATACAGGTTTTTAAGAAAACGTCCACAAACCAGGCTCCAATCTTTGCAGAAACTCCTGTTAAATTAAAAATTCTCCACCATAACTAAATACCAGATGCAGTAGCTTCAGGATCAGACTGTTGTCAGGAAACATTGCTGTCCCATAGGAACTATTAACAGTAGACTGTTCATGAATGTACATGTTGAAGATTAAATTTTCTTGGCAAGCAAGGTAGCCCAGGGGTTAAAAAGATGTCTCTCAGAACATCTGCATGCTGGTGTCCTTCAAGTTTTAGCATGCTATCTTCAGGATTATGCCACAGATTAAAGAGCTCTATTTTACCATCAAAGTTCTATAACTAGACTCTCTTGGAATAGGAAACATGATCTGTTTTGCTGACTGCTCTGGGGGATTTCTTCTTCTCAGGGGTTTGAAAATTAATGTTCTTTGACATTCACTTTAAATTGACATTTGATATCCAGTAAATCAAAATAAAAATATAAATTTGATCTGTGGAAATCAAGATTAGTTTAATGTTTACTATCCTAATGCAAATTAGATTTCTCTTCCTGTCTACAGAGTGACAATTTCAGAGGTATTACTAATGTGTATGTTGTCATCCTACAAACTGGAACAAGATTTAGGCTAACAAGAGAGTGTTTATTTAACGCTTGTCATACATAAAAATTTTCTATGCATTATTTGCTTAATTTCCCTTACTTTTCACTATGTGAAATTGTAAGATTTATATTTTTATGACAAAATTTTTCCCTGAAGTGAGAAAAATGCGATGTGCGTTGATGTATATATGTCTATATTTAATAACTTCATGACTTCTTAAATTTTCCATGTAGGTAAAAGCAGAATTTTAAGACTGACATTATTTATTTTTTTTAATAAAAGAAAGCCTAGGCATAAGCTTAAGGATCTAGATGGTAAATTGATCTTGGCAAACTGTTGCACCTCTTCTCTGTAGCTTCATATGCCATTCATCCATACTCTTTACTTTCAGTTCAACATCTGCAGCCTAATTGTCCAGCTTGCAGGTAAATGGAATTACGAGTATCGAGCTGATCATGCCAGCTCTGAACAGCTCAGACTGCATGTGATACACAGATGCACTGCTTCTGCTGTCAGCTCAGATCTCCATTCCTGTGAGGCTGGGTCCAAGCTAATAAATCTACTCAGATATTAAGACAGTTTAGGTGTGCCTGTGCTGTGCATCTGGAAACAGAAGCTTTGGGAAGTTTGTTGTAGATACACCTGAGCTGGGTTAGTGCATTTGCATGGCACTATGCCCAAGCTTGTAAACTTTCCTGGAAACAGCCATACTGGGTGGCTGTGTACAACACACAGAGTGACCTTTTGAGAACTTACTGGGGTCTGGAAGCAGTAGGGTACTGATATTTCCATTACCTGGAGTGTCATAACGACTCATTGCTCTGAATATGGAGAGTATGTTTTATTTAGATTGCAGACTCCTCTGGAGAGAGACTAACTGTATATTCTGGCAGTGCAAAATAATATAGTAATGCAACAGGTCCTGAATATGCAATGGGCCACTGTGCTATTGTAATCCAGCAAGTATTTTAGAAAGATGTTTTTCATATATTTGCACTACAATTAAAATTATGAAAATAATAGTAATAACAGAATTCCTTGAGGGTAACAAGTAAAACAGGATTTGCCTTGTTAATAAGAAGGGAAAAAAAAAACAACCCCGAAAACAAAAACCCAAACAAAAAAACCACCCTAAAACAAGAAAGAAGAAAATATTGTGTGGTAAAAACTTCAGCAGCACGTTCTGCTATGAAAAAGTGTGCTTGGACATGTATTTGTTTAAAACCAAGTATATAAATATCACATTTGTGATACATAGAGATATGCGAGTTTGCGCAGGATGTTTTGACATATTAATATTTTCTGTGCTGGCACCAAAAAGACCATTTGCTGATCCAGATCTCAGATTATTTTAGAAAATGTGCAATTAAAAAGGGTGTGTGATGGGGGGAGGAGGTAGAATTGCTGGAGTGGAATCGCTCTTATTCAGGTTGCTAACCTACTTTCGAAAGGTGGAGTAATTTACTGCTGTACCATGGCCATCAGCTCATTAATGAAGCTAGAAGAAAGAACTATAAAGACTTCAAAAAAGATAACTTGGTAGAGTTCCTTCCCTATTACCATGAACTGAGAAGGAACAAGTCTTTACAGTGAAGAAAGAGCAAACGTGCAGCCTTGTGAGCCCTGTGGTAGAGTAATATATGAGATACATCAGTACCATGTCATCAGCAAAGGCTGCTGAGAACGCGCAGGATTGGCATTTTCTGGTTTGGACTATACATGCTATAATATTTAGTTATTACTGTAAGTTGTGCCCCAGTACACAGACTGTACCCTCATTTAAATATCACTGCCCTTTCCTGAGAATTGCCTATACTGTTATAAAGCATAATAAGAAAGGTTCTATATGATGAAATAATTTTGCCTTGGATACTGCATGCATTCTGTTAAGTGGAGGTCTCTGTGAATCAGGTTGAAGTTGTTTCTAGTATATGAGCTGGATCTTCAATGAGAGTAGGTTGCTGCAGCTTTGAAGTCAGTGGGGCTAAGACAATTTGTACCAGCTAAGGATTTGGTTCTGTACACTAGTAATAGACACTGAAGTGATTGCTGATATATTTGAACTGTGAGAAGATTACCTGCTTACCTAAGGGGCCTGTAGGGATAGGTTTTATTGTACAAGCTAGAGGAGAGAATCTCATTTTATATACAAATAGTGAAAAATATCAAGGACTACTGGATATTGACAGCAGGAAATGTTTTGTTGTAGAGAAATGCAGTGAAAAGAAAGGCAAGTGCATCACCCATTGATATGGATAAACTACTAGCCGAGTGGAAAACTGTGCCAGTCTGCTAGTGAACATGGTAAATTAAGTGATACTTAGGAAGACTGAGAAGTAAATCCATGCAAACTCCTGGTAACTGAACGGTTCTTTTGGTATAGGTCCCTATCACTCCATATTTCATTCATCGAATACAAGTTCTGTTGATAAAATTGTATACAGAACAATCTGATGCCAGAAAGACACAGAAAATGATGTAAGAGGTCTTCCCTTGATTTATTTTTAACTTAAGCCAAAAACACAGGTTTGATTCTGTGTGTTGGTATAAGTGGGTGTGTATTATCTTAAGACAGGTCGAGTGACATTCGTAAAGGGTGCAAGTACAAACTGGATGTCTCAGTCCAACAAAACCATGGATGCAATAGTAAGGCATGTGGTGGCATGCACAATGTTCTACCTGATGAGCAAAAGGGGAGAGTGTTTCTCAAAGCAAACCCAGCAGGTATATCTATTCTGAGGACAGGCAGCAGGGTGTGAAACAGTAAAAGAACAGGCACACATTGGGGTTTATGAATGTACCCCATTCGACTAACAGAGTAAGAGTAAATAAAAGAGTGGACACTCAAGGTCATAGGGAAGTATATGTTCAATGATGTACAGGTACAATTTATTAGTTTATTTTTAAATTGTTGTAACGTAAGTTATTTTCTGTTCTCAAGGATCTTCAGATCTCAGAAACATGAAGATAAAAGAAGTGTTGGCTTTCCTTTATCTCTCGAGGAGTTTGTGTGCCCATACAGTTGCTGGGTAGTCTATTTCTAATGTCTTCGGAAGGAAGGACCATGAGAGTCAACACAGACACCAGGATTAGAAAAATAAACACACTCTTCTGAATTGCTGTAGTTCAGCTTTACTTGACTATTAAGAGGATAAAGCAGATACCTAATCCGAATAATTCACTATTACCTACATCAAAATTTTTCTCTCACCTTGTACTACATTCTATTTTCTTTATTTTGTACTATATCCTAATCATTATGGTCTGGAATTCAAGGGGCTCTACACAACTCCTTTTAGAGTTCAAATTTTGCTTAGGGTAGAGGTTCCTTGTAATAAGAATACATAACTGCTCCCCATTGATAAAAAAGCAAGAACTCAAGCCATCAATCCTTCTTTGGTTCTTGTAATCGCCTTTCCATTTAGTTAAGTGCTGTTTTATTCTTTGTAAACTTATAGTTCATCCATTTAACAAGGACTTGGTTCACATTAAGTCTGCAGATGCTTTGCCTCCTTCATATTCATCCAGGGTCTCAAACTGACAGAATTTAAACCAAACAGCATGAGAGGAACATCAAGGTCACAGAACAAAATATAGGAATGCTTTAATGGAAAAATTCAAATCCTGGGATGAAACCGTTAAAAAAAAAAAAAAAAAAAAAAGAAGAAAAATAGAGAGCCTCCCCTTCCTACCCCAAACAAATAGCAGTACTTTATCTGTACCTCATTCCTCTCCTCCACAGTCAGTTGAATTCATGTACTTTGCTGAGGTAAAAGAAAATTGCAGACTGCACATGGAGATGAAATAGTAACAGACAGACATGTGTAAAATCCATTAGCTTAACTGAACCTGTAGCTCCTGGACATGTCAGTCGTCTATCCTCCCCATTCCAGTAGCACCTCTAAATTCTTCCCATTCTGTAGGAGGTATGAGGTACATTACTCTCCCCATATCTGAGAAGAAATAGAGATGCTAAAAGTCTATTTTCACTGCCAGAGTTTCTTTCACTGGGGTGTGAGATAGACTACAACTATACCAGATTAACCCTGTTATTAAATTATACCAGAGTGATAGAGCAAAATATTTCAATAACTGGTGAGGAAATTGAAAACATCTTTGGGGAGCTATTTCTAACTATCTTCCTTGGAAATTTCAGAGCATCTTTTGCTTGTTTTGCAATCTGTACGTAATAGTTAATTATATATGCTTTTAAATGGACAAACTGAGAAGGATATGAGACTTCCATGAGATTCTACAGCGGACTAGTAGCAGACAATGACTTCAAATTGAGCTAGCCATTGACTAAGGCCCCATAAGCAGTTTAGTGTAGCATATAGAGCTCCATGACAATCATTGTCCTATGACACACAATATTCTGCAGA
Organism: Egretta garzetta; assembly: GCF_000687185.1. NCBI lineage: Eukaryota > Metazoa > Chordata > Aves > Pelecaniformes > Ardeidae > Egretta > Egretta garzetta. Next base: position 106,173 of record NW_009259800.1, read on the forward strand.
TAAAATTTGTATTTCTGTAACTCGACACAGCTCCTATATTCTTCAGTAAAGTAGCCAACTTTTACTTCCATGCACTAATATTGCTGTGAGGATTAGAAAAAGTTTAAGATTAAAATAAACCCTGGAAATAATACTGATTTGCAACAATGAAATATAGTTTGCACTACAAAATCCGTAGCATGGAACAGTGCAGTTTGTTGGGGTAGTAATGGGACAGGTACAATAGCAGCTCATGCCAAATGACATTAATGGACAGATTCTGATGTGTAGCAGCTACTGCTAATTTTCTATCACTGATGTTCAGAACCTTTTAACTTCTTACACTTTCCTTTGGCTATAATTTAAGGACTATTAGTCACTATAACTAGGTACAAATTTTTCTTGTGTTTGCAGGAAAACAAAATATATGGTTAGAAATATGCTAATTTTTAATATTTTGTGTGTTCTGGTAGGCTTTATTTTACAAAATACAGCTTTCCAGGCATTGTTTTCTTTAAACCCTCTCTTGTGGGTGGGCAATTTCAGGGGTTATCGCCTTTCCTTTTCTTCCTATCCTCTAAGTGGTACTTTCTTTGCTGTGGGCAGTTCAACAACTATGCTCTGCTCTACTTGTCGTGTCCCATTTGCTGCCACCCAAATCAAAAGCAAGTGGTTTGGCACATCTCTGAGACAGCTTTTTTAAATAAAACAACCTTCCAAGGACATAACTAGACACAGTGCCATTCCCGGGAACCAGGCTGCGTTTCAAAGCCCATTTGCTTTATTTTATGTGCTGCTTCCTGTTCTTTTCACATTCTCCTCTCTTTTGTCTTTTAAGCCTGAACTGTAGAGATTCTCAGGGACAGATTATAACTTTCCTCCCAGGTGAGATCAAAGAGGGTCTGTTAGAGGCCTGGTTGTCTCTTTTTCACTTAAAAAAAAAATTAAAAGCAAACTTTCCAACATCTGCTAGAGCCAGCACAGATGTACATACATTGTAGTATGTTAGAGGATTTAAGGTAACTTTCTGAAGCTGTTTTCAACACCTTCCCCTGCCCTTGATAGTTTATTTTAAAGGTTCTAAATACAGAATCTGAGTTTGTGGATTATGGCAGAATTAATGGGATAGGCTCTTGAATTCCTTATTTCCAGCTGCTGTGTTCCTGTTGAGATACCGAAGTATATGAACAAACTGAGATCTGATTCATTACAAAATAGGCAATGTAATATAACTGCTAAAAATGTTCACTGATTTTGGAAATTCTGCTGTTAAATTCAGAGTAATAGCTCAGTATCTTATACATGTAAGTGCTACCTAGGAAAAAAACTTCCTTTTGCAACTACTTTCCTGAAAGTGTTATCCCATTTCCTCCTTTCCACCAGTTTTCATTTCAAAATTTAAAGATTTTCAGTGTCAAGGTCAGCTCTTTTAGTTAGGAGTAGGTAATGGATGTAGGATCTGCTCATTATCAGAACTTCCATACAAAATTTCTCCTATTTGTCATTTTTCACCTTTTCACACAGTGCCATTTTCCTTTTTTTCTTTCCTTCCCTCGCAGCATTCTGGATTTGTATGATTTATTTTGATTCCATATGGAATAATTTCCTCCTCAGCAACCAGCTCTGTCACACAAATGTCATACACCAATATGGCTGAATTGGCAGTTTCTAGTCCCAAATGGAGTAATCGGAAGCATACAGTTGTTTGTGCTGAAATAGACTTGTGTCACTAAAGACATAGTTTATGACAACTACGCCAATAGTTAAAAGGAGGGGAAAATGCAGTCACTGGATATGGAGATCACTGCAGAGTCTGTAGACTGTTTTGTACAGGAAAGAGGAACAGGAGATGGCAAAACTCTGACCTTATTGCCAGCAGAAGAATTTAGCAGGAGAGAAGACATGGAGGCTGAGTTGAGATTAAGAGAACCTTCAGGAGAGAGATCGGGGAGGGGAAGAAAAAAATGAAGTAAGAGATGTAATTTTGCCCTCACCTACACAGAGCCTTGAACAAGTATTTGATTTTAGTGCAGAGGAAAATGCAATGGAATGAAAGGATTGGAGAAGGTGGGAAAAGCCACAGTCAGAACAGCAGGAGCTTAAGAAAGCACCAGCATCTCAAGGTGGCTCGCGTTGAGGAGGGCAGAGGAGGTGGCTATAGTACCATATTTATTCCTTCCCTGTCATTAGACATCATGTGTGTATGTAATGTCATTTCTCCTATAGCTTTTTCAAACCACCATCCTTGGCTAGTAGTATTTGTATAGTTAAGATCAGTAACAAAAACAAGTTCTTGTTGGACTTCATAAAATCTCAGGAATGTCTCCTTTGGGAGGGTCAACACTCTGCTGGGGAAAGACAGGGTAGGAGTTTGGCCTAGATTTTTTTTGTTCTGTTGTTACTCTGTAGGAGTGCAGCAGCAAAAAGGGTGTTTGTTTGGTGGCTGAAATTCTGGAGATTAAGAGTTCTTCCTCCTATGTATGCTGCTTCGTCTGATAAATATGTAATTTTATTAGCATTTTTCTTGGTTGTCCACTTCCAGAAGGGCAAAACATAGATAGCCCCAGAAGTTACAGACATTCTAACGAAATTCTAATTCTGGAGAAAATTGTTACAGCAGCTGAGACGTACCAGTGAGGTGGTGGTAATTGTGGGGTGTATTGTGTTACCTAAGAATAGTCTATGAAAACCTTTTTCTCTGCTGGAGGCTTTGTCTAGGGTAATAGACTTCATAGCCGCAGTTCAGTCAATACAGCAAATCATGGTAGCTGTGATATAGACTGGATACTGGTATTTTTCCACTATGTTACCAAAATGTTTACGACAAAACTGCAAATTATAGCTTCAAGGCTTGCAAATGCACATGATGCTTTGAAGGAAAATGTACTGTGTGAATTCCTTGCTCCAATTTATACTCCCTCCCTTCCCCCACAGATATGGACTCCTGCAATTCTTCATTTGAGACTTCTTTAGCACACTGTACCTCAGACTGCATCAGACAGTTACTTCAAAGTTTTCTTTTGTGCACTACACCATATTTGTTTGTTTGTTCTGTAGCCAAATGCAAAACCTTCTCCAGCTGAGGCGAGTTTAACTGAGGATCATGCTCCTGAACCTTCCACTGAGGGTCTGAAATTGTGCACTTCTGTACACAGGGAATAAGAGGTGAGGCAGCACAAAAGATTGTTACATACTCTTTTTGCTTGGCATGTGAGAGAAATTGGGTATTATTTTATTCAGTATTGAGTTTTTTAATTGGTGTATCCTGTCAGTCTCAAATGGCAAAGGATTATGCTGTGCATGGCACGAGTATCCTCAGTTGCAGCACCTACCTTGATGTGCCCCAAAGCTTCCCTGCAGAATACCTGTGGTAACTACTTAAATACACTTCTGGCTAATCTGCTAGTGAGCTGGGCAGGGATCACCATTGTATAAGTTCTGGGAGAGAATGTAGAAAAGCCAGTTATACTTGTCTTCTGGATGAAGCTGATGGAATATAGATGATTTTTGCATGTTTCTGAATTTCTCTGAATTCTTACCCACATAATTTCCCTGAATTCTTATCTGTATAAAGGTAGTAGGATTTACTCCATGTGTACCTGAGAACAGAATTTGGATTCATACCTTTTTAGACATACCTCTCGATTTTTTTCCCTTGATGCTGGTTTGTGGGACTGCTTTTAACATCTTATGCAGTACTTCTCACATTAGTTCTCCATGTGGCTGGTTATTAGTGAGATGATGGTTCGTGGAGAAGGCGTCCCTGGGGAGCCTGGGATTTCTGAGTAGGTGGTCCCACAATAGCCAGAAGAAACCAACTATTGCCTGTATGTCCTCTGGCATGTTTCCACTTATGTGAACATAATCGTTCAAGCACAGAAAGACATTTCAGCACAGATCACCCGAGTCTGGGGTGCTGCAGTTGTTAGCACATCAGCTTCTGTAGCCAATAGCAAGCATGGGAATAGAGCAGCCACTGTTGCTATTTCCCTTTGGTCTCTTAGCCCATGAGATCAGGTACTCAGTTACAGCTGGACTGACTGGAAAGTAGCATTTGGCACAAGTCCAGGCTGAAACGGGTTGTTCATGCTGTCTTGCAAAAACATGTGTTATTGTAGCATCTATTTTTAATGAAATGAAATTTTATATTTATGCAAAATGTTGGATGTTATAGTCAGAATAAAAGAAATCTGCATGAGAATATAAGTAAAGGAAAGGCACTTATCAAAAGAAGCTCAGTATGAAAGGAGCTGTAATTTCAGTTGCCATTGATACTCATTACTAAACTAGTGATAAACTCATCTGTTCAGGAAATAAATGTCAATGTACTTTTGTAATTTAAATGAGAACTTGTAATATGGAAAATATGCTTCCCGTTCAGATCCTTGAAGGTTTGCTTTGAAATGGGAGTCCCCTGTGATGTCTATTTCATTTTCTTTTATTGTTAAAGTGTTGTGTCACTGATGACATTTCTGCTGAATGCTGCCCAATTATAACATTGAACATCTGCACAGGGACATTATATCTTCCCAGGGGGATTATGGGAAACAAGCACATTGGTAAACAAAAGAGTAACTGAAATTATTTGTAGGAAATTTAGTCACTTTGTTGGCTGCCAAAGGTTGAGGCTTACTAACAAAACATTTTTGCCTTTTATAGATAGATCAAACATTAAGGGAAAGAAAGCTTTTATAATAAATACAAAGAAAAAGTTGTGGTTTGCACTGTACTTTTAAAAATAATTTTCATGGGTGAGTGGGCGTTGGGGGGGCAAATTGCTTTGATTTAAAATATGTGTTTGTAATATCCTTACTACCACCATATAGGGCAACTTTTAATTTATTCTTTCTGTGCAGTAAATGAAAATCTACTAAAATGTCCAGGATCACATAAGATAATATATAGATGTAAATGTCATGTATTCAGTCTAAAGTTAAACCATATTATCTTGGTGCCAAGGTTCTGGATATTTAACAATTCAGTTGATGTTTTAATTCCAATTATGGCTTTTGTGGTCAGACACTGAAATGATTATGCACAAAATTCCCATCCAAGTCGGTGGGAATCTCATGTGTGCAAGTTTTGCAGGCTTGGGGCCATAACCACATGCAGGCTATTTCCATTACAGCTTTCACCAGAATCCTTTGCATTCAGACCTTTACAAGGGAGAAACTGAGGAAACAGGTGGTGCCTCTCTGTCTCCCACTGCTATTTGGCCTTGGGGTAAAAGTACGGAGTGAAGGCAAGCATATAGCCCAGCCAGTCCATGCTGCAGGGACCTTCAAATATTCTGAAAGATTTCTGCTGTCATGGAAGAATTTTGTCTGTCTGGTGGTAAATGACTGCGCTATCATCAGCCCACCTCTTCCCCTTCATTGTTTTGTCACTTCAGCTTCAGACACCTCACCCAATCTTCCTTCTGCTCAATCACCTTCCTCTGTTTTCCTTTGTCTTTCCTACCCTATAAATTGAGCTCATCAGAAAACCTTGAAAATCTAATGTTCTGTCTGCTGCATCACACAGTGGCATACACTTAAATGATATATGTGTTTTCATAATCTATGTGTTGTGTCTGTTTTGACTATAAGATTGGATGAACAGAACCGACCACTACTTAGGGCAGTGGGATCAATTCTTGCTTGGTCATTAGGGGCTGCCTTAATAAACCTGGGCCATACTTATCTACAGTAAAAGCCTGATACTTCCAAGAACTGATGTGTTTCCATTCACATTTTTTCTTTATCTGTTAGATTAAACAATAGCTTGCTCCCACCCTGGCAGTATTTAAAATTTTGAATTAAACTGATTAATTTCTTTCATGACCACCAAAATTATCTGCAAAAATTGTCCAAAATGCTACAATTTAAAGTGTTACTGTAATGTTTAGACTGCTGTTATGGAACATTGTTCTTTAATTCTTACCTATTAATTTTTATGAGGGCCATAGTCATTAAAATGGGTGGGAGGGATTCTGACACACCGGAAGTATTCTATTTTTTCTTAATGGATAAATACTGAATGTCTCCTCTTTTTTTGATTTATCTCAGCAATATAAATATCTGCAGTTCCCCCCCCCCCTTCCCACCCCAAAATAAATAGTCCTGCTGTTGAAATGAGAGAAAGTATCTTTCTATGTCTTCAAAATAGAACTAAAAATACCTGCTTGACCTGTGGGGTTTAAGACAGCTTGCAGTTGTGGTTAACACAAGCCCCCCTGCTGAGATCAAAGTCTGGCCCCATCCCGCTTGAAACACCACTGTCAGTACCTTGTTGTTAGGCAAAAAGTAAGAAAGTGTTCCCCTCTGCTGTGGAAAAGCAATGTTTATTTGATCTTGGGCCTCTTCTGAATAATTTTGCGAAATCTAATTGCTCTTGATGTTTTACCCAGTACATCATGGGCTTTTTCAGAAGTAGCTCTTTAGGCAATGGGTGAAGCATCAAAATACAGTAAGGACCACTTCAAATATCTCTCATCAAGGCAAAGAACTCTAGATAGATTACTGCAGATCAATCTGTATAAACCCTGCATAAACACTGAAGCTCTTTTAAGCTAAAATGTACTTTAAAAAAGCCTCATGTTATGAAGGGTAAAATACTCTGTAGCTATTAAGAGAGTTATCATGTGAAACGAGGTAGAGAGGTCTGTTTAATTTACTGGTTCCTGTCAATTTATAATGAAACAAAACATATGATGAAATCCTTTCCAGTGTATTTATTACCATACATTAAGATTTTATGTTACCAAAATGTAAAGGTCCTGTATGTCAAATGCCAACCCTGTACCTCAATGAGCTGTGGTTCTAACATGAATGATGCTGTTGCTGCTATGTATTATTGCTTAAGCAAAATCAAGAAACTTGACTTTTACTGATAATCATTGCGAAGGCTCTGCAGTCGACTGTGACATTTGGTTGCTACTCACACTTCTGCTGGCATGCAAATGACTTATTGACTTTGCTGCACATATGTAAGAAGTTTCAGGGTGAAACCATAAATGCGAATGACACCCTGCAGTTGCTTTTCAAGTAGAAATCTCTGAAAACAGAAAATGTACGTGAACTTCACTGGTGGAGTGTCATACTGAATGATCATACATTGGGTGATAAGCGAGAGTTGTTTGTAACGCCTCCCTTAACTGTGAGATTGGAGTATTCAGGAAATGTGGGTCCTCTTCCACAGTTCGTTGCTGGTTTGATGGATGACAGAATCTCTGTATTTTATGTCATACAGTTATTTAAAATCTCTTCTTCATGACACTTAACTCCATTCATTTTATGTGTATATTTGTGTGTGTGCTTGTATCAAGCATGATGTTCCCATGAATCTGTCTGAATGCAGGAGGGTGCTTTAGGCATATGCAGAACACAAAGTGGTGGGGAGCAAATTGTCTCCCTTGGGCAAGAGGACACCAGCTGCTCAAGCACCATTTGTTTCCTCCTTTCTATTACTTTTTCTGCAACCAAAGCAGCTGTTAAGTTAGGTGTATATGGAGGAGTTGATAATGATTGGGGAGGAGAGTGATCAGGCGGCCATCTCTGAACTTTTCAGCCTCATCTTTTAGTGGCTGCAGGAGTAAAATTGCCACTACTATGGGCTTTTGCTTCCACCTCACACCCGCTCCTTGCCTGAGACAGAAGCAGGCTCATCCTCTTCCTTTCTCTTGCTTTCCCAGGAAGGCATCAAGTCCACCACTAAACCACGTCCCTAAGCACCACATCTACACGTCTTTTAAATACCCCCAGGGATGGGGACTCCGCCACTTCCCTGAGCAGCCTGTTTCAATGCTTGACAGCTCCTTCAGTGAAGAAATTTTTCCTAATATCTAATCTAAACCTCCCCTTTCACCTATACAAAGCCATTTGAAACATGCTTGGCCCTTGAGCCTTCTTACTTAACTTTTCCAAAACTCCACTTCCCACTCTGGCTTTCGTTTTCTTCCCCCATTCTCTCATTTTACTTTGCATTCCCTCTTTCTCCAGCCCTCAGCTGGTTAGTTAGCTGGCTAACCTTCCCAGCTTTCCTACTCTCCTAAACACATTTCTACGGTAACTGTGTGTTGCTTCATTAATAATGTGATGTTCTTTACCTCTGGACCACAGAATTCTGCTTCCTTTGCTTAATCTGATCTGCTTCGCTTGCAGATCAGTCTCTGCCTGTATATGCTGTTGGCTGTGCCTAAGGACAGCTGAATGGGATGCTGGGCTAGATGGACCTTAATTCTGAACCAATACAGCTGCTTGGATTTTGTGTTGTGTTCAGAGGCTGCAGCAGAAGTAGATCTATTGCTGCTTTGTGACCTAGGGGGAAAGAAAACTCTTCCCTGCGCTAAGCCTGTCTACTTAATGAGTAAAGGAATTCAGATCAATAAAAGAAAATAACAGCAGATCTAGAGGAATTCCCTAGGGCCAGATGCATCATCTCTCGGTCCTTGTACAATAATTTGCTTCTGTGCAGTTCAAGAAGAGCTTTTCTACTGGTTCTGGACACTGGACCAGGTGCTTAAGTGGCTTTTTTTCAAAGGCTAATTTTAGCTTAGAAGATTGGAATTCCTCCACTGGTGGAAAACAGGCTGCTCTCAGCCATGAATCAGAGCAGGAGCTTCTTGGGCTGAAGTTTGCTATTCCTCTCCACTGCTCAATACACAAGCTCCAGACTTACCCTCTGTACAGGACTGAATTTTGTTCTGAGACGACGAAGTGATCCCTCCTACATAATTGTGAATGTCACCTTCCCATTTTATTTGTTGGGAGATTTATAAAGATGGAGCTCCTCTAGTCATCATCCTTGGCATTTATTTCAACATTAGATAGAATTTGTGATTAAAATCATGACTCTGACAGTAAACCAAAGTTCAGTGTGGAAAAAAAGCTTTCTTATAAGTGTTTTGATGAGTTGCTTTATTTCTAGGTTTTTCAAAGCTCCTCCCAAAAAACTTTTTAGTTTAAAGACTTTAAATTCAAAACATTTATTAATAATGTAAAGGGCTGCCTGTCACTCAAAAGCTATAAAGAAACTCTGAAATCAAAGTGAAATAGTTTCTTCATCAAAGCATTAAAAATATATAACTTTGGTACAAGCTTTGGTGGTGTTTTGCTTTGTTTGTAAGCCCACTTAAAAATAAATCAGTCCTCAACACACAAATTTGCAGTCTGTCTCAGTTGGTCACTACTAACCTGGGTGGTACAAAGTACTAAATTTTAAAATTTCTGGATTCTACTTATTGATTTGTATGTGATTTTCAAGAAATTAATTATGTCCAGCTTTTTTAAAAGTCCTCAATTTTTGGTGCTTTAAAATTTGAGGTATCTGGGGAGAAATATCTTCAGTCACTGAAAACCTGTAGCTTCTGCAGAGTTCTTAAAGACTGAACATTTTGCTTGTTTTGAAACTGATGCTTTTGAAAAATACCACATTCGATCCATATGTAAAATGGGAGTTGTAGCCAAAGAGCAGTACAGTTTGTCTAACTCAATATTTATTAAGTTGTTTGAGAATCTTTTAGCAAGGTGAGCGCTGAAGTGTACAGCATAATTCAGCCTTGTTAGTACACTTTCTGATCAACTGCCCTCCCCTGAGAGTCATTAAGACAGTTACTGAGAGCGCTTGTTAGTATCAGATTACAAGAAAACAGTGTAAGGCAACCTCAAAAAAAAAAGGTGGCTGACAAAATGTTTTCCCTTGGTGGAAATGAGCATCAAATTACATTTCACTACTATGTGTTTGCTTTGGAAAGGGGGGCTAGGGATTTTCACCTTGTCCTTAGGGCAGCAATTTGCTCACCTTACACTTTCTAGTACTGAAAACATTTGTTCAGATTACTGTGTTTTCATTTGATTTGTTCTGTTGTTTATATAGAGGTTGCTTTTCAGTAAAATCCAATATAATTATTGACACAATTTGTTCTGCTCTATAGATTATATCAAACTGGCTGGAACATACAATAGAAAATTGGTTCTGTTAGTTGCTCTAGGTCACTAAAACTCCTGTTCAAAGTCACTTAGTCAATAGACATACCAAGGCCTTTGTACGGATGTCTCACTGTGATTACAGAACCTCCAAACACAGTATTTGGAAGTGAATCTAAATGTACTTTACTGACTTGAGGCTTCTCAGCAAAACAAATGCAATTCTGTTTTGTGGCAGTGGCAAATGACATTGTAGGGGACAGAAAGAAGGGGGGTCTGGGAGATGTTAGGCAAGGAAGCTGGAAAAGGTCAGTAGAGGTCTGAAGGAGCTGTGGGGGTGCAGGTGGTCCCCAAGAATAAGTTAGGTGGGAACTGTGAAGTATTAGTAGGTTTGAGGTAAGATTTTTGTGGGTAGAATCAGGCAGATTTGGGGAAGATTAGGGGTCTGCAGGAATTTGAACAGAGAGGGATCAGTGGAACTTGTCAGATAAGGGCAGAGAGGCTGTTGCTCTCTGATACCAGAAGGAACCCCTGTGAAAAAGCCTTCAGCAGCAGTAACTCTGGCAGCCTGTGATCTATTACAGGAGTGGGAGACTTCCTTTTCCCAATAAAGAAAAGCCTCTGAGAGCCAGAGCACTGGCCAAAGCTCTTCTTCTATTGGTCTGATGTTGATGTTGATTCCTTTTTGGACTGCTGTCTTCAGAGGCACTAAGAGTTTGGAAATTTTGCTAAATGTAGAAAAATGCATAGATATCCTAAACCAATAATGTTTATATTTATTTGAAGACCAATTTCCAAACAATTAAATGTAGTATTTTGATAGTGTATTGAGAATATAGTACGTTTTTAGAGGGATTCTTGAATTATAAGGTGATTGTTTTTTTTTTCTTATAATTAATTCTGTAGTGACATCTTCCTTGCTGTCATCAGTATGACTTGTGTCTTTGTCCCCTTTGGTATTCCACAAAATGCACTGGCTGGAATCTGCAGTTATAAGTTTGTAGTCTTCTGCTGTGGGTTTCAAATATTCCTTATCCAAGTAGAAATGTTTGATCTTAGATGATGTTATGGGAGTTTCTGTAATTACTTTAAATAGCTTTTTTCCCAGGAACAGATTGTGAAGACTTTGGGGATAAACCAAAACAGCAACAAAAAGAAACGAACAAAAAACCCTCAAATGAACCAAACCCCGAAAATCTGCAAACACATAGCATTTTATAAGATTGCATGAATATTCAGAATTTGATATTTAGATTTTCTTTTTTTTTTTTTTTTCCCAGAATAATCTTATTATAGAAAATTTTAGGGCATATTCTTACTCTGCTGCACAAACTGGGTAGTGGAGAGGAATCTCCTGGCAGCATTTCAGTCGGTCATTTACTCTGAAGTCACAGAAACAGAGAACCAACATTTTTACATTTATAACCACATTCAAGAAAGTACTTAAGGTTTTGAAGTTGTTGGGGGTTTTTTACTACTAACTGATTTTTATTTCCTGTGAATTGATTTGAATTAATTTGTTGATAAGTTTGTCACAACAGGGGCATTTTATTATGATATAACTAAATTAAAATGCTCTGACACTTTTCATATAGTTCTATTGAAGGTAGTGACATAAAGTCTCTTTAAGAACTGCTGAAAATGTCTCTTCTTTTGGTCCAGCAACAGTTAAAACTCCTAGCTGGTGTTTAATGAAGACTTTTTTTTTTTAATTTCTGACTCTATTTGTGACCTAGCATCATCAAAACATTATCTACAAGAACAGTGGAAATCCTCAAAATGAATTTCTACCACCAGACTTCCTGTTTACAATGTTCAGGGATAGTTACAGATTGTTAACATGTAGTTGCTGTTCATGGTTTATGATACAATTGAGTATCGTTGTGCGGTTCTCAGCCATTTAAAACTGTCGTAAAATGACCCACATAATAGGATGATCAAAGCAATATAGCCGACTGCATGATAGTGTGACTGCAGCATTTACAACCATTACTTTAAAGTACTAAAATATATTCAGAATAGCACAAATAGCACATGTTCAGGTTACAAAAACTATAGTTCAGACCAGGATAGAATCTTAAAATAAAGTAAATAGTCAGCTATGCTTGCTTTCCTTGAATCTTCCCATAAACTGTCTTTGGATGTGTAGTATGATATGCCTAATTCTCAGTAAACAGATACCCAGCATTTTTTGAGAATCAGGATTCATTAAAGCATCACAAATCAAGCATACAAAAATGGATACATCCAGAATAATTAGAAAGCCTTTGTTCTTTCTTTTTAATTTTTTTATTTCGTCCTTGCAGTTTGATACTTAAGGCAGGTGATTTCTGATTTCTTTGTGAGGGCTAGGATATGTATGCTTTGATGGGTCTGGATAATTTCAGAAATTAGTGTTTTATTTTCCATGAGAAGCTTTTAGTTGTCATTGCACCGAGAGTTGCATAAGTCAATGATAAATCAAACTAATATATTTTTAAAACTAAGCATTAGAAGGTTTTATAGTTTAAAAGAAATCACAACAAAGCATGAGTGCTGACTTTTTATCACCTCTCCTTTGAGACCCAGTTTATTTCATCATTGATGTGAGGCATGTAGTACAAAACAAGATGACCTGTTTTCATCCTTGGTATAATTCCACTAAAGTAGAGAGCCTTATGCCAGGAATGAATTTGTCCCTGTATAAAAAAGGTCTTCAGTCTTCCCAAGAGAAGACTGAAACTGGGTTCTGTCTGTTTCCATCAACTCTCTTGATCTCACATCAAGGATAGCTGATTGAACACAAGGAATTCCTAATATGAGTCACTTGTCATTCAAGCTCTTCTGGTTGAGGATACAGTGTTTCTAGCTTTCTTCGGCAAAATGAAAATTACCTTGTTTAGCAGGCCCAGTGACTGAATGTAAAGTTGGCAAGTGACTCACGTGCTCAGTTTCCATATGTGACAAATAATACTGAAGTGATTTTGAGGTGTGAATATAAATAAATCTTAATTATGGTGTTTGCTTCTAAATATATTTGTAGTATTGGGATGAATCTTCCACACTTCAGGGAGCATTCCAAACCACTGCAGTAGCATACCAGGAATAACAGAAAAGATAACATGGCTTTTAGATTTCAGCTGATCATTTAGCTGAAGGGATTTTTGATTGGCATGTACGCCAGAACAGTGTTCACTGCATAGATCTCTCACCACATAAACTGTAGTTATTTTCAAGCATGTGCTAGCCACTAAAGTGATGGGTATTAAAACATTTCCTCACTAGCTTATATATATAACCATTTCACAGCTGTTTTACATTACAGCAGAGTTTGCTCCTCAAACTAACTGGAGTTCTTGTAGCTTTTTCCAGATCTTACCACAAAGATTCTTTGACTATAACTTACCAATAGACTTTTACTTTCATTTCTAGCCATTGGTAGCGGAAATATTCATTGTAGAGGCAGAATGCACCCCTTTTTTTTAAAATGACAACACAGGAGAAACAAGAGGCAGGAAATATCTAACATGGTTGCAGTTATTTTCCTTGCCACTTTTCCATCATTTTCATTCCTTGTTATAGTAAGAACCCTTCCAAAACCCTCTGAAAAAATCTGCCACTGCTGCTTGCTATAATTGAACACTGTCAGTCTGGAAGAGACATTGGTTAAAACTAGTGGGTAACAAAAACTTCCAAAATGTTCACTATTGTAATTTATCTCAAGTTGAGTTCAGCAATTTAGGGGGAAAATAAGTTAACTAAATCCACTTAGGGTGATAAAGCCTCTACATTTATAATAGATCTGAAAAATTTTATGTTTTCCTTGAGAACAGCATTTGAAAGAGCAGATGTAAGGGTCGTTATCTTAATGACACCACAGAAGTCTGGGCAGTCACAAAGGCTTTCTCACATACTCAAACTGTCTTGGGAGAATCTAATTTGCTGTTGAGGTATAATACCAAACAAATGCTTTTCATTAAGGAGCTGCATGAAACAGTATCAGTCTAACAAGAGCACTAGGCCTTTCAAATGTAAACAAAGTAGCTCCTCAAGGTAACATCCATTGCCTTTAATTGAATCTGCCTTGAAAAAAGCAGTTTCCTTGGCAGATGAAACAAACTTTTACTGTCACACTGCTTCACCCTTCCAGCTTTTACCTTACCAAATTTGGCATGAGGGCAGTTTATAAGAAAATGGATACTTTTTTCTAAGTGTTATAAAACCTTATACTGCTATCACAACATTTGAATTTAGCTTAATGGTGGCAAGATGTTAATATGAGGGTCTGAGCTGCAGTAGTCTTCTGTTTGAATATAGACCATGAGCCTTTGCATTGTGACCTACTCAGTGGAAGCTGAGCACATCTTGGACCTTGCACAGCATTTGCTAGGAACCAAGTCCAAACTTGTGGCATGCTGCTTTATCTTGGAAAGTTATGGATTTATAACCACTGTGTGTATCTCCAGTAAAGCCCTGAGGTTCTTCAAGTGAGGAAGACATCACAGAACTGGTGTAATTTTTCTGCTTTGTGACAGTCTGAGGCTTGATTATCAACAGGTATTCAATCCCTGACATAGGACTCTATATTTAGGAAGATTTTTCTGTACAATCAGAGCTAAGCAGGTGTAAAAAGAACCAAGCCCAAGCACCTATACAAAATTATTGTATGATTTTGTCTGTGCCTTATGACACAGAGGTACAGGCACTAAAAGCTAGGGGTGAATTCAATATCATTCTGAAGTCATGTTTTCCTCCACTGTTATGTGTATTTTGTGTTCCTTTCTTCCCTCTACTGGTCCCAAAGTAGGTGCAAGGGCTGACAGTGGGCAGTGTGTTTCCTTGGTTCTGTGACTTGCAGAAACTGAGTCAGCTTCTGAAAACATGTAAATTGTCTCATTGACTGCATTAACTTGCACCCCAAAAAACCTGTTGCCTTTATGTATATGACCACCACTATCTGTGATTTCTGGACTACTTGTAATAGGTCACATGTATCTGGCTCTCCTAAACCAGTTATGGTCAGCTACACCTGTAGCTGAAACCCTCTAAGTGGGAAATATTCTTTTTGGGGTGTTTATGGCACTGTGCTGCTTGTGGACAACGACAGCTAAAACTCCTGTTATAGGGTAGTATGAAATTAACCATTTCTTTAAACTGGAATTTAATGGATGATCTATTACAGTAGACAGAAGTAAGAACTCAAGCTCAACCAACTGAACAAGTGAAAAGAGGTCCACGGGCTACCATTTGGATAAAATAAAGCATCCAACACAGAGAAAAGAATATGCAAACCTCAAATAACATAAATGCAAAAGGGTGCAATTCAAGGAGTGTGTTCGTATTTTTATTTTTGTATATATACGACTAATTGTACAAGTGTAATAATGTTGCTATTTGCAGATAATGTTATTTCCATATTTCTCACCCTCACTGTTATATCACTGTTGAATTCTAGGCTAATCTCTTTCCTCTCTTTCATTGGACTGGTGTAATAAAGTACAGTAGAATAATGAAATGAAAATGCACCTGTTGCAATGAAATTAAAAAACTTGGTAAGTTACAGAAAAAGAAAACCCATCATTTTGGATCTGGAGACATGGTTAATGGTTTTTGAAGTCTTATCTGTGTCAACATTGGATGGAAAGGGAATTTATTCAATTCCGGTTCTCCTAATGAAAGTTCAAGTAATAAGACTTCATTCTCACTGTGAGTCATCAAGGCAAGCCTCTGCACAGCAGTTCTGTTTCAGAGCCTGGAAATTGTAGGGGAGGGCCAACAAATAAATAGATTTCCTATAGACATTAATAAGCTATGGTTATAAACCACCAGATTCAACTCTTAAGTTCTGTAATCAGTAACTGCCATGCATTAACACATTGTTCATTAACTGCTTGTAATTTGAACTTGAATGTAAAAGTCTATACATTTCCACAGTGCAGTCTGCTGCATGTGTGCTGTCTGCTCCATTTCAGGTGTTAGAGACTCACAATACAGAATTTCAGAGTATCCAGAGAAGAAGTAATTGATTATGACAGTTATCTTCAAAAACATCAGAATATGGTATTATCCACCATCGTGCTATGAAAATTTTTTTACAAAGGGATACCTTTACTTATAGGACTTCTCTGCTAACAGCTTGATCCAAAGCCCGGTAAAGTCAATGGAGATGAATTTTTGAAGGGGCTGTCAGGTAGTAAAGAGGAGTCAATCACTACACTTCTCTGTGGTGTACAACAATGTTGGCTAGGAATCCCCACTCTTTTCCTTCCCAGGTTCTCCTGGCTTCTAATTTTTTGTCTTTTTAAGCTTTGATTTTCTACTACACTTTCCCAGCATCATAACACAAGGTTTCAGTGGAAATATAAACTTTTGGGTTGGCAGACATGTTCCTTCACTAATGCGGTCAGCAAAGAAACACACAGTTTTGTAGAAGGAATTAGAGACAATCAGAGGTAAAAGATTTCATAATGCTTATATTAATTTCTCTTAGAAAAGAAAGTCTGCTGAATTTACAAGTCATGAAATGCAAAATATTACACTCTAGGAAATCACCTGTAGTGTAAAAAAGACATTACAGAAGAGATTTAGCATTTTATAGCAAAATGTCATTTATGGTTGGGATGTATTATGGAAAATGTGAAAATGGCTCAGCATTGGAAGGTGTGTTTTTCTAGTCATCATGAAGAAATGTTCAGCTAAGTGGAAATAGCCTAGTATTAGTATAGACATTCACGACATATTCTAGTAAACTCATTTGTCAGTCCTGCAGTTTTAATGAGCAGCAACAGCCTGAAAGCTTCCAATTTTTTTGTCCTGAATAGAGTTATTTTCTGTGGTTTGGGGTAAAAGCTTGTTTTACTTTTTTGAAAATAATCACTAAAGTTAGTGAAGAGCCTTCCAAAGTGCATTAATAAGATTTAAACCTGAAGTGAGGATATTTTGGGAATGTAATGTCCAAGTTTAGTCTTAGCAACTGGAACTTTTTCTTTTGTGGGGATTGTTATTCAGCGTGCAGTAAACGCAGCTCCAAGCCCTGGTAAAGAATGTGTTTTGACTAATTTTAGTTTTATGGGTGTCAGTTAAGAATACCATGCGCCTTGATGTCAGAAGCTGCTTCTTTGTACTTTGTGGCCTTGCAGTTAGCAGCTTGTCAAACTAGGGGGTGGTTTTCTCTGTTTGAGTTATGTCTAATGTTTATTGGAGATTTTACACCTGGACCATGAAAGCTCTCTAACAAATGCAGATCTGATTTCAAGTGCAACATCCTCAGGATTTCTGTTTGATTCTTACTCTCCTGTGTAAGCAATAGAAGGGCACATGCCAAACCTGACGATGAATTAAAAATGCAAACTATCTAGAACTAAACCAAAATCTCCATACATGTAATACGAAAGGATTTTCCTAGCATTTTCTTTCTGTTCACTGACATGGTTTACATCCTATTATGTGTATGAATGTGCTTTTCCTTTCTTTTAAGTATGCAAAGTCTTGGTACCAATTTGCTACTCTCTGGTAGCCTCACACTGAACCCAAAGGCTATCCTGAACAGAATGGTAAGACAATTTATAGAACATGATTTAAAGCTGAAACTTAAACTGAAGTGAAGGAAAATGCTTGCTGTCTGTCTCATATTTGTATGCAAAGGGACTTCCTTGGACCGTTGCCTATGTTCTGATGGGCATCTTTCTTTTGCTGGGAATTTAAACAGTGAAAGTCCACAGAAAACAGATGGTTCTTAGAGGAAGGAAAGCAGTAGAATTACTGAACGTGGGAAGTATGCACTATGGGAAGTACTGCACAGGCACATCTGCCAGCTGCAAAAGCAGATAGAAACTGGATTCTGTGCTGGACCTGGAGTATCTTTGAGGGTAAACTGAACTGCTGCTGCTCCAGATCTTTTCTATGTGAACAGTTTAGATTGATTTCTGGTGAAGAAGTATTTGCATCATTTGTGTTTCTTTCTCATGCTTGCACTGCATGTTGACTACCTGCTCACTGGGCCGGAAGGCAATGCAGGGTAGCTGATAGTGCAGGTGTGTATGCTCAGCAATTCGCAAGCTATTATATGGTGTACTAGTATTGCCACAGTCAAAAAGATAATCCTATAGTAAAGCCTCAGAACATAGAAACCCCACGTACCTTCAAATGCTGGGTAAATTTTGGTGTAGTATTCCTGGAACTGATATGTGGAACTGCAGTTATGAACCCAAATACCTCTATAGTATGCACTGCATAAGTGGTGGGGGAAGGGGGAGATGATCAAAGGAGACGATGATCAAGGATCTTACTTCTTTGCCTTATCTAGTTCTTGTTGCTACATAAATAATGCAAATACAAGTGCAATCACAGGATCCCAGTCTTCCCTCAGCTATGAATATATTCTAACAGATTTAGTCAATTATAACAGAGACAAAAAATTACAGAAGTCTTTATTTATTATAACGGAGCTTCTACAACAATTAAACAACTCCAATAAACCTAAATTCTTCTTTGAAATGTTTATTGTATGAATTCCAAACTTTGTACCATTCTGGGACCTGAATTAAAACCATCCGTTGGGTGGTAGCATTGCTGGATAGGAATGAGAAGGTGGGCAGCTTGAAAAGAAAGAACAAAGTCATAGTTCCAGTGGCTTTAATTTGTTAAAGATCTTGTTAGGGCTATAAAACTTTACCAGGTACTGTAGTCTCTTAGTTTAAGGAGGGAGGTCTGGTCTGGTCACTTCATACCAAGCTGTTGTTTCAATTCCCAGCCTTAAGGTTTATAGGATGTCACATGTTGAGCTACTCCTGAACCATGAGTTTATTGAATATTTTGGAGTTTGAGGTTGCCTTTCCTCTCCTTCCTGCCTTAGATTATTAGTAACTACTTGAACCTGAAACAGTTCTGCCAAATCTGTAGCAGCATTTTGTATATTCTTTTGGAAGAGAGAAAAGGTTTTGTTTTCTTTTTTTACCATGCAATAATTCAAAAGAACAAAGCATTCAGGAAGCATTTTTTGCTTCTTCTAAGCACCATCTCCTTCTAATAATATCCTTAACATCTCTAGCATTCATCAAAGGATTATTTAAAAGAAACAGAGCCTGTAGATGTGATACTAATTATCTATGTGAAGATGGACATTATAGAATCATAGAATGTTTTGGGTTGGAAGGGAGTTATGGTAGGGCTAAGTGTCTGGCTTATTGGAGATGAATGTAAGAGGGTAAGGCAAAGCCAAGGCCACACCAGGAAAACTTCTGTTTTGTGTCTCAACTTGCTCTTTGGCAATTACACTCACAAAGTCCACAAAAAGACACCTATCATATTCTTAAACTGACCTATATAGGGTCTGAAGTATAGGTAGTTCAAGTAAATGAAGAGACTATCATTTCAGCAAGTTTTGGATCAAGCCCAGAAGCACAACTCACTGCAGAGACAGGTAGAACACTGAGCCAAATGTGATCTTTCTAATTCATAAAAATATATGCATTTGCACAAGGACTGATGCAGAGAAACAGGATGACAGGGGTAGCTCTCTAGCAATTTACCTTTTTTGGATATATTTTCCTATTAAATATCTTGCAAAGAGCATTCTCCCAAGAGCAATGACCGCAACTGTTAATGGCCTGACTTAGTTCTGCCCAGTGAAGCAGGTCTGTGTTTTGGCTCCTTTCAGTAGCATAGATAAGGAGACCTGCAGTGAGAAAAAAAAGCAGGAATGAGTATCCTTTGGTCTCAATAATGGAAGAGCTTGCAAGATGCATCTTACTCCTGAGAAAAAGAAGTTTTTTGAGTTTTCCTGGAACTCTTACAAGCTTCTTGAATTCAGTTCACAACAAGTTAGAGCAAATAGAAAGATAAATCTCAGAAAATTGATGAAAAAAAAATAAGCAACTTCAGGGAAGTTTGTATCTGGCCTTTGGAGGGCAGTGAATGGATGTGTTTTCCTAAATTCATGCCTTCTCTAACTACATTAGCTTTAGAGAAGTTACAGAAAAAGTGAGTTTAACCCATTGTTTAGTAAATCTTGCACTGAGACTGGAATTAAATCTCTTAAGCTGTCACTCCTGTTCCCTTACCACTTGTGTGTAAAGAATTTGACAGTCTCTATTTTAAAGTATTACTAATAGGATTTTTAAATTACACTTGTGCTTGAGTGAACTAAATGCTTCCACATGACAAATTGATATGAATGGTTTTAATAAACAGAAAATGAGAAGTAGGTTCATCTGTCCCTGGGGGCTTAGCTAGGTCCATTCATTCTTCTTATTAAATCTTGTCTGTGTGGCACTGTTGTTTGCATTGACTGATTACTTGCCTTAGCCAGTAAACTTGGGTGGGTTTCTCCTCTGCTACCATTTCATAAGGCAGTGAAATCCCAGGCTCAGAGAAGTATCTCCACGAAGATTAATGGATCTGGACCAAAAGTTCCCTTGGCTACAGTAAGCTAATTCTGAAGGGAGACTGGACAGCAACAGATGAGTCAGAACTGTTACAGCTTAGACTATATTTTTTCAGTATAAAATGCTTCTAGCTAATTAATTTGGCAAGAGATTAGAAGCTAAACAAAATGAAGTCCACACTTCTTTCCCTCTTTTTAAAAAGAATGGACTGTAATATCAGCTAAATAGTAATAAAATCAAACTCAACTATAGAAACAAGAGCAAGCATTCCTCTTTTCTTTCCCCTGTTACAGATAACCCCCACTACATAATAGCAGGCTTTTGTTTGGAATAAATGCTATAAAGTTTATGACCTGTGTCAGCAAGCATTTATCATAAGAGTCATAAGAAGGGATATGCCTATTCTCTGGTCTACTTTTGACAGAGCATTTTTATAAACACTTGTTCTAGAATTGGAGGAAAGATTCTGCAGGAATACCTGGGACCAGTAGAAATACAGAGATTATGGTAACTATATTATTTCACTGTTTTGACATGGAAAAGCAAAACAGAAGTAAATTAACAAACCAATGATAAAGCCGTATTTACTCCAATAACATAAAGTATCATCTAATTGAATTTCAAGTTGAATTTTTAATAAAGCTAAAGCCAAGGACAGTGAAAACATTAAAAGCATTAGACTAAATTCCTGAGTCCGTAACTGAACAAAATTAGGGTTGCTGGAGCAACTTACCACTTATGTCATGGGTTTTGAATCACTGCTGACTTTTTAATATATTCTGTTTTAGAGACAGAATATAAGAGGGACCCCATTCCTCATGGTGAAATTCTCCACTGTGCATTACTCTGGCATTTCTTAAAGAGTTTAAGTGATGCACAGACCTTGTTCAGGCCCTAACAGAAAGATGATCTTAATTTATAGTAGACGAGTTATGCCTGAACTCAGATAGAATATTTTAGATAATAAATTGCATGATTTGGATTCTCCTGTCACATCAGGGTGGATGCACATCTGTGTCATTACAACATATGATGAAGTATCCCACTCAATTGAATGAGCCAATGCTGATTACAAAGGGGGAAGATATACCATAATGACCTCAGATTGTCTAAATATTGATTGGATTAATACCCTGCAACTGATGGTAAATGGAGTGTAACTAAGGAAACTATTTATAATATTTAAATTTTATCCATAGCTTAAGATAAAGACACCAATCTTCCTGTGGATCATCGAAGATAACTACTTACCCTAAACCAAACATCACAGACAGAAATTCTTGTTTCTATATAATGGAACTCATCTGTAGCCTGTAAGGGTAACTGAATGGTCTGCTCTGTTGGGTCTGTCACTCACCCTTGAGATGTGGTCTCACCGTAGGCTCCAAAGTTGCATTTGAACAGGACCTCACCAGCTACAAAGTCCAGACTCCATGTAAGTCAGCAGGAGTTTTGATGTTGATTTCCATGGAAGCAGATTGGCCTTTTTTGTCTGAAAGGCTAACATCCCAGTTTCTCAGAAGGCTCCTACTTGTTGAGGCTTACAGTACATAGCCAAACACTTCCCTTGGGTTTGGTCCTTTATTATACTTGGGCAAAGTAACATCAAATGCTATGAATTCAGAAATTTAGTATTTTACACTCATAACACTCATTGTATATGGGGACAGTTAATGAATTAAGAGGCAGAGAAAATGAGTATCAGGCAGACTGAAAATAAGTATCTTGAAATCATAATCATTATGAGTGTGTACTTTGATATTTGAGTGGTAGTTGGCCAACCAATGTATGAAATGGCATAATGGAAAAGATGGCAACATCAAGATTGTTGTGACAATGTCTGATTGTTATTTGTGTGTAATTTAAGGAGTAACCTAATCTTTCGTGCTAGCACACATCAAAGAAACAAGAAATCAGTATTGCCAAAGAGAGGGCAGTTTTATAATTTCCAGACTGTCATTCTTATAATACATTTCTTGTACAAGCTATCATTAATTTTGTGTGTAAAGTACACGTTCAACACAGCTCACTTGCCTTCTCTTCACAACTTTTTCTGCACTAATCTCCTTTATACCCCTCAGTTTCATGTTCTTTATCTATGTATCACTTATAGTTAAAGGATATCATGTGACACAATTGCATTAAACCTATGTAAAGAAATGTAATTCAGTTAATATATGGTAAGATAAATAAGACTGTAGTTTCATAGTTATGTCTGTGCAAGATAAGGCAGTGACCAACTATTTTCAAAACATTGTCCCACCCTTTTTAAATGATATTTACCAGTTTAAAGCTGCAAACCACTTTAATAAGCAGGACATAATCAATCCCAGACTAGCAAGAACTTACAAGTATCTACAAGTAGTTCACCCATTCCAAAAGACCCTGTAGGCATTTCAGTGCCCAATACATGTGCACATAGGTATTTATTTATAAAACACACATGGTTGTGCATATGTTATATGCATATACATTATAGTGTTTAGGTAAACAGTTAATTCGGTTTGCCTTTTACTATTGATGTTATAAATAATTCTATGTCCAGGAACAGACTTTCCATGGATAAAGGCTATGCAATTCACATACAGAGTTAAAAAAGAACTTATCAAACTAAAGAGGACTAGCCTTGGTTTTAAAATGATGTGTTGTATAAGTGCCTTAAGTAACGTGTATGTGCATAGAGACTGAAAAATATTTCTGTCTCACAAACACATACAAATAAAAGCGCGCGCACACACACACACGCACACACAGAGCTTTATGTGTCCGCACTCACAGGCCACCATTTGAGAATGTGCTGATTCCAGAAGCAATACTAGCTTACTGTTATGCACTGGTTTGGTGTTAAAAATCTGTAAACATCGCAGGGTTGATTTTTAAGACGACTCAATTTCCTGATCCAGTTCACAGCGTGACCCCACAAACAGCTGTGTTAGCGAAACTGGTGGAATGCGCACCTAGCCTGGGAGCAGCAACACGCAGCAGAGGCTCCTTTGGAGGGAAGGCAGGTACGTGTTAAGTCAGTATTGCTACTGGAGACAGCGTATCCTCAAACCGCAGCCTTGGAGATACATACATACGCTTTAAAGTACAACCTTTCTTTTGCATATAATAAGGGAATTCTGACAGCGTATTGGCACACCCACCAGGAACAAAGCTTAAACAGGCACTGTCAGCTGCCCCAGGGCATTACATAAGAATAAAAGATTGAAAGGTGTGCTGTTGGGATGATTCATATACCCGAGGCTTAGACCAGGTGCTCTGCAATTAACTGCATTAACCTGCAGCTGGAGTGAGTTCAGAGTGAAGGTTAGCTATTCAGTTCAATTGGTTTAAAACCTGCACTGGGGATTATATTCAGTTATTTATATGGCCGGGGTTTTTGTTGGGTTTTTGGCTTTTGCTTTTTTTTTTTTTTTTGTCTGGCTCTGTTGAGAGGTTAAAAAAAGGGAGTGCTGTCTGTATGTTGGGCTCTAATAATATTTAACGCAGAGTATACAGGAATTCTTCTAAAGTTAGAGGGAGGAACCACAAAATGACATTTAAAGCTAGGATGACATTTATTTTGGAATATCCACTGACTTGGGGTAGGTGGAGAGAGATAGATGGCTTTGAAAAGCAGAATGCTTACAGGGATAACCCTTTTTCAGTTTTGCAGAACACGGCAGGGCTTAAAAAATGTGCCTGCCTTAGCACATGGACAGACTACATGATCTCTTTTGAAATCTACACAGGATCTTTTTACCCGCTGGGTTTAATTTCAGAATCCAGTGCAGTCATTAAAGAAAATAAAATTATGTTTGTTCTTTCATCTGGAGCACAGAGCGGTATCAATTTTTCATTCCCTCCTCCTTTGCATTCCCCCTTCCAAAAAAGATGTATAGATGGAGGAATTCACCCTATAGCTCCCCTAAAATTTCTGATCTTCAACAGCTGCTTTGAATTGATTCTGTATACTTGGTTGCCTAATGTGTGCAACATGTAACACTGTTTCTGTGCTCTTGAACATGAGATTGCCAAAACTGGCATATTATGTTTACTGAACTTGCAATCGATCTAAAAAGGTCTATCTGTATCTTCCCAAATGTCTGAATTTTCTGATCGCTCCCTTGTGAAGTAATAGTATATTCCAGCACTGCACTGTCTGAGCACTTCCCATTCACTAACATCAAGCAGAATATTCTTCATTTAAAGACACGGGAAACACTAAGTTAGACAATGGCCTTGTGTACACAGAGGCATTTTCCAGTAATACTGTACCATTATATTTAAACCATGCTGTTGTCTGTGCATTTCCCTATGCAGATACAAGTATTTCAGACTAAGTGGGTCCTTTCTCCCACCTTGTTTTAATCACTTCCAAATAATATAATAATAAAATAATAATAAAATAGGAAAAGAAATCTGAACAATCTGGGAGAGATCTAAATGTAACACTTCCCCACCGTATTTCATACTGATACAACTTCACTGTGTAGGAGAGCTTTTTGTGTCTTACTCTGCACCATGCTGGCAGTTTGTGGATTTGAGCCAGATCGATTCTATCTAATGCTTTAACATTTGTATCAAATTCCTGCTTTGACATGAGACATACAACCTTCCCAGGTTATGTATGATGAGATGGGTTCCAAGATAAAAGAAGAGATTGGGTTTTGTGACGTGAGGATGGACTGTGGTTTAAGCTGTGAGTGAATGTGGGGCTCAAATAGCCAACACACACTCTGGCCCAAAACACAGCCTAACCAGGTCTCTCTTGTCCTGCAGTCTGACATCCTAGATCACAGATTCTGCCAACCAGCTATGATTAGTTTTTAGTGTCATCAGATGAGAGAAACACTGTACTACAAACACACCAGCTGTGGATTTTGGACAGAACCAACTTTTAGATGTGACCTTTACGGTCATTTTGTGAAATTTGACATGCCTGCCTTAACTACTGGATCAGTCTCTCTTGGGCCTCTTGGTTGTGAAATACACAAAGCATCTCTTTTTTTGTGATCTGGAAACAATAAATAGCCTTCCAAACAATGGTATTTACATTTCTCACCTTTCGTGTATGCTTCAGAGAAAGTGCGATTGCCATCACACCCTTAAAATTAAAATGCCAGATGGAGAATGTCCAACAGCAACATATAGCAGTGATTAAACCCATATCATCCATTCATGGTACCTAAGAACATAAGAATGTAGAATGGATATGCAGGTCAGGCCAAAGTCCATCTGGCATGCTATCCTGTCTCTGACAGTGCCCTCTAGAAGACACCCAGGGAAGAGTGTAAGAATAGGTAAAACGCAAAGCTATTGTGGAACTGGTACTTCCTCAATATATCATACTGTATATTGGGGAATAATGTATAACGTATATATTCTTATCATATACGTATGGGAAACTTTGAATTACTAGATTTTAGTTCAGATTCATCACAGAAGCATAACGGCATCATGGAAGTCAGATTTCTTTTGGCCCAAACTGCTGGATACTTCCTCCAGCACTAGTGAAATTCAAGTAGGTATTGATTTACTCTGGTATAGGTGAGGATAAAATTTAGGCCCCAGACCATTTACATGGTAATTGCCTTGAATTCTCTGCCCACATTCTGAAAAATTATCACATAACACTGGAGTAGAATAACAAGGAAAAATATAGTTGAAAATAGAATTTCATAAAACAAGAAGCAGGAGCAAAGCACAGACAAACCCATCTGAGTGTGGGCCACAATAGCTAGAGTTTTGAAGAATTATGTCATTGGAAAGACAATGACTGCTGCACTTCCACAGCTGCACTGATGCAAAGCTTTAGTGTGCTCAGGCAGCTCCCCATTTACACTTATTCTTTGTAAGCATGCTTAACCAAAATAGCTGAATTTTGTTCTACATGCTGAAGGCTATTTGTTGAGTTTGCAAGGCAGGAGAAAGCAATAGTAAATGAGTAGACTTGCTTGGTACACACCTGTACTCCACTGATGCAGAATGGACATGAATTTGCTGTGTAGGTGCAGTAGTTGGAGAAATCCTTGAATATCTGTAAAAAGCTGTTCCCTAACGTTGGCATTCAGTGACTCTCAGTAGCACACTCTGCATTCTTCACTTTGCTTAGCAAGAAGTACACACCAGGCAGCATACTCGCAACTGTCCAGTACTAAATTAACGTGCCGTTACCAGGGTATACTCTCCATTTTGGCATCATCAACAAAAAGTCCACTGTTGCAAGGAGACAAGACAGCCAATTCTATATGTACCACATGTGCCATATGTGCCTTTCAGACCTGGCTTTGGAGTGCTGTCCAGTGAATGACAGGTGTCGGTAAACATCTGAGAAAGAAGATGATTAATCTAGGAGAAGGAGCAGGGTTTGAATTAGAATGCCAGAATTTAATTTCTTACTGTGCTCTTCTTTCAGTTTCTGATCCAGAGTACATATTTCATAACAAATTTTAGCCTTCTTTACATTGATTATAAACAGACTTGCCCACAGTACCACACAAGGATTTTAAAAGCATTAGTTAATTCACGCTTGCAAAACACCGAGAGACATGGCTATTATAGTCAGTTTGAAAAGGCTCTTATGAAGACTTGCAAAACACCGAGAGACATGGCTGTCTATTATAGTCAGTTTGAAAAGGCTCTTATGAAGAGAATTGAACTTGAGGCAGGGAGGCAACTTACGCTAAGATTGCTTTCTACGTGCTAAGAAGGCTGATACATCAGGCTGGTTTTATTACAGTGGTCTATATCAAGTATGAGAGAAGGTACATTGCAGGTTTCCAAACTGATTTTTTTTCAGATTATTTTTTAATAATGTTAGGGTAAAAACTTTCCAAAGAGATAATGTGATAAATCAAAGAAAATCAGTCTGGTATTAGGAAAGTAAACGTCTCTTACCCGTCTTCTGAAAAACGATTTGAAAACCTTTATTCAGAACTTCAGAAAAGGGTGTTACTGTGGCTGCCACCACCTTTACTGTGAAGTGCAATACAATATCGCATGCAGTGCTATAAAGGAACTGTGTTGGATCAAAGGGCCTGAGAGATCTTTGCCATTTACTTAATGAACATGTAAGAAGCCTGGTATCCTCTGCAGCAGGCAAAGGAGCTGGCCCTCTGGCTCACAGCAAAGCGTCAAAGACAAGGACAAAGGGAGGATACGTCAGAAAGCCACCACGTTTCAGCTGTTGTAACGCTCTCGGGCTGAAGTTGGGCCAGAATTGCCCTTGCATTAGGTTGTAAATCACTTTCCTACTCTCTTCCAATATGCTTTTGTCCCTCCTCCAAGGATTACTACTATTAATTTGGCATTTCGGTAGGTAGATAAAACTGAGTCAAGGACTGTTAAAGGTTAAAATTGGTGTTATTAAATCATGCAAATAAAAATTACCTTAATACAATAGTATAAATTAGAGATGGTAAAAAAACATGAGGGTTCACATAGGGAGGAGGTCTGGAATTTTAGCCTACCTCCCAAACCAGAAAATTATCTTAAAAGCATTAAATAGATTGCTAACACAAATTTACCACTATCTTAGTTTTCCCTGTGTGACAGTTTAGAGACTGCTGATAAAACTCTAAAATTGTTCTTCTCTTCTTGTATGGGACAAACACACAGGCATTAAGAAGTGAGGCACTGTAAAAGTATAAACTAGTCTTTTGAAGTGAAAAAGACCATAGAAATAATACCAGAATAATGAATGGGTTTGGAAGATACAGGATAAAGAGAACTGACTTGCCTATTGCATCCCAACTCTCTGCTGCTGAACAGTTGATGAAAGACAATGCCATCTTCTTAGGGAACAGTGATATTGCAAAAAGCACATAAGAGAATTAAAGATTGTAGCTGTCACTGATTTTCAACAGGGGGGGATTTTTCAAGTTTTGTAGATCAAAGCTTCTAGGTTGTATTATTATTATTGTTGTTGTTGTTGTTGTTGTTATTATACCAAGTCTAAGAAGTGTAGAAGTCTGAAAATATGCTGATTTTCAGATTTTTTGTTTGTTTCTGGGTAAGTGCATCATCTTCATGATTTCTTGAACCTGGCCAGTTACAGAAGTACCAAAAGAATACGTAATCCTATTTATTGCCTTCTATCTTCACAAGTTTGGTGACCCTTACAAAGGTTTAAACAACACTTTGATGTAGAAAGTGTTGTAAGAGTATCAAAAATTAAAAAGTAAGATACTAAAAAAAGATGACTTGTGTAAAATTGGACATGAGTGGTGGACACAGAACAACACTTTATGGCATCTTTGAGGCTCTTAAATCCTGGGGTTGAGGATAAAAACACCACCTCATGTCAAAGCACCAGGGATCTCCAGCTTACCTTTGCTTACCCTGGCAGCTCTCTAATAAACCTCATTCCCTTTCTAAATGCATATTCTAAATCTTTACTTCTGACCTGTCCCCAGTCTGTTCTGAATAGTATAGGATGGGTACAGAAGCTGGGATGTGACTGCTTCAGCCATTAGAGGCAGTTGGAAATTATCTTTTACATCAATGCCCACAGGCCATTTCTTCCACCACCAAAACAAGTAGTGAAGACGTATGAAAGGAAAAAAGAATAAGCATCCAACAAACTCAATCCTCAGACCTGTCCGATAGCTACATTACCCTTTTTTTAGAGTTTTTAGGCCTGAAAAGTACAAGTCTGTCCTGCAACCTCCACAAGAAAGCCTAATTTCACAACATTTTTCATCAAGTTTTCACGTGAGCAAAGTAGAGTAACTCTCAGATAACTGGACCTTTGTGTATTTCTTTGGAAGTTCATGAATGATTTTTAGTATTAGGGGAATAGATCTTGCTGTCCTCTACTATAGCAGTAATAAATGTATTACCATATTACCACTCCTGAAAGTCCCCTGCCTGCACCAGAGGTGCCAAAATGCTTAAGGCATTGCATAGGCAATTAAAAGATACAATATTAGCAAGAAACCTGAACTGAATTATATTCAGGAGATCAGATGCATGGCCAGCAGGAAGACTATAGTATTGCAAAAGTTTACTAGCAGAGAAGGGAGATTTCTGCAAGATTATTGCCTAGGTATGAAGGCTCTTGGTGGACTGAGGAAAGCCAGACACAACATCTTTCATCTGCTGCAAGCTCAAGTAAAATAGGATAACATCCTTATGTCAGAAACACTGCCATATACTTCAGATTGCTTTCATCTACCCCATCATCTTTCCATAATCTAGGCGCTAATTTAGAGAGGCACTGAAACTACAACTGGGAGCTGCAGGCACTGAGAGTGTCTTTCAGGATCTTCCAGAAGAACAGAACTAAAATTATTTTACCTGTTCCCTGCAAGCTTGATGCTGCAAGTATTTGTACTGGAATTTTATTGGAAAGCTACTTTAGTGATGCCTTACAAAACAGCATGAGGAGCAAAGATTCTTCTGAAGCAGGGTGGTTCATTTTTTTCTTAAACCAGAGAAGATTAAGAGCCAGAGATTACGATTTTTCTCCTTTTGCACCATCCAGGTGGTACACAAGTAACGTAGGTTATATAAAATAGTGCCCAGAATTGGGAGTGGTTCATGTGCCTGCAATGTGTGATGCCGCGAGTGACCCCAGAGACAGCTTGCTTACTACTCCTGTCTGTTGTTAGCTGCTTGCATTTGTATTTGTGGAGAGGTACACACTCATGCCTGAATGGTAGAGCTTTAAATTTTTTGTTTATCTTGAAAAGTAAGAGGGGAGAAGTTATGGATGGAAAATATGGGAGGAAGCGACTAGAAGATAACTAATTATTCCTTGCTATCATATGCAGTTTTCACTACGTTTATGCCTTTATGAGTCTAGATTTGGTTGGAAGATATGCAAACAGTGCATGCAAAAAGAACGATGAATGAAATTTATTGAATAGTGTATAAAAGAAAACAAAATCTGTGTGCATTTTCTTTTTTACTAGGCCTGTCCTTGGTTTTAGTCTCCATAGAAATTTTGACTGTCCTGTGCCTTAAAATGATAACATCCCTGTAATGTTAGTGTATAAGTGAAAGGGACATTCTCCTACCTTTATGTTATTTTAGAATTATTTGGTTTATTTCTGACCAGGAATCTTTTTTTATTCTGCTTTGGCTTTAGTTTTGTTTGTTGTTTTTGTTCCTAAGGGGAGAAAAATACTGCATCTTTAAATTAGGAGTAGCTGAATAATGAATCTTGGGCAGTGAAAAGGCTAATGTGCTGTGGAAGAGAAGGAGTTTAATCTAATTTAGTTGGAGGGTGTCTGTCTGTGGTGTTGTTTTCTGGACTGTGGGAATAGAGGAGGGAAGCTGCCCCAGTGAATGGTTCCTCCTGAGCCAGAATCAGTGGGGAGTCCCTTAGATGCCACTGATCCGAAGCCAGGCCATGAAAAGGGGATTAAAGAAATGTTCTGATTTGCAATTCACACTAATGCACCCCGTCGAACCTTTGGTAATATTTCAAACCACATTTCAAGGGAAGTGCCCTTAAAATAGCCAGCTAAATTGTATTAGAGCAATACTATACAATCCACTCATCCATTTATGATTTGTTTTTGTTTTTAATTCTTTTAACTGTTGGTGATGGTGGCTTTCTAAGGTAATTAAAACTTTTGTGCATTGTGAATATTTGCACTTGCATGGGAATATTTCTCAGTATGCCTGTCCTGTTAGGCAGACATGTTTATTGAAATGTTGGAGGAAAGCTGCTACAGAGATTCTGTGGCTAGGAAAAAATAAGACCATTTGGTTTAAAAAGTAAACATTTTTCTGCATGCTGTTTAATTTTGTGAATATCTAGTGGAAATTCAGTGAGAAAGGCAGGCTTACAAAATTGCTAGAATAGTTATCAGCTTGCTTTTTTTGTGTGTGTGTGATCTTTTTCTTTTACCTTCTGCATGGCTAACAATTTTTTTTAAATATATATGTTAGAATTGTGACCAGAATGAAACATGTATCAGATGTAAGCAGTTAAAAAGCATTTGAATGAATGAATACAAATATAGATGAGGATAGGATTATTGAGTGGGACACCATTAAACTGACCTCTATTTTTTGTGTAATAAACAGCTGGCCAAAAATACGAAACCTGAAAAACAGTTACAGCTACTGACTTCTTAAACATAAGACTGTCAATATCAGTTCAAGTTCTGTCATAACACACTGTTGTTAATCATAAGTAATTTAGACTATTTCACTAAAAATCTTTAATGTATTAATTAACTCTTCAACTCCCCAAGCCTATAATTTCATTTCTTTACTGCTGAAGTGTCAGAACATTCTATCTCAAAGGGATTATTTGGGTTTTCTTTAATCCCATTTCAGAAAACCTTGCCTAGCACTGTAATTTCCATTGACTCTAACATGTATAGAATAGATGCAACTTTGATTTTCACCATTACCCATATCAAAGTATTTTATTACACTGTCACTGCAATAGATTACACAGCATTAAACTTTGCCATTGCAGGGATGAGGGGTGGTGATGTCTTTTTTCTTGTCTTGTTTATGGTTTGCTTTACCTACAAAATATTTTGTTATGGTTTGAAGTATGACATGCCTTGTTAAATATTCAGGGGTTTTAATCTTTTGCTTATGGGACAGAAGAGCTGGACTTCAAGATACAGAGGATTCCTCTGCACATTTTTGGGAGGTGGGGAGCTGGATAGCTAGAGGGAGAAATGCATCTTTCCTGTGAGTTGGCACATTATTTGAAATCATGTTTAATTATAAAGTTTCATTAAAAATCTTTTGCTTAAAATTTTAGAAGTCTAATAAGATTTCCATTAATTTAAACATATCACTATTCCCACAACGGCCCAAATGCTTTCTTTTTCCTCTTTCATCCATGGTTAAATATGTAAATAAAATGTCTAAAGTCATTCTTCAAAGAAGACAAAAGAAAAAAGAGCTGAGGGAAAAGACAGCCATAAAATTCCTCCCAATTCTCCATAACATTTGCCAGAGGGGGGCCAACTCCTAGCCAGGGCCTAGCAGCAGGGGTGCCTGGCTGCTCCATAGAATCACACATCTCAAATCCCACACACAGGAGAAAAAAATAAAATAAAATATCTTTTCAGCTGGAGCCATCAAAAGGCTCTTTTCATTTATTAGTTACAGAGGTATCTTCCAGTTGCTGATTTCTCAGCGCTCTCATTTTTCTATAATAATGTTCTATTTGTTAGTTTCACTGACTCAAGCCCGTTGAATGGGAGATACCCCTAGATAGCTCTTTAAAAATACAGAAAGCAAAATAAATGATCTGAAGTGGGATGCATTGGCTAAAATAATGGCTAGAAAAACAAGACTGATTTAAATTGGCACATAAAAGATCAATTAAGAGAGACACAACTGCAAAAGTTGGGGGTTCCCCCCCCCTTTTTTTCTCATTTTCATTTGTATTTCTTTTTGCCTCTTAGGAGAAAAAGGTTGCTATCAGTGCTATAGAAGAAAACAGGCCATGTTTTATTTTGTATATTTTTTTTCTAGATTCATGTGAATGGTGATATAATACACTTTTCAAAAATACTTGTGAGAAAAAAAAAACACAAGCTCCCAAACAATCACGTTGAACAAAACAAATACTGAATATGTTCATCTTGTACATTATTTAAATGCTACTTTTTATTATTATTTAAATGCTACTTTTTAAAGTAGAACTTACTTGTCCCTTGTAAAAGCTTTCCCCACACTTCCCTACTACCCCCAGCTGAGCGCTCTAGAAGAGGAATCAGGATGCATACAAATGCTAAGAAAACAGGCTTAGATTAATGAAGAATGGAAATGCCCCAACACACACTCTCTCTCACACATACATACACACAGACACACTAAAATAAATAAAGCTTTTTTTGCACATAGCACTGCCTGCTTTTGTAACTTTCCCTGAGGAATCTAAAAGTGCCCAAGGAAAGGTCAGCCCCCAAGACCAATACTTTATAAGTATAATCTCCTCAATCCACTGAAAAGCCACAAAAAGGAGGACTACTGTTTTAAAACATTTTTATGATGGCTTTTACTTCTAGGCAAAAACTAGCCACATCTTCAGGGTTTTCAAAGACAAACATTAGCCCTGGTTTGTTGTCCTTGCTTGGATCCATTTCACCCTTATCACAATTGAGGAAGCCAACAGTTTCCTTTCTAGAGCCTGGTGGGGTATTAACTCTGACCCTGCGGGATTTGGGAGTTTCCAGGAGAATCCGTGTTCATTTCGATAAGAGACAGGCACTAATGGAGAGGAGCCCAGTTTGCGTGGGTGAGCGTGAATGAAGAGAAAGAGAGATTTTCCTTCTTCATTAATATGTTTGCTAAAAATAAGCACAAAGGGGGGGGGGGGAAGGAAAAAAAAAAGTACAGCTAATCTTTTGACTTCTGATCAGAGTGCTCCTTTTCAGTCTGTAAAATTGTGAATTATAGTTTGGCTTGGGGTTTAACTTCTTCCTTCTAGCTCTGATAGCCCAATGAGCAAAATAAATCTCAAAGTTTAACTTAAAAAGTAAACACAACTCACTTTAGAATGATCTCCATCTCCAAAATCTGTAAGTATCCTTTCTATAGTGGATGAGGTAACTTTTCCAAGGGTATGTCTCTAGTTCTCTTAGAGTTTCTTATTTAAGGAAAAGAAAAAAATAAAGTCCTGTTCATTTAGGAATTCGAGACAAAGCACGACATTTGAAAACAGCTGAGATTCCAGGCTGAAAGCAACCATATTTTATGAGCCTGGCAGCGAAGAGTTTATAGCACTCGCCATAAAATGCATCCTCCTCCTCCCCACATCCTCCCTGCTAAAGCATTGCCCCCCCTCCAATAAAGGCGGCCGAGGCGGCACCACCTTCAGCCCTCTCGTTAGGAGCCACGGGGGCTGCAGCGCTCGCCCTCCCTGGCTCCCTACCTGCGCGAGGGAGGCTGGGCTGCCGCCTTCCAGGGACAGGAGCTTGTGAAACTTTCACGGGAGGGCAACGGGAGGGAAAGGAGAAAGGAGGGAAAGAAGGAGGGGGAGAGAGAGAGAGAGACAAATGGGGCTTTTTCTAATCTGTGCTGATCAAGGAAAACCTGTAGGGGTCCTTAAGGAGGTTTCAAGGCGTTCCGAGTGATTGGAAAGTAATCACCGTGTCAGCTTCACCTTTCTCATGCAAAGTGGATGTCGTATGCAAGGCGGATCCTGCACAGGTTTTGGTTTTGTTTTTTGGGTTTTTTTTTTTTATTTTATTTTATCCTTGGACTCAACCGCCCCCTAAAAACCCCAGCTGCCCCAGCCCCAGGAGTTCCTGCTAATGCGGGGGGCGCGGAGCAGGCACACAGACAGCACACGCACACCGACCAGCCCCGCTCTGCAAAGCGCAGAAGAGCCGACCTATTGCAAACCCAGACCAGAGGGCGGCGAGGGGGGGGGATTTTCAGGCCCCCCTCTTCAATGGCTTAGATATTTCCTCCTCCTCCTCCTCCTTTATTCTACACTCGGATAAACCAATCCCCACCTCTCGGCAAGAAAGTACGGAGCTGTGACCCGTTCTAGGAAGAGGAAAATCCCTGGAGGATCCCGCTGCACCAAAAAGCCGCCCGGGACATGTGCAAGTTGAAGCAGTGATCGCTCGGATCTGCCCGGACCCAAACTATTCCGGCATCGCTCTGCCCGTGCTTCGAGGAAGCAGCAGCGGGGAGGAAGCAGAGGAGGAGGAAGGGTGCTGGGAAGACGGATCGCAAAAGTGGAAGCCCGGGGACGAGAAAGTTGCCGGGCTCCCCGCAGTAAGTTTTGCGCATCAGTGGA